>NC_141230.1:960000-1030000 GCF_054856515.1 Filicampus tigris
AAAAAATGCTATATATATATATATATATATATATATATATATATCGACCAATATGAAACACTTATATCGTGATATACTTTTCAGTCATATTGCCCAGCCCTAATCCCAAAGCAGAAAGTGCTTTGCAAGCATTAAATGCACAGTCTGGGGACAGAATTTGAATGACTGTAGCTTTCAAGTTATGTTGGTTATTTGTGCTCTCCCCTAACTCGAAAAGGGTTTAGACTGTATGACTAGGGTTACACTGGGACTTCACTCATTTAAATTCCAATGATGAGACACATTTCTCTTTCTCCTTTTATTTTTGGACTTAATTTTCTCTTTTTTCATTGAGGGTCAAAAAGCAATTTGCAAGTTGCAAGGTGAAAAACCTTTAAAGAAGGTGGAAACACAAAGGTAATTAGGAACTCATATAAATTACATTTCAATGAATAATTTTTGAAGGGACTCTACTGACTGGTTTTAACGTAAATCATTGAACAATCAATTAAAGACATCAAAATAAAACAATCACAATGATTAAGGTAATCTCACCATCAGCCACCGTGGTCTTTGCACACAGTTGAGCACTACTGCACTAGGCAAACTCACCTAGAGCAGAGTTTGTTGTACTGAAGTCTGAATTGTGGAGCTACAGCCTTATAGGAGTGGTAATTGCTTCAGGTGAGAGCCTTCCTGATTGCTGAATGACCTTCAGCTGTTGGAAAATTGTAATTTTTGTTCTCCCTACTGGGGGAAAATTGGCACCAAACTCACATTCTTGAATTGGGGCTGTTTGTTTTGTTTAGGGCTTTCGCCTTGTGTAGAGTTTGCCAAGACAGTAGCAGAACGGCTACCACAACTTCTAAATTGAACGTGACAAAAATAATCATGAAAAGTATGGTGTGATTGACTTATGGTTAAGTATGGTCTACGTTGGCCTGTTGAGACCATTCAAACATGGTATATAATTGAGAATTTGCACTTTTGACAGAAGTTAGAATGGAAACTCTGCGAGGCCGGGTCTTGCCTCTCTGTGTTGTCCTAATGCCTCTCTGTGTTGTCCTAAAAAAAAAAAAAAAAAAAAAAAAAAGTCATGTGATCGTCCAATAACTTTAAAGGGTTTTCTTACCCTACAGAGAAAAAAGTTAAACAATGAAAAAATGGCTGGCTGCATGGAGTGTTATTCAGAACAGGGATAAACTTTTGCTTTACAGAGAATACTAGAGAGAGCAATGGTGATGGGTGATGAGAGGGAAAATGCAGAGTGGCTAGTAATCCTGGGAAACCTCTGGCCACAGTGGCGAGTGAGCAAGTAAATTAAGTCAAGCCCTGTGTATCAAGTAATTAAAAAAGGAATTTTGCATGTACCTGTTGAATTATTGGGGAAAGAGTCAGTCCAGGCCTACAAAATGTTGTATTTGATGTTTATTATTTATTTACTCCATGCAAATTTTGGGCAATTATGAGTGTTTTGTGTGTCAGTGAATTTAAACTAAACAGTGACACATTCAATGTGCCACTTGCAATCTGCATAATGGGACACATTACTAGCAGTGTAAAGTAAATCCAGCCTAGGTTGTATATCCATGCCTTTGTTACATCTCGGATAGATTACTGTAATGCACTTTATTTTGAAGTTGGCCAGTCCTCTCTCAAACGTCTCCAGTTGGTCCAAAATGCTGCTGCTCACCTCCTAACTGGAGCTCGGAAGATGGAGCACATAACACCAATTCTGGCCTCCCTTCACTTGCTCCCAGTGCATTTTAGGGTTCATTATAAGATGCTTCTATTCGTTCAAAAGTCTTTAAAGAGAAATCAACCCAAACATTTTTTTCAAGAGTATGTTGTATGCAAGCCCACTAGTTGAAACACAGAATTCTGATTATTATTGCTTTTGTGGAATATGAGCAGCAAAATCCACCCCTTTTTAGCCATCTCAAGGGGCGAGATGGAAATCAATTTTTAAACCTGTTTGAAGACACATTTCTATTCTTTAGCTTTTGATCCGACCTGAGACTGAGTTTTCGGCTGTTTTCCGGTGTCTATTATATATAGTGTTTAGTGTTAATTTATTGCTTTCACTTGTTGTATTATGGCTATTTTGTTGTTGTATGTAAAGTGTTTTGTTACCGCTGTGGCTTTTGTGAAATGTGCTATATATATAAAATTGTACTTGTATTGTGTTGTATGTTTTTTTTTCAATATCTGAAAGTAAAAGCTCAACTGTTGGTCTCTTGTCTACTATTCATCTTTTTCTGTCAAAGAAAAATGTTTTAGGTGTAGTTGCCAGATTGTGTCATCGTGAAAATTCACAAGGTCCATAGTGAAGCAAGGCTCTGTTTGTGACTTTGCCCTGTGGCTCCCCTTCGTCCTTCACATGATGTGATCATGACACTGTAGCTCAAAACCTTTATTTTCAAATTTTCTGTCAGTGCTTGTACTACTCTGTTTCTTTTTGTAGTGATTGAAATGGTTGTGCTTTATTCATCTTTAGCAGATGCACGGAGTAGCCAAGATAGAGAGTGATTCAGAAGAGAAGTTTGAGGGGATGTTAGCAGAGGCACCCAGCCCGACACTCACAGATCCACAGACGCCCATGGACGTGGACAAAGCCTCCATATATCGGTACAACAAAGTCTCTGTCTGTTTTTTTAGGTGTGTGTGCGCGTGTGTTTCTGTGCGTCTGTGCATGTGGTGCTCCTTTCTTGATTTCATCACACTTAAATGTTTCAGATCATCAATCAATTTTTTGACCCATTAAGGGCGGGAATGCATATCCTTGTTTCTACCACTAAAGCCGGCAGCCCTGTTGCGTGTTTCTAGCTGGGAGAGCGTATACGTCATTTCTTTTTTTTTAATCCAATTCTCTGTCTCCTAGCCAAAAAATGCATCGGAATATACACATGACAGTGGCGGACGCTGTCGAAGTGAAAAAGACTATGTGCTTGCGGACTTTGAAACAGTGGAACCAGTCGAACGTAATATATGGTTAAGATATATGCTTGTAGACCATGTCTATATCGACGTCTTTGTAACAGAATAGAGGATGTTATTTACCACTTGATTTAAAAATAGTACCTCTCTTGCACTGATAAAAAAAAAAAGTTATTTTTACATCTTCGAGTGAAACTGTAACAATTAATAAACTTGGGCCAGTTTGAAAGCCACGTCTAAGATTTCAATTTATTTTGGAATTATGTTTCTCTCTGCTACAGGGGCTTAGATATTATTTTCTAGGTGTTGAATTTCCAGGAAAACTACAGATTTTCAAGGGTGATTCCAAAGACGACCTTAGGTTTTAGAGAGATGTTTAGAAAGGTGCTTCAGGCCTTAATGGGGTAATATCTCACCAAGACAACCAAAGTGATTCCAAAATGCAGTTTCTATATGATGATTAACTCATTAAATACCAGCCATTGGTAGCGCAGCTAAGCCCCTGAGTGCCGGCCATTGTCGAGGATTTTGACCCATATTTGAAGGCCCACACAATATTGTGTTTTATGGCTATATAGACATGGGACCTACCAAAAGAAAGATAAGACTCTCTTCTTTCATCAGAAAAAAATGTTTATTTCTAGCATTTGTCATTCTTTAGTAATCTGCAGTAGAACAGTTGGCAAGTTTCCCTGAAAATCCTGTTTTTGGGGAAAAAAACAGAGAAATCGAGGGTTTTCTGAAAAGACTTATTTCAATTAAAACTTTTTAACTTTGACACTTGCAGGAGGAGTACGTAGTGTAATGGCAGAAATTCTGTTTTACCATTAGCTTCAATGTTGGTCGTCGAAGGTAGTTCTGACTCGTCCATAGTAGCACATCTCCTCATCCATTATTTAGAATTTCATTGAATTATTCACACGGACTCAAAGTTCCTTTTTTGTCTTTTTGTATTGAAGGTTCTGAAATCCAACAAAGTGAGCAATGTCATTCAGTGCAGCTGGTGGATAACATGTACTTTGACTTTGAGCACGGTCAAAAGCTGTTTGCTTCCGTGACTACCAGCAAAGACTATACACTAAACACTGTCTACTATGCTACTACTGCTGCAAGTGCAGTAAATCTTGATGATGACAGAAATTGAGATACTACTTTATGATGACATAATTGATGACAGAAAAGAGATAACACAACTTCAAAGCATTGGCTCTCACATGTAGCTTTAGCTGTGCTAAAGTTAATGCAAACAAATATTGCCGTCTTGGTAAAGTTCAACAGTGGTAAAAAACTAAAAGCAAAAACATAGCAGGTATAACAAGCTCCTCACTCATGGTTCTCCAAGCCTGGTCTCTTTTTTTCTTGTCCCGGTACTGGTAGCTGGCCGTGTCATATGGCTCGGGATGTCCACAAACCACAGCGATAATGTTTTCCTTCATTCACACAAGACCCGCCAAGTGCACAGGATGCTGTGTGTGACGTAGTACTCTCCGATGCTGACTGGCTGCTGTGAGGCAAAGACGAAAAAAAGTTCATTTGTTTTAGCCGCGCCGTATGGACAAATATGCAGATTTTCGGTGCTTCGTTCTCCGTCCCACCGCTCCAAACGCATCATCCGCGCCGCCCCACACGCAACTGTTCCCGCCCTTGCTAACTACCTTGACTTCAATTGAATCGCGCCGCCAGAAACGCCCTCAACGAATTTGGTGTGAATACAGCATAAGACAACTGTCTTATGCTTCGGACAAGTGCACAGACATGTAGCAGCACCGAAATTGCTGGAGGAAACCAGCGAGCCAATCAGCAACCCGAAGGGCTGACCAATGGAAGCACTCCCTCCATTGGGCGTCTCCGCCCATCTGTTCAGAGTCTCTGAACGGAGACTCATTCTTCAGAGCTTGCTGGTGAGCTGATCATTTGAATCAGGTGTGTTGCAGCAGGGAGAGATGGAAAACAGGCAGGACAGCAGCCCTTGAGGACCGGAGCTGGACATGCCTGATCTACAGTATGCTTCTTCTTGTCTTCTTGAGCTGTAAACTTAAGGATTTTCTGGTAGACAGCAGAATTTTTTCTTTTAATCACAGCAAGTTTCCTTGTCCTGAAGTCACAAAGCCCACACACCATCGCACTGCCACCACCATGTTTGTTGGCATGATATATTTTTTAATCATTGTTTTATTTTTTTCCCCAAATGTTATTTTTTCACCAGAGGTAATGTGTCACCTTCCAAAAAGTTCAACTTGACTCATCTTTCTGCAGAATAGTTCCCCAAGTCTTTAGAATCATCAAGATGTTTCTTGTCATATGTGAGCAGAACCTCTGGGCTCTTTGGTCAGCAGTGGTATTTGCCTTGGAAGACACTGGCAAAAATGACACCCACGCTCCTATGGTCTTTCTTAAGGTTGAATCATGATCACTGACCTTAACTGAGGCCAATTAGGCCTGCAGTTCCTGAAATGTATTTCTGGGTTTTCACCATAGGTGTCAAGTGACGAAGCACAAATTCTTCATTACCTTACTTAAGTAGAAATGTTTTGTGTCTATACTTTGCTGGAGTGATTATTTTTCAGCCTACTTTTACAATACAATACAATTGTATTTATATAGGGCATTTCAAAACAGCTACAGCTGTAACAAAGCACTTTACATACAACAATAAAATAGCTATAATGCAACAAGTGAAAGCAATAAATTGACAAAAAACACAATATACAATAGACACCGGAAAACAACCGAAAACTGTCAAGTCTCAGGTCGGATCAAAAGCGAAGGAATATAAATGTGCCTTCATACGGGTTTTAAATTTGGACGAAGAGGGGGCTTGCCTAACATTCAATGGAAGGTCATTCCAAAGGGAAGGACCAGCAACAGAGAAGGCTCGATCCCCTCTGAGGCGCCGCTTAGTCCTTGCCATCTCGAGCAGCGCCTGGTCTGCAGACCTGAGGCTCCGGCAAGGTGCGTAGGAGTGGAGGAGCTCGGAGAGGTACGCCAGGGCGAGGCCATTTAAAGACATAAACAAATAGAAGCATCTTAAAATGAACCCTGAAATGCACTGGGAGCCAGTGAAGGGAGGCCAGAATTGGTGTTTTGTGCGCCATCTTCTGAGCTCCAGTTAGGAGGCGAACAACAGCAACACTCGAGACGTTTGAGAGAGGACTGGCCGACTCCAAAATAAAGTGCATTACAGTAATCTAGCCAAGATGTAATAAAGGCATGGATGACTATTTCTAACCCAAGTTTGAGACTGTTGGCTTTAGATACGAAGCCAGGGGGCCTAGGTCAACAGGGTGGGATGTAGAAGAGCCACTGGGACCGAACACTATAACTTCTGTTTTGTTTTCGTTGAAATTTAAGAAATTTTCCAAGCTTAGATGTCCTCTAGACAGGACAAAAGTAGTCTTAAAGAGAAGTGTCTGTTCTGCTCAGCGGGACATCGATTTGACATTCACTGCATAGAAATGAAAGGAAATACCGTTTTTTCGAAGGATGGAACCCAGAGGCAGCAAATACAATGAAAAGAGCAAGGGCCCCAAAATAGAACCCTGTGGTACACCATACGATAGTTGGGGCAGAGCAGGACTCAGAGGAACTTAGTCTAAAAGAAAAACTCCTGCCAGCCAAATAAGATCCAAACCACTCTAGAGCGCTTCCACTAACGCCCACTTGATGTTGCAAATGAACCAAAATAATACCGTGGTCCACTGTAGCGAACGCTGCCGTCAAATCCAACAGAACAAGACATACATAGTCTCCAGTGTCATTTGCCAGGAGGATTTCATTAAAAACGTGTAACAGGGCTAACTCTGTTATGCATCATCTTGAAGCCTGACTGGAAAACCTCCATGACATTATGTTCATCCAAGAAATATTTTACCTGTGAGTGCACCACTTTTTTCAGAATTTTTGAAATAAAATACAGCTTGGAAATGGGTCTAAAATTTGAGCTTGGGCTGTCACTTGTATAGCGTTTTTTTACCTTGATCAAGGCCAGGTTTCTTCAGCAGCGGTTGCACTACAGCATGTTTAAAATGTTGGGGGACCGCACCAGACGACAGGCTGCCGTTGATAATGACCAAAACCGATTGACCAATACTCGGGAAAACGTCAAGGAAACCGCCTCAAAGGAATCGAACACTGCTGAACAAGGAACGTGGACAGATGGACAGAGGTGTCAAATGTGGCGTTCGAAACTAGAGCCCTAGCTGTAGCAACCATGTCAATGAAAAACTGCAAAATCTATCGCACATTTCCTTGGACGAGTCTGCGCCAATCGGCTGACGAGACTTAAGTTCAGAATCAATTGTTTTAAATTGAGCATGTGGATCATGGCGATTTGCCTGAATGAGACTTGACAAGTATTCCCTCTTGGACTCCTTCACCTTTCTTTAACGACACCAGCAGTTCTTTAGGATTTGATGAGACCTGCAAGCCTGTTTAGCTGCACGAGTACTCTCATTAAACCATGGCTCCAGTCTACCTTTTACTTCTACTCAATACATTTTCATGCAAATATCTGTTCTTTCTGCTCTTTTACAGTTAAAAAAGAAAGAAAAAAAAAGCCCCATTGTATTTTGTCTTTGATTTAGGATTGTGTTAATTCCGTACTGTAATTTTTCAAAAACAAAAAAAGAAAATCAACTATCCGCACAACTCTTGGGATTTTGATTTTGGTTGGATGATGAAGTATAATTGTATACCATTCCGACCGCCTATTAATTTGTATGTGATCCGTTGCACCAGAATATGACACAAATCTAGTAACAAATCAAAGACAAATCATTACACTAGGACAGGGGTTGGCAACCTTACACACTCAAAAGAGCCATTTACACTTGTAAAATAGTCCACTTGCAGTCCATCCATGTTTCAGGAAATTTAATTTTATTTATTAAATGAACACATTTTTAATTCTTACCCAAAAAAGCGCAGAGTTTAAAAATACAATGGAAAAAAGAGCACTATTTTACTGAACAATGAAAATAAATATGTATTGGCCCGAATATAAGACGGTGTTTTTTGCATTGAAATAAGACTGACAAAGTGGGGGTCGTCTTACATTTGGGGTTTAGACATTCACGACGCTTGATGGCGCCAGATATCATTGAAGCAAATGCTGAACTTGAGTCTGCAGGCCAAAGCAACCCCTGCCACGTGAGGATGACGTGCTATGGGAGGAGCCAGAGGATGGGATTAAGGACACTGAGAACAGCGAGGCAGATAATTGTTTGTGAGGAGTAATGTTCTGTCATGAAAGATCTCAGCTACTCTCAAGTTAGACCAGTTTGCATTATTTTATTGCAATGTTTTTCCTTATTCAGTTTCAAGACTACAGTTACAGTTCGACTTCACTTTGATGGTTAATGCTGTTATTGTAATTTTGTTGTTTGATCACAATAGATTGGTTTATTTACATTTCAAAAACCAGAAGCCATTCATTTACGAATGTGATTGCACTTTAGTTTACATATTTAAATGTTCAGATATTAAGATTTGAATGAGGCAAAATAACATGCCTTTTCTCTCAAATATGTTGTTATAATCATTTGTTTCAGATGTACTGCAATTAATATCTGTATGAAAATTAATTTGGTGTTCAAAAAAACTTTTTTCAAACTTGAGTCTTGAAAAAGAGGGGGTCGTCTTATAATCAGGGCCGTCATATATTCGGGCCAATACGGTACTTGCAAAATAACTGCCAGAATATTTATTTTACCTGGTTAAGGGGACTGTCGCTCCTGACCCTTTGCGCATGGCTCAGCTTGATAAAACAGGTCAGCTGTGATTGGTCGTTACCTAAGCCTTGAGTAGTTGTAATGTCATTTTCAGTCGACAGAAGTGACAAAATGGCTGCCCCCAGAGATGGCTAAAAAGGGGTGGATTTTGCTGCTTAATTCAAATTCCCCAAACGCAATATTAATCAGAATGTCATGTTTCAACTAGTGGGCCTGCTGGGAACATTTTTCTTGAAAAAAATATGTTTGGGTTGATTTCCACTTTAATAAGAAGACATGATACATGTTTTTCAGACAAATAACATACACTTCAATCAGAGACTAATCATTTATTTTCCCAAGCCACGATAGCCGTAACATAAGGATGAAAGAGCCGCACGCGGCTCCGGAGCTGTGGCTTGCTGACCCCTGCACTAGGTTATAGAGAGCTGAGGATGTCCGGGGCAGAGAACTCAAACCAAAAGTCAGAGTACCAGCAGCAAGGAGGTTGATGGCCTTTCTGGCCAGCCAACCTTTCATAAATCCCTGGTCATACCTGAAAGAATTTTTTTGAAATGTTTGGATGGCAGAACAACTCCTTTTGAATGTGCTGGAAACTCTGCATCACCCAAATACCAATGGCTTTCAAAAACTCATAAAAACTCTATTGAGATAAGATGAAAGTTCATAAAGGGAGTGGAGAAGGTGCGAGACTTAAAATTCGACTTCAGCCTAAGTTTGTCTGAGTTAATTTTATTGCTATATACAATACCAGTAAGTTAATTGTGCAAAATTATAGTTTTTGTTATGATCAGTCAATTTTTGACCAAATGTCGTTGTAACCTAGTAACGTACTAGTGCTAGCTAGCTATTACTGAATATGCGATTATTGCTATGGCTGGGTACATGCAAAGATATGCAATGGTTTGCTGGCTAGCTTTCGGCTGTGGTTCATCAATGCTACAGGTAATTGGTCATCATATCTTCTGCTCCACGAATCACTTCTTAATGCTTAGTAGTACACATGATTCTTGAATGTAAATGCAATGCAGGCCTACCTACTAAATGTGATCATTTTGACTGGGCATATATGCAGCTGAATCAGGTAATCTTTAGTAAAAAAAAAAATGTAACTGTATAGTATTTATGGCCATAAGAAAAAATGAAGTGGGATAGCGCACAATTGGCCCATGTGACATGCCCAGTTCCTTTTTCGAGACTGAAATTCCCAATTACTATCTTTTGTTCTTGAATTTCTTTGAATCATGACATGATGTGGTTCATTTAGATTTTGTTGTCTACTTCACTTTGTCTGACAGGTGCTATATAAGTGATTTCTTGATTCAACCAACTGGCGCTAATCAGGCCTGGTTGCCAGTGAAATTGAACTTAGCTTTCCAAGTAAGCAATTCACTATATCAGATCGAGAAAGAAGGGCTTAGATTTTCTTTCTCCCCAAGTCCTCATTTAGAAACTTCGTTTTTTTTATTTTATTTTACTTGTGCTGTCTTAATGAGATAATTTAATTTGTTTGATAATCTAAACATGTAAATCTTGTATATTTAATAAAGAAAAAAATTAAAATGAGGAAGGGGGAAAATACGCTCACGGCGCTGTAACTGTCATATTCCTGGCTAAAAACATCGCTCTAGCACAGGGGTTGGCAATCTTTTACACTCAAAGCCATTTCAACCCAGTTTCCTCGGAAAATAAAGCTCTGGGAGCCGCAAACACCTTTTGATATTAACCTCCAAAAAACACCAGCTTTTTTTGAGTTCCCAGGTACCGCTAAATTCAAGTTGTATAATACCTTATATTGCTATTGCACACCCACATCCACATAACTGTAATTGTGTCACTTTTAAACGATGATGGCCTTGATCATGGTGCTGTTCTTAACACTTTTAGCGATTGGTGCGATCATTCCTTATTAGAAATCAATGTTTCTAAAACAAAGAAGATGGTCATTGATTTTAGACAGAAGTCTTCCCCTCTCCACCCTGTCCTTAATCATGGACAGCCTGTGCAGTTAGTGGAAAAATACAAATATTTAGGGATAACTCTTGACACTAAGCTAAATTTTGATTCGCATATTGATTCGGTTGGTGCTATAGCCCATTAGCGAATGCACTTTTATAGGAAGCTGAGAGGTTTTAATGTTGATCCTTTTTTCATGAAAATGTTATATTCTTGTTGTATTGAGTCCGTTTCAACATTTACTTTTATCTGCTGGTTTGGATCCCTGACTAGTAAAAACAAAAAGTGCTTGCAACATATTGTTAAGGTGTGCAGCAAGATCGGAGGCCTGAATCTCCAAGAACGTTCCTCGCTCTACCGAGCAAGAGTAGCAGCAAAGGCCCATTCCATCATTGCAGACGGCCGTCATCCTCTGTCTGCTGAATATAAACTGTTGCCATCAGAGCGCAGATACCGTATGCCCAAGTGCAGGACAAACAGGTTTAAGAACTCATTCATACTGGTTTCCATTGCTCTTTGAAATAACATGGCATAACAGTGTATTCCTTGTGTACGGTTGTGTGTGAGTGGATTGTTAATGTGTCCTTGAATTGACTGCTGGCTGTAAAGTAAATTACCCCTCGGGGAAATTAAAGTTTACCTTGACCTTGAAAATACTACCGACAAAATACATTCAATCGATAATTTGACACTTTAAATTGATTAAAAGACAACAAAAACCCAGCCATGCAGCGACATCCGAGTACTTCAAAGTCCGCGCTCATGTGAAGCCCCCCATCGTGCCCCCAGCCTTTGAAACGTCACACCAGCAAACACACCTGCCCAATACAATACATCTTCATTTTGCCTCCAACGGCTTCATAAAAGGCCTTCATTCAGGTTTGAAGCCATGAGTGATGCAGTAAATAAAACAATCATCCAATTAACGGCGTCCAAGGTGCATATTAAAATGAAATGGAGACTTACCTCATGACACACGAAAGGGGGTCTTTTTGCAATGAAGCATATCATCGATCCATATTAAACATAATCCAGCGAACCTTACTATTTTCACTCGTTATTGCTTGAAAAAAAGGCTGCAATCAGCAGATGGGCGTGTGCACACTTCCGGCCATGTGCACACTTCCGGCCGTGAAATCGTGCTATGAGTATTTGCTATTTTCACCACTTTAAATTGGCTAGAATTGCATTAAAATTACAGACGATGTAGGGAAGGACCATTAGAATGGACTTGTGATTTAAAAAAAATAAGAACTAGAGCTGCGAGCAGCTATAACGGGCCCTCGCAACCCTGGCCAAATTGGGGTCCTTGCAAGTTAGGGCACTTGCAAATCGGGGTACTTGCAAATAGGACAATATGCATAAAAATTGTAGGTGTTTATGCCTGGCCTGATGTTTGTCCAAAGGTGCATGAGTTTTCGCCTATGTTTAGACCGTCAAATACAGTGTAATATTTCTTTGCAGATGGCTCATCACCACTGCAACAGTCTGCAACTAAATAAAAAAAACTTTCAATAAATTTTCATCGTTAGCAGGTTTAGGTGAAACACTGAAAGTTTGTAGTCAATCGGATAAAATGTCTTGGAGGAGTTTGTTAAAATATGACCTCTACAAAAGGGCAAAACTGTTGGCCGATTCCAAAATAAAGTCAAAATGGCGGACTTCCTGTAAGATTTAGCCTATGGCTATAAGATACTTTTTTGTAGGTCTTGGGCTGTTACAGATCTAGGTATAATATAGAACCGTGAATGCGTCCTTAAAAATGTGGTGGGCGATCTATAGAGACATTTTTTTAAACTAGCACAAGAAATCTGTACAGTATTTATTTTTATGCCACGTCTAATGTGTGTGCAAAGTTTCACCAGTTTTCACCCTGGTTTCGAACCTCAAAAACAGCATCATTTCTTTCTTTCTGAACAGTGCATCGCCGTGGCATCAGCGTATTTCAATAACTTTCCATCTTAAACATGTTTAAATGAAACATAGAAAGTTTGAAAACGATCAGATAAAATCTCTAGGAGGAGTTCGTTAACATATGGCCTATAAAGGGCCAATATAGGTGCAGAACTTCAAAATACAGCCAAAATGGCGGACTTCGTGTTGGATTTAGCACATGACTACAAAAGACATATTTTTATGTCTTGGGCTGTTACATATGCCTCCCAATTTTCACAGATCTGCGTGAAACGTGGAACCGGGAACGCTTGGTTAAAAATTTCTAGGTGTCGCTAAAGAGCTATTTTTGAAAAATAGGAAGCAGGAAATCCCTAAAATATTTATATTTATGCAAGGTCTGATGTGTGCAAAGTTTCATGAGTTTTCGCCAAAGTTTAGGCCCTCTAAAACAGCATCATTTTTCATGATATACAGCGCATCGCCACGACAGCATTGTACAACGAAATAAAAGCGATTTCAACAAGTTATCATCTTAACATCTTTAGATGAAGCATGCGAAGTTTGAAGATGATCGGATAAATGCTCCAGGGGGAGTTGGTTAAAATATGACAACTATGAATTCCAAACTAAAATAAAAAAAAATGGTAGACTTCCTGTAAGGTTTAGAACATGGCTACAAAATGTGTTTTTGTAGGTCTTAGGCTGTTACATATACCACCAAATATTCATAGATGTAGGTGAAACGTACAACCCAGAATCGTTCGTTAAGCAGGAATTATGAAACGCAAAGTTTGATGCTCAGCCCCCGTCATTTAGTGTTTCAAAAACGTAAAATATTTCTCCCTATTGTTTTCCATCGTGATGAGATGGTATAACCCAAATTTGAAATCAATAAACAAGACATTTTTGAAGGTCTTAGGCTGTTACATATACCAGCGAATTCTTTGTGATGTAGGTGAAACGTACAACCCAGTATCCTTCATTAAGCAGGAATTATGAAACGCAAAGTATGATGCTCAGCCTCCGTCATATAGTGTTTCGAAAACATTTAAAAAAATGTCCTATTGTTGTCCCACGTGATGAGATGGTACAACCCAAATTTGAAGTAAATAGGGTGAACCATCTCGGACTAGGGGGCAAATGTGTGACCCCTGTAAATGTGCACAAATGGTCCAACGTTGTACTTTCAAATACTCATTACTCACCTTCTGGAAAACAAAATAAAAAGATTTCAATAAATTTTTATCTTAAACATCTTTAGATGAAGCATGCAAAGTTTGAAGACGATTGGATGAATGCTCTAGGAGAAGTTCGTTAAAATATGACCACTATGAAAATCCCAAAAAGTTGCAACAATTCCAAAGTAAATTCAAAATGGTTGACTTCCTGTAAGGTTTAGCACATGGCTACAAAAGACATTTTTGTAGGTCTTAGGCTGTTACATATACCACCAAATTTTCATAGATATAGGTGAAACGTACAACCCAGAATCCTTCGTTAAAAAGGAATTATGAAACGCAAAATTTGATGCTCAGCCCGTGTCATATAGTGTTTGGAAAACGTAAAAGATTTTCCCCTATTGTTGTTCAACGTAATGAGATGGTACAACCCAAATTTGAAGACAATCGGGTGAACCATCTCGGACTTGGGGGCAAATGTATGACCCCTGTAAATGTGCACCAAGGGTCCTAAGTTGTACGTTCAAATACTCATTACTCACTTTCTGGAAAACTAAATAAAAAGATTTCAATAACTTTTTATCGTAAACATCTTTAGATGAAGCATTCAAAATTTGAAGACGATCGGATAAATGCTCTAGGAGGAGTTCGGTAAAATATGACCACTATGAAAAACCCCAAAAGTTGCGACAATTCCAAAGAAAATTCAAAATGGTTGACTTCCTGTAAGATTTAGCACATGGCTATAAAATACATTTCTGTAGGTCTTAGGCTATTACATATACCAGCAAATCTTCATAGATGTAGGTGAAACGTACAACCCAGAATCCTTCGTTAAGCAGGAATAATGAAACTTAAAAGTTTGATGCTCAGCCCCCGTCATATAGTGTTTCAAAAATGAAACTTTTTTTTTTTCCTATTGTTCCTATAATTTTCCCTATAGTTCTCCCACGTGTTCAGATGGTACAACCCAAATTTGAAGTCAATCGAGTGAACCATCTCGGACTAGGGGTCAAATGTATGACCCCTGTAAATGTGCACAAATGGGCCAAGTTCTACTTGAGAATACTCATAACTCATTTCCTGTACATGTTTGGGCATTGGGACCAAAGCATTTTTGTAGGTCTGAGGGTGCTACACGTGCCTCCCAGTTTTCGTAGCCGTCCGTCAAACTTACCGGGACTTTCCTTTGATGAAAAAATCGAGGGGCTCTTGGGAACCCCGTTTTTGAGTACTCGAGTATGCCGACTTCAAAATATCAATTTTTTCGCCAGGCCCGATGTGTGTGCAAAATTTGGTGAGTTTTCGTTCACGTTTAGTTCCTCAAAAATGCAAATCTTGATTGAGAGTAATAATAATAAGAAGAATTTCTACGAAAACAATAGGGTCCTTGCAGCTTTTGCTGCTCGGGCCCTAATTGACCATATTTAGACGTCCGGACGTCCGGGATTTTTTGGGGGGGCGACAGTGACTAAATAATTTATTTTAATCTTTCGAGGTCACGATGATCTTATAACTTGCAACTACAATCAAACAAACAAACACGCACAAATAAAATACTTTCTTCAGTTATTGTGCCGTTTTGGTGTCACTGGCAGCAGCGTGTCATGCCTGCTATTTCCTGTGCTGTCAAACGTCTCTGAGGAAGGCGAATGCTGATCACCGAAATTGCACAATGCAATGATCCCTCGCTACTTCGCGATTCAACTTTTGCGCCCTCAGCGCATTGCGGATTTTTCAGAAGCATTCGTAACATACGTTATTCAACTCTGCCGTTTGGCAGCTATGTTTACGTGTAGTGAGCAGAGCGCACTCGGCCACCCTGCAAGCACAAATGTGATCAACATAGGCTTGTCAAAAATATCCATACTTCGGTACTTACTCGATACTAAACATTTTGAACTGATACAATACTAGCTTGCTGTGGCATCGATATTACTGATACCAAACCACTGACTTCGATGCCAACAGCGCTTTGCCAACATCTGCTTCTAATGGTCTGCTGCTCCCGCACACACTGCCGAAGCCTGCCCCGTGCGCCCCTCCCTTCCTGCTCTGCCGAGTGCAGACTGCTTGTTGACTCCCTAGTTAGCCGCGCGGATGAGCTACAAACAAAGTACGACCGATTTTAAAAAAATAAAATAAAAAAATAAAGTGCGCGCCCCGGGCTCCTGCAGCCGAAACTGTCTCACAATAGCACGGAAGCTCGCACCCACTCGAGCTGCCGTGGTTCTTTCGGTCAGCCCCTCCACTCACTTCGTACTGGCTGGCAAGCGCGGGCCGCGACGTCGGCTTCTCTGAGCGGGCCCTTCCCACGGATCTCCCCAGCAGCCGCCGCTGTGGCAGTGGTCGCCCATCGCGGGGTCGCTGATCCTGCTCGGGCCAGGCCGGCCTGGCTGACTCATTCGGCCGACGCCGAGCCATAGAATGACGCATTGCGGCTCATGACCCAAAGTCAGAATCGGCTAAGTACGTCTAATGGCAACATTGAACCAACAACTTCAAAACTCAAATGCACATATCCAGCTAATATTTAGTTTATAGCATACGCAGCTGCAGCATATACAGAAACACTGTACATACATAGGCATCGTATGTTTACATAGACTGCTTGGATTAGATAGACTTCCTTGCTTGCCCATAAAATGCAGCGTAGTGTTTGTCACATGTATTTTCTTTCTAAAGCAAGACAAGGTTAGCCAAGTGTTCAGTAGCATGTTTTCAGTAACAGCTGCATTATTGTATTGTCTTGAACTTCTCAAAAATAAAGCCCTTGTGAAAAATAATACTAGATAATAATGCAAAAAAAAAATTATTAAAATAAATACTGGTTAAAAACAGCCCTTTGAGTAATCCATGGTAAAGTTCAAACTTAGTAAAAAGTTCATGAAATTGAAGAACAGAGACGTTCATGTGATTTGTCCAAAAATAAATCCTTCTATTTTATTTTTAAGAATCGGAATTGTGAATCGTTAGGAACCAGAATCGAATCAAATATCGGAACCGAAATCATCCAAATTCAAACGATGCCCAACCCTACCTGCTACTGTTCTGGATAGCCAATAACTGAAAGTATTTTAATTTTTTTTTTTTTTTTAATTATTACTTATCTCTGACTTGTTGGTTTGCCTTAATAGATAAACATGTGGGTCTAGATACTCAGACAATTTACAGATTTTGTTGTCAATTCATGATACTGTAAGTGGTGGGTGTTATTCTTTTTCACTATCTCAAACAACTTGAAAATTATGTGCCATTGGTGTTGCACAGTATGGTTATTTCTTTGCACTAGTTCAGACAATTTACAGATTAATAATTGTTTTTGTGTGTGTGTGTTTTGTTCTTTGCACTAATTCTTCCTTTGTTTGCACTACCCCAGGCTCAGACAACTTAAAATGTGTCATTGGTTCCAGGCATTGACTGTACAGAGGGTTGTCGAAGTTAAATACTGAAGTTGTACTATTTTTTTTGCACTACCTCTTTAAAAACTATTGTATTAATGATAATTTAAGTTTTTGGCGCTAAAAAAGTTTTACAGTAAAAAAAAAAAAAAAAGCCTGTGCTTTAATTTGTTCCATGTGGTATCGAATTGGTACCAAGTATCGATACTGAACAGGGTATCGGTATCGAAGTTGAAATTCTAGTATCGTGACAAGCCTAGATCAGCGCGACAATGGCGACGAAACAACGTTATGTTCGGAAACTCCTAACATTATTCAAATGTGACGATCATTTAGTCAGAGTCGAGCCGCATAAGAGGATAGTAAACAGCTGTCATCATAAGTTTTGAGGGGAGCGCGCTGAGCACAGCACACAGGATAGTTTACAAGTTGTGGCAAGGACGATGAGACATCGGCAAATAAAGTGTGAACGTGTTTTGTCTGAAGTTTGTCTTAAAACAGCTTACCTTAACTACAATCACCCGTGACGCGTTAGAGAGGCACAGGAGAAAGGAAATAGATATTAGCATTCTCTCAGAGTCATTATTTTGATCAGCTGATGGCAAACTCTTTGTAGCTTTTAACTCCTTTACCTCCTAGCTTCCAACGTCAGCTGCCTGCATATATCCATTTTTCAATTGGCAGCATTGTTCCTGTTGATTTGTCAAAACAGTACTGGCTATGATTTTATAAACAACACTGATGACATTTGCTGGCGATTGCAATGCTTCCCATGCATGGAACTTTGTGATTAATTGCATCAGACCCTTGAGCAGCAAATGCACACAAAAAGTATTTTTCGAGTTAACCCGTGGATGGCGCTATACGATTGGATTATAAAAAACAAATTAACATGAGGTAGGCATGAAATGAGTTTAAAAAACAAAAAGCACACGTAGCTAACCAACTCTAAAGGCGCCTGTCTACCGACGTGAGAAACGCCTTAAGTGGCACGCCTCCTTCTGCCCCTCTGCCTTTCGGCAGCTGTGTTTACAAGTTTTGAGTGGAGTGCTCAGCCACTCGGCAAGCACAAACGTGTTCAGCGCAACAATGACGACTAAACAATGTTAAGTTCGGAAACTCCTAACGTTATTCAAATGTGACGTTGATTTAGTCAGAGTCAAGCCGGATACTTTCTCCTCCGTATTTGCAATGATGTGTTTGCTCTAATAAAGTTTTATAAAAATCGGATAGTACAGTACAACAGCTGTCGTGAGCGCAGCGTGCTCCCGGCCGGCTGGCACGGACGACTTGGACATCGGCAAATCAAGTGTGAAAGTGTTTGTTAGTTTTGTCTTAGGTTGTCTTAAAACAGCTTACCTTAACTACAATCCCACGTTGCATTTTATCTAAAGGACCTTGTTGATGTTGTTGTGCAAAGATAAAGTTAAGGCATGATTGCCTTAAAGTGACCGTGCTTCTTCTTTGTTTATAAAATAAGTAGGCGGCAATGACTTCTTCCTCTCTTAGGGAGGCAACGAAGAAGAACTTTTAGTTTCGCTTTGCACTATGATGACGAGCGTTTAAAAGTGCAGGATTGTACCTTTTGGATGAAATGCATCCAGCATTCTAGTTAAGCCAAGTCAATTTTATGATAAAAATTAAAACTTTAACGTAGTTGTCAGCGAACGTTCCGTTGTAATCGCCCGCTGCCGCGGTTGAAGCACAATTCCTCTCACAACCTGCAGCTTGATATTTATTCTTCATTTTTCATTTTTAAAGTAACATTTATTGTATAACAAGTATTTATAAGTGTGGGAACCATGTCTGGGGTTCGCAACAGCGTAACAGAGGTATAAATCCCCCCAATATAAAACTTTAAAATAAATATGATATAAAATAATAATAATAATAAGTCCGACTCTATCGCGCGGGTTCTGGTCCCCATTAACCGCAGTAAATGAGGGATCACTCTGTCTGAAGAAATAAGTTAAAAACTTTGATTTAACGAAGACATTATGCACGTTTTTGAGGCAAAAAACAAACTGTAACGGATTTGGTTATCTGTGTTGTGGTGACATTTGTGTTTTGCTAAGTTGTGTTGTGTCCGAGGTTCCTGAATGTATCACGCAACTCGCTGGATTGAAGAGGGGTGAGCGAGTGAGAGAAGTGAGCATATGACGAAGGACCAAAGATCCGTGTGTACTTAGGAGGAAGAGTTGTTGCACTTGGCGTCGACTACGACCCACATTAGCCGTGTTGTAATAATAATTAGGGAGCTAACTAAGATACGTCTGACGTCGTGTTTTTGGAAGACGTTGCAATACAGTTCACTCAGACACTTATTTTCACACTTACTCATTTATTTTCCCAAGCCACACGGAGCCGCAACATAAGGATGAAAGAGCGGCATGCGGCTCCGGAGCTGTGGGTTGCCGATCCCTGCTCTAGCACCACAACTGGGCTGTGAATTTGACCACACCTCCCGTGTTGTTACTTGTTCCTTAAGGTATTACGGCCACACAGTTGTGATCACTCTATAGCCGTTTACGGCTAAAATTGTTACATGGTCAATGTGTCTTGCTTTAGGCTAGCAACTAATGATTTTAATAATTGATTAACCCATTAAGGATGGGAGCGCATAACCGTGTTTCTACCACTTAGAGCCGGAAGCGCTGTTGCATCTTTCTACCGTTAAAGCCGGGAGAGCGTATACGTCATTTTCTATTTATTATTTAATCATCGGTCTCTTAACCAATGAAATGCATCATCATATACACGTGCCGCTGTCGTAAGCCCGCCGAGGATGTTCCAGAAATCTTACGAGTGATAATGGCAGGCGCTGCGGTCGCGGAAGCTCTTAAATGAGTAACGGTATTGATACGCGATTGTGGACTTTGAACCAGTCGGACATGATATATGGTTAAGATATATGTTTGTAGACAATGACAATATTGACGTGTTTGAAACAGGAAAGAGGATGGAAATTAACACTTGTTTACCTCTTCAATTGAAACAGTAAAGATGACTAAACTTGGGCCTGTGTCTAAGATCTTAAATTCTTTTGGAATTATATTTCTGTCTCCTACAGGGGCTGAGATTAATTATTTTGTAGGTGTTGAATTTCTGGGGAAACTTCAGGTTTTCATGGGTAATTCCAAAGACTACCTTAGGTTTTGGGGAGCTGTTGAGCCAGGCGCTTAATGGGATTTTGTTTTTCGTTCCGATTAATCAGTCAATCAGATGTTTTCATTTCCACCCCTCTATTTAAAACAACACACTATTTCATATTGATAGTACATGAAATTGCACAAACAGTTTACTGCATGAAAGTCCCTGCAGCTAGGGTGGGGCAATTACGGAAAAAATAATCTTCACTGTTTTGATTGATATTGAAATTATAAGAATAAGAATGAGAATGCCTTTATTGATCCCACAGTGGGGAAATTTTCATTGTTACAGCAGCAAAGTTATAGGTCACACAGGGACGGCGGCATAATGTAGCCATTAATGTATAACATTGACGGCAAACATTCGGGATCAAACCTATGTAAATGTAAGCAGTAACATGTGTATATACACATGTATATACACACCAACATACATCTACATAAAAAGTATGAGGAACACTCATTTTGGCCTGTACATAGTACAGAGGAAAAATACTCTAAGTAAGTGACACTGCTGCAGTGCTGTAGTGAAATGTAAGGAACAGCATTGGATAAAAATAAAACTAGACTAACAGTAGTGGGGAATGTTGAGTATTACACGGTATTACAGTAGTGGGGAATATTGGGTATTGCACGATATGAGCTCAGGTGCAGGACTGCACTATTGCACTAATGTCCGCCAATTTGTAGAGACTACACAATGTTCTTGTTAAAGAGTCTGACAGCAGCAGGCAAGAAGGAACGGCGGAATCTCTGCTTTGCACAGCGAGGGTGTAACAGTCTGTCACTGAAGGTGCTGTGGAGTGCTGTTAGGGTGCCCTGGAGGGGGTGGTCCGGGTTGCCCAGCATTGATGACAGCTTGGCCAACATCCTCCTGTCCCCCACCGAGTCCACAGAGTCCAGGGAGCAGGACAGGATAGAGCCAGCCCTCCTGACCAGTTTGTCCAGCCGCTTCTTATCCCGGGCCAAGACGCCGCCTGCCCAGGTGACCACTCCCTCGAAGATGACCGATGCAACCACCGAGTCATAAAAGTTCCTGAGGAGTGTCCCCTGAACCTCAAAAGACCTCAGTCTCCTGAGTAGGAAGAGTCTGCTCTGACTCTTCCTATAGAGGGCGTCTGTGTTGTCGCACCAGTCCAGTTTATTGTTCAGATGAACACCCAGGTACTTGTAAGTTGAGACTCTCTCAACATCTGTTCCCCGGATATTCACTGGTGCAGGTGAAGAGTGCTGGCGCCTACCGAAATCCACCACCATTTCTTTCGATTTCCCCGCATTGATCAGGAGGCGGTTCTGCTGGCACCAGTCTACAAAACCCTGAGTAAGTTCTTTGTACTCCCGATCACCTCCGCCTGTGATGAGGCCGACAATCGCAGAGTCGTCAGAGAACTTCTGCAGGTGACAGGTAGGGGTGTTGTAGTTGAAGTCCGAGGTGTAGAGGGTGAACAGGAAGGGAGCCAAGACAGTTCCCTGTGGGGCCCCCGTGCTGCAGAGGAGCACGTCAGACACACAGTCCTGTGTCCTCACATACTGTGGCCGGTTTGTGAGGTAGTCCTGGATCCATGTGGTGAGGTGGTGGGCCACCCCCGCCTGCTCCAGCTTGTCTCCCAGTAGGGTGGGCTGGATGGTGTTGAAAGCACTGGAGAAATCAAAGAACATGATCCTCACCGTGCTCCCCGCCTTCTCCAGGTGGGAGAGTGAAGTGTGGAGGAGGTAGATGATGGCATCATCCACACTGATGCCAGGCTGATATGCGAACTGCAATGGGTCCATTGAGGAGCTCACCAGGGGGCGCAGGTGGACAAGGACCAGTCCCTCCAGGGTCTTCATCAGGTGAGACGTCAGCGCCACTGGTCTGAAGCTTTTGAGCTCCTTCGGGTGGGGGGTCTTTGGCACCGGGACCAGGCAGGATGTTTTCCATAGCTGGGGGACCCTGCCCAGCTTCAGGCTCAGGTTGAACATGTGCTGGACAATTCCACACAGCTGGTCTGCGCAGGATTTGAGGAGCTGGGGCTGATGCCATCTGGACCCGCTGCCTTCCTCGCCTTCATCTTCTTCAGCTGGTTCCTCACCTGAGATGTTGTGAAGGCCAAGGCTGGGCAGGAGGGAGTGGTGGCTATCTGGTGTAGCTGGGAGCTGGAGACTGTGGAGAAAAGGGGGGAGGGGGTGACACGCCCAGCAGGAGGAGTAGGTGGAGGCTGCAGCAGGAGAGACTGAGTGGAGGCAGGCATCTGATCGAACCTATTGAAAAAGAGATTCAGCTCATTTGCCCACTGCAGGTCCCCCCCAGTCCGGGTCTTGGGTTGTCCGTGGCCTGAGATGGTCTTCACGCCCCTCCAGACTCCCCTGGCGTTATTCTTCAGCAGCTGCTCCTCCATCCTCTTACTGTAGGACCTTTTCCCCTCTCTGATCCTCCTCCTCAGCTGGCGCTGCACAGTCTTCCGCTCCTCTATGTTGCCTGACGCAAAAGCCCTCCTCTTCTCCTTCAGGAGAGCTTTTATGTCTGGTCTGATCCAGGGTTTGTTGTTGGAGAAACACCTTACTGTCCTGGTGGGTATGGTGTTCTCCATGCAGAAATTTATGTAGTCTGTAACAGTGTCCGTTAGACTACTAATGCCTTCCCCGTGAGCATCGCTGAATACTTCCCACACAGTTGTGCTGAAGCAGTCCTTTAAGGCCTCCTCGGCCTCTCCAGACCATCTCTGAACCGTGCGGGTCACAGCTGGCTGCCTGCGGACCAGAGGTTTGTACACAGACTGGAGAGCCACCAGGTTGTGATCAGCTTTGCCCAACGGGGGGAGGGGCAGTGATGTGTATGCCTCCTTGGTGTTGGCATAGAAAAGGTCCAGTGTTTTATTGTCTCTAGTGAGGCAGGTGACATACTGTGTGAATGAAGGCAGAGAGGAGGAAGGGGAGGCATGATTGAAGTCACCAGAGATGAGTATCAGGGCATTTGGGTGCTGTGTTTGTAGCCTGCTCACTGCTGCAGTCAAGACATCACAGGCTGTGATGTCGTGATGTGCCCAAGATTACACCATCTATCGTTCCCAAACACAGCCAGCCCTCCTCCTTTCCTCTTTCCACTCTCCAGTGTCCTGTCCGCGCGTATGATTTGGAAGCCGTCCAATTCTACGACCGCGTTCGGCGTTAGCGCTGTTAGCCACGACTCCGTGAATAGCATCAGGCTAGCCTCCCGGAAGTCCCTCTCATGCCGGGTAAGCGCCGCTAGCTCGTCCATCTTGTTGGGGAGCGATCTAACATTCCCCATGATAACGGACGGGAGGACGGGATGGTATCGTCTCTTCCTTTCCCGGCGTTTAACCCCCCGCACGAGATCCCCGTCTCTTCCTCCTCAGCTCACGGGGTATATCGGGTCTCGCCCCGGGAGCCGGCGCAGGGTTAGCACGGAGTGCTAACAGCTGATTCCGGCTGTAAACAATGGGGGCGCGGCTCCGAGCCAAGTCGCCGGACACGATCGCGCAAAAAATAGCAATCAGCAGCAGCAAGAATACCGCAGTTTGGGTGTCCATTGCTAAGCAAGTTACGACTATCAACTATATGAAAAAGGTATGAGGTAGAGTAATATTAAGGAACAAAAACACACGAAAAGGCTCACCGATGAGCCGGAGCTACTGTAGCCGGCTGCCACTCGCGCGGTGCCGGAACCGGCGATTGATTAAAAACAATTATTTGTTGATTTCAAAGCTTAATATTTATTCAACTATTCAAAACTACTTAATCTCATTCCCATTCATCACTCATGTTGAAACATTTATTCTTGAACACTTTATTCTGTCTATCAAGTACAAAATGACCTAAATATCACGTGAACTTCAAGCCTCTTGCAATTTCATCCTGTTGCAGCCACACTTTTTGTGCATTTCATCTTTGCAAACATTCAATAGTAAGCATTTCCCTTATCTCTTTATCACATTTTTTTGTCTTATTTTGTTGTTCTATTTTTAATGTCATAAATCTTGGGACTTACTGGGCTAACTTGGGGACCTCGGTTATCGTATTTCAACACTATACATATCTGGAAATGTGCGTTGGCACAACAATAAAATGACTCTAGTCCTTGAAAACTCATCTTTAAATAATAACTTGAAAGAACAACCAGAAAATAAATTTGTTACAATGAAATATAAGAATATACTAAAATAGTACCAATAAATATAACTTGAAAGAACAACCAGAAAATAAATTAGTCACAATGAAATATAAGAATATACTAAAATAGGACCAATAAAAAAGAATATACAAAATAAATACTGGCTGTTCCTGCTGTGCGAGCATTGACCTCTTAGGGGCAAGGTAGTGCCGTTCATGCATGGAGTACACTCTTATATTGATGGTTGATTAGGCTGGACATTGGGACTTAAGGCCTCTAGACACCAATCCGGCGTGGGCCATCATGGCCAACTGTCGCGTCGGCCTAGAAGTCGGCACGTTGAAAGAACAACTCGAGCAATGGATTAATGATCAAAGAACAGCCAGGAGAAACGTCTCTACAGTCACCATTCGACTGAAAGCAAAAACGCTTGCTGAAGAAATGAACATTTTCAAGGAGGTCCGTCTTGGTGCTTTCGTTTTATGAAACGGTGCCATCTATCCATCCGGGCAAGGACGACCGTGGCGCAGCAACTTCCGGCGGATTACCAGGAAAAGATGGCCATCTTCCACTCCTATTGTAGTAAAAAGATTGCCGACAAACGCGTCCTGGCCAACCACATCACCAACATGGACGAGGTGCCGCTCACTTTCGAACCACACTGTGGAGAAGAAGGGGACCGGCACGGTAGCAATACGCACAGCGCGGCATGAAAAGTCGGCTTTTACTGTTGTGGTTGGTTGCCATGGTAACGGACAGAAATTGCCACCTTTGGTGATTTTAAGCGGAAGACGCTGCCGAAAGAAAAGTTTCCAGCCGAAGTCATTATCAAGGCCAATCAAAAGGGCTGGATGGACGAGGAGAAAATGAGAGAGTGGCTGGCCGAGGTGTACACAAAGAGACCGGATGTTTTTTTTCCACACGTCACCGTCGCCGTTAATCTGTGACTCTATGCGCGCCCATCTGACAGACAATGTAAAAAAACAAGTGAAGCAAATGAACTCCGAGTTTGCCATTATTCCCGGAGGCTTAACAAAGGAACTCCAACCCCTGGACATTGGCGTAAATAGGGCGTTCAAAGTTAAGTTGCGAGTGGCGTGGGAGCGATGGATGACGGACGGCGAACACAGTTTCACAAAGACTGGGAGGCAGCGCCGGGCAAGTTATGCCACAATTTGTGAATGGATTGTGGACGCTTGGGCTAAAGTGTCTGCTTGCACTGTTGTGCGAGCTTTCGCAAAAGCCGGCATCGTGTCTCAGCCGCATGGCAACGAGACGGACTTGGACAATGACGAAAGCGAAGCTGGCGTGCTTAATGGAGAGCTTGCCCAGCTGTTCGTTTCGGATACCGAAGATGAGGACTTTGATGGCTTTATGGATTACAGTTAATCACATTGTTAAATGTTTCAATAAATAAACAACCAAACTCAGTTTTGCTCCCGCTGCTTTTTTAAAAACATACGTTAGCATGCTTGCTAGCATATGTTTTAGCATGCATTCATGCTACCGTGTGTTTTAAGCTATCATACATTTTACCATGCCTGGCGTGGGAGCAATGGATGATGGATGGCGAACACAGCTTCACAAAGACTGGGAGGCAGCGCCGGGCAAGTTATGCCACAATTTGTGAATGGATTGTGAACGCTTGGGCTAAAGGGTCTGCTTGCACTGTTTTGCGAGCTTTCGCAAAAGCCGGCATCGTTTCTGAGAAGCCGCACAGCAACGAGACGGACTCGGACAATGACGAAAGCGAACCTGGCGGGTTTAATGGAGAGCTTGCCCAGCTGTTTGTTTCGGATACCGAAGATGAGGACTTTGATGGCTTTGTAAATGACAGCTAACAATCATGTGAGTATATTGTTAAATGTTTCAATAAAAAACAACCGAACTCAGTTTTGCTCCCGCTGCTTTTAAAAAAAGATACGTTAGCATGCTTGCTAGCATATTTTTAGCGTGCATGCATGCTACCGTGTGTTTTAAGCTATCGTACATTTTACCATGACTGCGCCCAATAATACGGTGCGCCTTATGTATGTGTTAAATACAGAAATAGCACCCGTAACTGGGGCTGCGCCTTTTGGTCATGAAAATACAGTAGTACCCTTCCATTCAAGTATAAAAATAAATACTACCTCGTATAACCAGTTGCGTCTCAATAGCTTCCCATAGTTTGCCTTTCATGTCTTGCTTGAATTTCACTGATTAATTTGTCTTCGCGCTCTTCTGTCTAGCCAGCCATTATGTCCACAGAGGAGATGTGAAAAATGAGCAAAATTATTTATTAATTGAGGAATAGCTTCAATCTTCACAGTTTGTCCGCTTTTGTCACTTTCCGTCCTTGTCCAGTGCACTGATTCGCTAGCTAACAGCCAATCCCAGTGATCATTTGTCCCGACAGCCGGACCCGATTACCGAATACCACAATCCCTATATGTCGCTCGCGCCGACGCGGGACTAGAAAGAAGCCTAAAAAGAAGCCTTTAACTGAGTAGGCTGAGATGAAATTTGGCCGCCTCGCGACCACGTCACACGCATGAGGGCCGATTAGTGGGCCGTACTAAAATCCACTTCCGGCCATGCTTAGGCCAGCCATTTTTTTAATTTTGTCGGCCAATGTCCCCCCGCCCCCAATTGGGCATCCGGCCCTCCGGCCCAGGGACACTGCCCAGCTCTGGAAAATATAAAAGCGATCAACTCAATATTTTGGATTTTGACATTAAATGTGAGCTCCTATGAAGAAAAATATCACATCCACAAAATCGAAAATACTATGCTGATAGTTTTTATATGTTTACAGTTTGAAGAAAGTAGGAATATAATTTTAATTTTGGTGGCGATTTGTCGTCGTTTTCAGACATTTGTTGAAGCAAAAGTTTTGTTGGACTCTGGAGGCAGGCAACCAACCCTGGCAGCTGAAGGATATGGGGGACTTCATATTACCCAATATATTAGCAAGATGTTAGTCAAGTGATGATTGTATTGCAGATGAATAATCATGGTTGTATGTGAATTAGAGATACATGGATCAGATAGTAATTGTGTTACACATTTTTGGTAATGGCATTACACTTTTATGGTAATCATACACAATTAGCTACATATGTTTACACAGAAGCAGTTATAACATAATAGCTGAGAAGGAAAGCTCTTTGTGTCTTGTGTAGTTTACAGACATGCAAACACATGTACACCCACACACGCACACACCAGCAGGCATTCATACACAATTGTTAGGCACACTTTTATCTGTACAGGCATATACACACAAGCTTGTAGAGGGAATGTGGCCTCGAGTTGTTTCACAGGGCTGAGTCCTTGGGACTCTGGAGCCGCCAGCCGAGGGAAGGACTCGAGATGCCAAGATGACCTGAGACTGGGACTGATAAGGCACGGAGGGAGAAGATTCGAGTCTACCGACATTTTTTTATTTGATTTCCTCTGTTAGCGCAATATGGTATATATGTCAGGGCTGCATTTTAGATGGCGCGCTTTTCTGACTGTACCCGTCACGGGTACGAGTCCCGGCAGGGTTAAGGAAAGCAGCCCAGCTTCACTTTTGTCACATTCCTAAACTTCAGCAACTGAAATAAATAGACGGAAAATTAAATCAACTTGTGTGAGTCTTTATTAGGGCCCGAGCAGCGACAACTGCAAGGTCCCTATTGTTTTTGTAGAAATTATTATTAGGGCCCAAGCAGCGACCGCTGCGAGGTCCCTATTGTTTTTGTAGAAATTATTATTATTGTTATTATTAGGGCCAGAGCAGCGAAAGCTGCAAGGACCCTATTGTTTTTGTAGAAATTATTATTATTAGGGCCCGAGCAGCGAAAGCTGCAAGGACCCTATTGTTTCTGTAGAAATTATTATTATTTGTTATTTTTCTGACCAAATGATCGCATTTTTTAACCCCTAAACATGCACGGAAACTCAGAAGACTCTGGAGACCTTCCTGATGTTAAAATATGATATTTGTGATTTTTTTTGTAAAAAGCTGTCGCCATGGCAACGGGCAGTTCGCAAATAAAACTACGCTGATTTTGACGGTCTAAACATACATTAAATCTCACGAAACTTTGCACACACATCAGGCCTGGTGAAATCATCTTTTTTTGTTGTTTTAAGTCGCAATTGTTTAAAAAATGTCTCGCTAACGCCCCCTATCATTTTTTAAAAATCAGCCCTGGTTGCACGTTTCACCTATATTTACAAAAATTTGCTGGTATATCTAACAGGTCAACACCTACAAAAAAAGTCTTTTGGAGCTATGTGCTAAACCTAACGGCAAGTCCACCATTATGAATTTACTTTACAATTTGGCATCACATTGTCTTTAAATGCAGTTTTAATGTGATACACATGATAATATCGTGTTCAAATGTTACACATTTGATGAGAGTCTACACTTGAAGACATCTACGAACTAACCTACTGGCTAAATGAAGTACATGTTTTATTTTTTTCATGTTTCTCTTGGCAGGTTAGCCAGATCTCCCTGATATTTGCTCGGAAGAGTGTTTAGGCCTTCATGATGTTAAAACACAAAGTTTGAGATTTTTCACAAAAAGGTGTGACCATGGTAACGCAGTTTGCCAATAACACAATGCTGATTTTGAGAATGTAAACATGCACAAAAACTCATGAAACTTTACACACATAGAAGGCCTGGTAAATTAAGCAGTAATTAATTATTAATTAATTAATTGTGCAATCTTTCAAAGATGGCTCGCTACCCCCTCTAGAAAATGTTTAAAAAATGGACCCGGTTGCATGCTTTACCAACATGTACAAACATTTGCGAGTATATAAAACAGAAAGAGACCTACAAAAAAGCCTCTTGGTGCCATATAATAAACCTAAGAGGAAATCCGCCATTTTGAATTTACTTTAAAGTTTGGACTTACCTTGACTACAAAAGCTGCTATAACTTTATCCTCGTGATAATTTCGATAATTCAATTCCGATGTGCGAGCATCCCAACGTGCCAGCACCCCAACGTTGCCAGGGCTGCGAATTCCCTTTATAGCTGCTTGCAGCTCTTGTTATTATTATTTGTATTTTTTCTGACCAAATGATCGCATTTTTGAACCCCTAAACGAAAACTCACCAGACTTTTCAGTCTCATCGGGCCTGGCGAAAAATTTGATATTTTAAAGTCGCTGTAAACAGCTCAAGCGAAATAGCTCTGTAGCGCCACCTAGAGTAGGAAAACAAAATAGAATTCCAGCCTGTTTGACCTAGGCCTACGAAAATTGGCAGGCAAGTGTAGCACCCCGAGACGTACAAAAAAGTCCATTACAGCCATAGTCTAAAGTGTACAGGAAGTGAACTATGAATTTTTAAACGTTTACAGGGTGCATACTTTTGCATCCATGTCCCGGAGGATTATTCCAATTGACTTCAAACTTCGGATACATCATCTTACGACCTGGGGCAAACACTGGGAATTTTTTTCAATAAACTACATGACGGGGGGGGGCATCAAATTTGGCGTAAATATTTTTCCTTCGCCATACAGGAGAAAAACCTGAATAACTCCCCTGCACATGCTCTAAAAAATGCCAAACTTCACCTGTATGAAAAGAGTCGCGACCTAAAGGCATCTATATGATAATATTCCATTATACATATAGCGCCACCTAGTAGCGACAAAAATTGTCATGTTTTACATTTCTATTTACTGCACAAAGCCCATTGAATGAATCTGAATGAAAATTTGTCAGAAAAGCCTCAAGACGTTGATCTTGCTTTACGTCAAAAATTGTGGCTTTTTCGTGGCTTGATGGTGCCGCAAAGTCTGACAAAAAATACAGTTTTAACTTGACTCAGATCATCCAAACTTTAAGAAATGTTTCATATTTGATGATAGCCAAAGGCTGAAGACATCTACGAACTTATTTTTCATCGTAGTGGTAGCGCCACTGAAGGAAATACATGTTTTTGTTTTTGATGTTTTTATCCTAGCAGTTTAACCGGTCCATCTCATCTTTGCTCGGAACAGTGTTTAGGACTTAAAATACGAACTTTGTGACTTTTCGTGTTGCCAAATAAACAACGCTCATTTTGAGCGTCTGAACATGCTCGAAATCCCACAAAACTTTGCACATACATAAGGCCTGGCGAAATCACCAATATTTTTTTGTGTAATTTGTAAAAAAAATGGCTTGCTAGCGCCCCCTAGAAATTTTTTTAAATTCAGCCCCGGTTGTACTTTTCACCTAGATCGACGAAAATTTGGTGGTATATGTAACTGTTCAAGACCGACAAAAAAGTATCTTGGAGTCATATACTAAACCAAACAGGAAGTCGGCCATTTTGAAATAAGTTTAAATTATGAATTTGCTCTGATTACAACAGCTGCCGGAACTTGACCCACATGATAATTTCTTCTAGAAAGATAAGATAAGAAGCCCTTTATTGATCCCACAGTGGGGAAATGTTCAGTGTTAAAGCAGCAAAGATATAGGTCACACGGGGACGGCAGCATAATGTAGCCATTAATGTATAACATTATCAGCAAACATTCAGGATCAAACCTATGTAAATATTCGCAGTAACTGTGTATATACACATGTATATACACACCAACATACATCTACATAAAAAGTATGAGGAACACTCATTTTAGCCTGTACATAGTACAGAGGAAAAATACTCTTAAGTGACAGTGCTGCAGTACTGCAGTGAAATGTAAGGAACAGCAATGAATAAAAATAAAACTAGACTAACAGTGGTGGGGAATGTTGAGTATTGCACGGTATTACAGTAGTGGGGAATGTTGGGTATTACACGATATAAGCATAGGTGCAGGACTGCACTATTGCACTAATGTCCGCCAGTTTGTAGAGACTACACAATGTAATTGTTAAAGAGTCTGACAGCAGCAGGCAAGAAGGAGCGGCGGAATCTCTCCTTTGCACAGCGAGGGTGGAACTATCTGTTACTGAAGGAGCTGTGGAGTGCTGTTAGGGTGCCCTGGAGAGGGTGGGCCGGGATGTCCAGCATTGATGACAGCTTGGCCATCATCCTCCTGTCCCCTACTGATTCCACAGAGTCCAGGGAGCAGCCCAGGACAGAGCCGGCCCTCCTGACCAGTTTGTCCAGCCGCTTCTTGTCCCGGGCCGAGACGCCGCCTGCCCAGGTGACCACTCCCTGGAAAATGACCGATGCAACCACCGAGTCCTAAAAGTTCCTGAGGAGTGTCCCCTGAACCCCAAAAGACCTCAGTCTCCTGAGTAGGAAGAGTCTGCTCTGACTCTAGAGGCCGTCTGTGTTGACGCTCCAGTCCAGTTTATTGTTCAGATGAACACCCAGGTACTTGTAAGTTGAGACTCTCTCAACATCTGTTCCCCGGATATTCACTGGTACAGGTGAAGAGTGCTTGCGCCTACCGAAATCCACCACCATTTCTTTGGATTTCCCCGCATTGATCAGGAGGCGGTTCTGCTGGCACCAGTCCACAAAACCCTGAGTAAGTTCTCTGTACTCCCGATCATCTGCGCCTGTGATGAGGCCGACAATCGCAGAGTCATCAGAGAACTTCTGCAGGTGACAGGTAGGGGTGCTGTAGTTGAAGTCCGAGGTGTAGAGGGTGAACAGGAAGGGAGCCAAGACAGTTCCCTGCGCACGTCAGACACACAGTCCTGTGTCCTCATATACTGTGGCCGGTTTGTGAGGTAGTCCTGGATCCATGTGGTGAGGTGTTGGGCCACCCCCGCCTGCTCCAGCTTGTCTCCCAATAGGGTGGGCTGGATGGTGTTGAAAGCACTGGAGAAATCAAAGAACATGATCCTCACAGTGCTCCCCGCCTTCTCCAGGTGGGAGAATGAAGTGTGGAGGAGGTATATGATGGCATCATCCACACTGATGCCAGGCTGGTATGCGAACTGGAGTGGGTCCATTGAGGAGCTCACCAGGGGGCGCAGGTGGACATAGACCAGTCTCTCCAGGGTCTTCATTAGGTGAGACGTCAGCGCCACTGGGCTGAAGCTGTTGAGCTCCTTCGGGTGGGGGGTCTTTGGCACCGGGACCAGGCAGGATGTTTTCCACAGCTGGGGGACTCTGCCCAGCTTCAGGCTCAGCTCATGTGCTGGACAATTCCACACAGCTGGTCTGCGCAGGATTTGAGGAGCTGGGGGCTGATGCCATCTGGACCCGCTGCCTTCCTCGCCTTCATCTTCTTCAGCTGGTTCTTCACCTGAGATGTTGTGAAGGCCAAGGCTGGGAAGGAGGGAGTGGTGGCTGTCTGGTGTCGCTGGGAGCTGGAGACTGTGGAGAAAAGAGAAAAACGACTGACATTTGATAAAAGTTGAATCCTAAAGACATCTCCAAACGTATTTTTCATCGTAGTGGTAGCGCCACCTACTGGCTAAAGGAAGTACATGTTTTAGTCTTTGATCTTTTTCCCCTCGCAAAATAACCAGGTCAAACTCAGAATTACTCGGAAGACTCTATAGACCTTCCTGATGTTAAAATAATAATAATATTAAAATAATAATAATTTTCGTTAAAAGCTGCCACCATGGCAATGGGCTGTTCGCAAATAAAACTACGCTGATTTTGACGGTCTAAACATGCATGAAATCTCGCGAAACTTTGCACGCACATCAGACCTGATGACATCATCTTTTTTTTTGTTGTACGTCGCAATTGTTTAAGAAATGGCCAGCGCCCCCAAGAATGTTTTAAACAATCAGCCCCGGTTGTATGTTTCACCTATATCTACGAAAATCTCGTGGTATATGTAACAGGCCAAGACCTACAAAAAAGTCTCTTGGAGCCATGTGCTAAACCGGACAGGAAGTCCGCCATTTTGAATTTACGTTACAATTCAGCATTACATTGACTTTAAAAGCAGCTGTAATGTGATCCACGTGATAATATCTTGTCAAAATTGAACACATTTGATGAGAGTCTACACCTGAAGACATCTACGAACTAACTTTTCATCGTGGTGGGAGCGCCATCTAATGGCTAAATGAATTGCATGTTTTATTCTATCATGTTTCTCTCCTGGCAGGTTAGCCAGATCTCTTTCATATTTGCTCAGAAGAGTGTTTAGGCCTTCATGATGTTAAAACACAAAGTTTGAGATTTTTCGCAAACAGCTGTTGCCATGGGAACGCCCAATTTGCCAATAAAACAATGATGATTTTGAGAATGTAAACATGCACAAAAACTCATGAAACTTTGCACACATAGAAGGCTTGGTAAATTAATCAATTATTCAACTGCAATCATTAAAAGATGGCTCACTACCGCCCCCTAGAAAAATTATAAATAGTGGCTCCAGTTGCACGCTTCACCTACATCTACGAAAATTTGACACTATATAAAACAGAAAGAGAACTACAAAAAAGCCTCTTGGTGCCATATGCAAAACCTAAGAGGAAGTCCGCCATTTTGATTTTACTTTACATTTTGGACTCACCTTGACTACAAAAGCTGCTGTAACTTGATCCATATGATAATTTCGATTGTTCAATTCTGATGTGCAAGCATCCCGACGTGACGGTACCCCAACATTGCCAGGGCTGCGAGGGCCCTTTATAGCTGCTTGCAGTTCTAGTTATTATTATTTTTATATTTGAATGCCTTCTTGAAAGTTCAAACGAAAACGCAGTGTGTTGTTTTTGTGAATTGATAATTGGGCTTGCGCCCTGGTGACCCAAACCTAACAACTCCAACACAGCTATATTCCCGACAGCTAACTGGCTAACGACACGGCCGCTGTTGGGGCAGCACTTAGCGTTTGACCGCTGATACAGCTGAGGTTAGTGGTATGCAATTGTCTTCTTACCGGCATTAGATGGAGCTCTGTGTCACGCATGCCCGCCGCTCAGGCAGCTGAGGAGCGCCGCGTTGTGGACAGCCACCATTCATGCAGTCGTAGCAGGGCGAACACGGATTCTGTCTTGCCAGAGATTCAGTTCCGCGTTGCGGTACAATTAGCCTTTTCAAGTGCATCAATTTTAGATAGGCAGCTGTGCGACAAGCCCCGGAGGTTGACTTGGCGAAATTTCAAAGTTGGACTTTGAAAAATCCAACACACCTGTGACCTTAGGATATGCGGTGCATAAAATGGATGGATGGATGGATACACTTTAAAAAATTCAGAGCTCCAGCGAGGGTACCGACCCTACAGCCAAATGTGGGCGCTTACAGTGCGTCGTTTTCTGATACGTGTGACGTCCGTACCCCACTGGACGTGCACTTGGGGAAAAAAGTAAGTCAAGCTAACCCTTATAGATTGAAATGTAATATGACCTATGAACAATTCAGTTTCAGAACAAGTCATTGTGTTCATATCTTGGCTAATCTGGTATGAGAGAAACTGCATGTAAGACGCTTATGTCCTCATTCACTCATAAGTGAGCCATGGAGAGGCTAATCGTGATATTTTCACAGGTTGAAGTGAACATAAATTTTGGTGCCAATTGATTGGCATTTTATTGACATTATTAGCGATGTATGAACAATGATTTGGCATGGACAAATTGTGTCCAGTTCCTCCACTGGCTCCCTCCAAGACCTGGGAAGATAGCGTGACCATGTTTCTGAGGAAAAAGGTGCATTTTGATAGTCGTTAGTTATTTACTGATTTCTCCAAAACAAAAGGATAAAATTGAAAATACAACCTAATATAATTTCCAGATCAAAAAATACCTAGTTATTAAGTGAAAAATAGGCCACACTGGTCAGATGGTTGCTTTAAAATGAGATAAGAGTAGAAGAACATTACAATTGAGCTCTAGTATAACAAGTCATTTTTCACAAATTAGGAAGACTATGTGCCTTTGAATATTGTTGTACTACCTGTGTATATGTGCTCCTAGAGCATTTGTTTGTGAATAGTGATTATTTGAAGGACTCTCACTCCTGCAAGTTGATGCTAATTTCCCTTTAGCACGTCAATGGGATTTTACATCGACGTAAGCATTAGCATTGGCAATGTTTTTAAAATATCTTTTATTTAAACATACAATGTGTGCAATTGGTTTTGTTTGTTTGTTTGTTTGAAGTAAACTCAAACTGAGTGGTCATTAAACAACTTAAAGCACGCACAGGGAGGGCAGAATCACATTCACGTCACATGCTTGCTGTGCAAACAAAATGGTGCATTCAGGGACTTTCACAACATCGTGAATACACCGCGCCATTCAGCAAATTCATAATTTTTCTTCGATTATAATGTTTTTAAAATCTTAAGAAGCAAAAATTGAAATCACAATTAAATTTCAATTAATTGGCCGGCCCTACCACACACCCTTAGACACTGTGTGGATGAGCTGGCTCCTGTCTTCTGACATTTTCAGGATCTCACTGCAGTCATATCATGTGTTGTTCCTTGTGTGGAAAAGCACAGCACACAAAGTCAGATTTCACCCAGAAGTCACCATGGCACACAATTGTGAGATTTGCAGAATAAAATTTCATTGTTGGTGTGTATCCTACAATCAACTTCAAATTCACGAAGGATTTTCATTAGAAATACTTCTTATCCAAGTATGCCCTTCGTAAAAGGGCCATTCTAAAAGTGCAGGGCTGAGCATGCACAATTTGCAAAACAATGGAGACAAAGAGTACCTTGAGTGGACTTCGCAAGGTCTATAAAGGGGAGGGGGCATGGAGCAGAAGTGGAAAATGTGGGACTACAAGTGTTAAAGGCCTGTTGCCAAGAAGCCATGCATTACTTCAGACCTGTGGCACTCATGTCTGTAGTCATGAAGACCTTTGAGCGCCTGGTCCTCCCCCACCTCAAGTCAATCACCTCCTGACCTCCCCTTCTTGAAAATGCTGCAATTTGCCTACAGAGCCAACAGGTCTGTAGACGATGCATTCAACCTGGCCCTCCACTCCATTCTGCACACTTAGACACACCGGGCAACTATGCCAGGATCATGTTTGTGGACTTCAGCTCTGCCTTGAACTAGAGCCTCCCAGCTGAACATGCCTGACTCCCTCTGCAGGTGGATAATCGACTTCTTGACGGACCGGAAGCAACATGCGGGTGGGGAAGACTGTATCAGACACAAAGACCATCAACACCAGAACCCCTCAGTGCTGTGTACTTTCCCCTTGGTTCTTCTCGCCATACACTAACTGCTGACCCTCCAGCCATCAGTCTGTAAAACTCATCAAGTTTGCGGATTACACCACCTTCATCTGTCTTATCTCAGACTGTGTTATCTCAGACTCTGTATACAGGATGGAGGTGCACCGGCTGGAGTCTTGTTTGCTACTGTCAGCAACCTGGATCTTAACACCCTAAAACAAAGGAGATGATCGTGAACCTTAGGAAGATCAGAGCCCCACGGTGCCTCCTCGCCCTCACAGACGCCTCCATCTCCATTGTGTACTCCTTTTGCTACCTGTGTAGCACCATCAGCCGGGACAGTAATTGGAGCCCACCATCAGCTCCCTCATCAAAAAGGTGAATAGAGCAGGTTCTTCCTGTGGCAGCTGAGCCATCTTAAGGTGCCATCCAAGATGTTGGTGCAGTTCTAGAGGGCCGTCATCGAGTCCATCCTCACCTCCTGCATCAATGTGTGGCACACTGGTACCACTGTCAGGAACAGATACAGACTGCAATGCACTGATCATGCTGCTGAGAAGTTGATCGGCTGTAAGATCCCATCCATCCGGGACCTGTATGTCTCCAGGAGTCATGGGTGTGCAGGTGGGATTACAGCTGACCCTACTCACCATTGACACAGCCTGTTTGACCCTTTCCCTTTGGCAAAAGGCTATGGACCATTTGAACCACAACCTCCCACCACTTGAATAGCTTCTTCCTCTTCACTATCAGACTCATGCATACAAAATAAACTGGTATTAATTAAAACCCACACCTGAGTTCTCTTACATGTTGTTTATGCTATTGAAGATTGTTTTTGTTTTATCTAAGTTTATAAATATTTTTCATGTTTTATATTACCATTTATGTTTCATGTTACACTATCGGCCTGAAAAAAAAATCTTAGCTGTGAATGTATCTTTCACAAAAATGGCAATCAATCAATGATACTGAATTCTGGCTCTTTTTTGAGAACTGTCTCTTTTGGCTCAAGTCACTTAACCCATTAAGGCCTAAGCACCTGGCTCAACAGCTCTCCAAAACCTAAGGTCATCTTTGGAATTACCCTTGAAAACCTTTAGTTTTCCCAGAAATCCAACAACTACAAAATAATTAATATCTCAGCCCCTGTAGCAGACAAAAACATAATTCCAAAAGAATTTAAGATCTTAGATACAGGCCCAAGTTTATTAATCTTTACTCTTTCAATCGAAGAGGTAAAAATAAAGTGTCAGTGCAAGAGAAGCACTACTTTTAATAAAAAAAAAAACAAGTGGTAATTTCCATCCTCTTTCCTGTTGCAAAACAAACTACATCTTAACCATATATCATGTTCGATTGGTTCTACTGGTTCAAAGACCACAATCGCGTATCACTGCCATTACTCATTTAAGAGCTCCCGCGAAGTTTTCCCTGAAATTCAACACCTATAAAATAATTAATATCTCAGCCCATGTAGCAGACACAAACATAATTCCAAAAGAATTTCAGACCTTAGACGTGTGGCTTGCACACAGTCCCGAGTTTATTTAAAGCGGAAGTCAACCCAAACAAATATCCCAAGAATATGTTCTCAGCTGGCCCACTAGTTGAAACACGGGATTCTAATTAATTTTGCGTTTGTGGAATATAAGTTAAGCAGCAAAATGCACTTGTTTATAGCCATATATATATATATATATATATATATATATATATATATATATATATATATATATATATATATATATATATATATTAGGGATAGACCGCTTATCGGGGCCGATATTTGGCATTTTGGCGATTATCGGCATCTGCCTTTTTTTTCATTTTAAGGCCGATAAATTAAAAACCGCTTTATTCGTGCTTGATGCAGCCTACTTCTCTCTCTCTGATGCACCACTGGCCCTGCTTGCATAGGCAGATTGGCCAGCCCAAAGCACCATCTGATTGGTAGTGCGTAACAGCCAATCAGCGTAAAGGTGTGTGTTTGCTCCCTGCTCGCTCTCTCTCTGTGTCTCCTGGACGAGCCAGGCACATAGCCAGGGAGTCGGCGAGTTAGTAGTTCAAGGTAATGCAATAGACTTCGCCGAAATTTTAGTAAATGTCAGTCTACTGTAGCCCTTTGCAATTCCACCTGGCAGTTTTACCTGAATGAAAAGTGCAGCAAAGTAAATTTGATGCTGTACTTGAACCATTTGGAGTATTGGCATAGTTTTGGTCTCTTTTTGAAGATAACACTTTGAATTTTTTTCCTCAACTGTCAGAATCGTTTTAAGTGCTACTGGCACTAAATTATGGAAGTTTGAATACATAGAAGGCCGTGAGTCGTCCGTGGGTCGGCCTTCTTTTATGTATTCAAACTTCCATAATAAGCCCCCAGTAGCGCAAACTCAAGCAGTTCCCACTCGATACTATGGAAAAACCTTGACCGCTCTGCCAACATCGGATCCAAAACAGTAACATCTAAGTTACTTCTTTGGCATGCGTTTTGCTGAAATTGCAAAAGATTTAAAATGTATTCATTTACATTTTCGTCTGTAGCTCATGGCGTCCAAACGAAGAAGAACGGTAATGACCGTGGAAGAGAGAGTGAAATGCATCCGATTAAGCGAAGCTGGACACAAAGTAAAAACATCCGGGAGACACTTGGAATTGGAAAAACTCAAATCTACGAGACTTTGAAAAACCAGGAATCGATTCTGGCTCAGTACGATTCCAGCAGTTTGCCTGCTCAAAGGAAATTGCTTGCTTGACGGACGAAGTACAGTAGGTTAAATGATGTGTCCTTTTGTATGTACAAGAATCACCAGACATCAGTAATGATCAATGGGACAGTTACTTGCAATTCGCAACACAACTGTATGATACGCAGACAAACATTTTCATACAGCAAAGAATGAAGCCAACACAACCACTCAAAATAGACTAATTTTTTCTTAAGTCTGAGAAAAGTCAACATTAAAATACAGTACAGTTTACTCTAGTTAAGTAAAGTACTGTACTGCATTGGGTTTTTTCAACAGTATTTGGATCATTTTTGTCATACTGCACTGTATTTTGTTCATATACCCTGTACTTTATAGTGCAGTTTTTGTTTGATAACATTTGTATTATTATTATTATTATTATTATTATATTGCTTGTGTTGTTAACTTGTTTCAGATGTATTTTGTTAACATACTTGCACGTTTATACAGGACATGTACCATAGTCGTTTCCCACATAAGGAAATTCCGTTATAAGGAAAGATTGGACAATGCAAATATGATTCCTTTCTAGAGAATACTTACTGTACAACCAAATTCTCGTAGATCTAGGTGAAACGTACAACCAGGGCAGATTTTTTGAATTATTCTAGGGGGCGCTAGCAAGCCATTTTTTGCAAATTGCTCAAATAATAAAATATAAAGCATTTCGCCTGGCCTGATGTGTGTGCAAAGTTTGGTGAGATTTCGTGTATGTTCAGACCCTCAAAATCAGTGTTGTTATATTGGCGAACTGCCTGTTGCCATGGCAACAGCTTTTCATGAAAAATATTATTAATATAATATTATATAATTAAAATAATATTTTAATATCAGGAAATCTTAAACAGTCTTCTGAACAAATATGAGGTGAACCTGGTCAACCTGCTAAGAAAAAAAAATCTAAGAGATTTCTTTCAGCCATTAGGTGGTGTACCACTACGATGAAAAATACGTTTTTAGATGTCTTCAGGCCTTGGCTATCATCAAATAAGAAAAATTTCGAGAAGATAAGATCATCTGAGTCAAGTTACAGTACCTTTTATTGTCAGAGTGAATAATCAGATTTTGTGGCACTGTCATGGCCACACGCCTTTCGCCAAAAAGTCACAATATTCGGAGTAGAGTAAGACAAACATCTTGAGGCCTTACTGACAAATTTTTCGCCTGATTCGTTCAACGGGCTCTGCATTAAAATGTAAAAAATGACATTTCTAGTCGTCACTGGGTGGAGCTATATGTACAACAGAATATTATCATATAGATGTATTCAGGGTGTGACTCTTTATATACAGGCCAAGTTTTAGATTTTTTGGAGCATGTGCAGAGGAGTTATTAAGCATTTTGTCATTTTTGGCGAAGGAAATATTTTATGTAAATTTTGATGCCCCGCCCCCATAGTGTAGTTTATAGAAAAAGTCAAAATTTTTATCCCAGTGGTTGCTGCAGGCCTTAAGATGGTATGTCCGAAGTTTGAAGTCAATCGGATGAATCTTCTGGGACAAGGTTGCAAAAGTATGCCCCCTGTAAATGTGCAAAAATGGGCCAACATTGGACATTCAAAAATTCATAGCTCACTTCCTGTTCACTTTAGACTATTGGCGCAATGGACTTTTTTCGTACGTCTCGGGGTGCTACACGTGCCTACCAATTTTCATAGGCCTAGGTCAAACTGGCCAGGATTGGTTTTTATTTTGTCAGTGTTTGTTGGCGCCACAGAGCGATTTTGTTTGCGTCGTTGACGCTGACTTTAAAATATGATATGAAATTGAAAATGAAATATGAAATTTTTCGCCAGGCCCGATAACACTGCAAACCTTCGTGAGTTTTTGTGCATGTTTAGGGGGTCAAAAATACAATCAAACATGCAGAACAATAATAATAACTAGAGCTGCAAGCAGCAATAAAGGGCCCTCGAAGCCTTGGTGACGTTGGGATACCGGCATGTTGGGATGCTCGCACATCGGAATTGAGTAATCGAAATTATCATGTGGATCAAGATACTGCAGCTTTTGTAGTCAAGGTGTGTCCAAACTCTAAAGTAAATTCAAAATGGCGGACTTCCCCTTAGGTTTAGCATATGGCACCAAGAGGCTTTTTTGTAGGTCTCTTTCTGTTTTATGTACACATTTTCGTAGAATATGAGGGAGATCTGGCTAACCAGCCATCAATGGGCGAAGGCAGACTACACCCCGAACTGGTCGCCAGCCAGTCGCAGGGCACACACTGAGCGGGAATCGATCCCACGCTGCCCGCACAAAACTCAGGCGTGTGTACCACTACACTATCAGTGACCTAGAATAAAACATGTACTTCATTTAGCCAGTAGGTGGCGCCCCCACGACGATGAAAAGTTAGTTCGTAGATGTTTAGCTTTAGACTCTCATCAAATGTGTGAAATGTTGACAAGATATTATCATGTGGATCACATTACAGCTGCTTTTAAAGTCAATGTGATGCTGAATTGCAAAGTAAGTTCAAAATGGCGGACTTCCTGTTAGGTTTAGCACAAGACTCCAAGAGACTTTTTTGCAGGTCTTGGCCTGTTACTTATACCACGAAATTCTTGTAGGTATAGGTGAAACGTACAACCGGGGCTGATTTTTTTTAAAGATTCTAGGGGGTGCTAGCCAGCCATTTTTTTAAACAATTGCGACGTAAAACAAAAAAAAAAAAGATGATTTCACCAGGCCTGATGTGTGTGCAAAGTTTCGTGAGATTTCATGCATGTTTAGACTGGCAAAATCAGCGTAGTATTTATTAATTGCGAACTGCCCGTTGCCATGGCGACAGCTTTTAACGAAAAATCACAAATATCGTATTTTATCATCAGGAGGGTCTACAGAGTCTTCTGAGCAATTCTGAGGTTGACCTGGTTAACCTGCGAGGACAAAAAGATCAAAGAATAAAACATGTACTTCCTTTAGCCAATAGGTGGCGCTACCACTACGATGAAAAATAAGTTCGGAGATGTCTTCAGGCTTTGACTTTTATTAAATGTCAGTAGTTTTTTAGAAGAAATTATCATGTGGGTCAAGTTTCATGAGCTATTGTAATCAAAGCAAATTCATACTTTAAACTTAATTCAGAATGGCGGACCTCTTGTTTGGTTTCGCATGTGGCTCCAAGAGACTTTTTTGTAGCCATTGCACTGTTACATATACCACCAAATTTTCATCTATCTAGGTGAAAAGTACAACCGGGGGCTGATTTAAAAAAAATTATATATATATATATATATATATATATATATATATATATATATATATATTCTAAGGGGCGCTAGCGAGCCATTTTTTTTACAAATTGCACAAAAAAAATAAAAATATATTGATGATTTCGCCAGGTCTGATGTATGTGCAAAGTTTCATGAGATTTTGTGCACGTTCAGACCCTCAAAATCAGCATTGTTTTTTGGAGCGTACCGCCTGATGCCATGGCAAGATCTTTTCACAAAATCACATATTTCGTATTTTAATATCAGGAAGGCACTCTTCCCAGCAAATATGAGGTGGACCTGGTCGCTGCTTGGACCCTAATAATTTCTACAAAAACAATAGGGACCTTGCAGCGGTTAATGCTCAGGCCCTAATAATAATTTCTACAAAAACAATAGGGACCTCGCAGCGGTCGTTACTCGGGCCCTAACTAGAGCTGCAAAAATTTACAAACTTCGTGTTGCAACATCATGAAGGCTAAAACACTCTTCCAAGCAATAATGACGTGTATCTTGTTAAGCGCTGTCTAAAAACCATCAAAATATAAAACACACATTTCCTTTAGCCAGTACGTGGTGGTACTAGTATGGTAAAATTAAGTTTGTAGCTATCTTCAGGCCTAGACTCATCGAATGTGAGAAATCTTAAGAAATTATCATGTGGATCAAGTTTGAGCAGCTTTTGCAGCAGTCGCTGCTCGGGCCCTAATTATAATAATTTCTACAAAAACAATAGGGACCTCTCAGCAGTCGCTGCTCGGGCCCTAATAATAATAATAATTTATACAAAAACAATAGGGACCTTGCAGTGGTCGCTGCTCAGGGCCTAATAACAATAATAATTTCTACAAAACCAACAGGGACCTCCGCTCGGGCCCTTATAATAAGAATGCTAAAGTTTGCAAAAACAATAGGGACCTTGCAGAGGTCAGTGCTCCGGCCCTAATTAATTCTTTTTACACTTGAACAGCTTCACTACATTCGTTCAAAGATATTCAGTTTAAAAACTCGTACAAATGACCAATTTTAATTTATAAAAAAATATACATAAAAATTAACTCCGGCTGTCATGTTACATTCATTACTTTTGAGGCATAGTAGACACCATCAAATGATCAGTATTCTCTTTGCAAAATGCGTATTGTCTGCAGCTGAACGGTGTGCCTTTCAAATCCTGCTGACTCACGCACAAGAATACACATAAGACATAGTACAACTAGCGTGAACTAATTTATCGGTCTATTTTTTTTAACACACGTTGCCAATAAAACTGAACCACACGCTCACGTAGCTGACACTGTCGTAAAATTAAAAAAAGAAAAACGTTTTTTAATAATGCCAACATCGTACTTTGCAGAGGACCCATTGAACTACTGGTTCAACATACTCATTCTGGTGGAACTGTCCAGTAAGTACAGTTGTAAATTGTCGGAGGGAGCTTGTGGACACAGAAGGAAACGTACCTAACATTTTTGACTGGCGTATTATCACATTTTGGACAGTGTGGGTCTCGATTAAATGGTGTTGTGTTGCATTGACATTTTGACAGTTTATTGGGAAGAACTGTTTTTGTAACTGATGCATTTTATGTGTATAAATAGCTCTTAATTACATGGGTTTGTTGGGATGTCACAAAGAGGAATGGTCAATACAGCAATTTTTCACCACTCAAACTACATTCACACACAAACAACAGCACAAAAAAGTTATTATCCCAGCAGTATGTTTTCAATCGTTTAAGCAGTGAAATCTGATGATTGATTGTAATGGGAAGAAAATATTGACTCTTGTAATGGGTCAGCGTTTGAACATCCGTCTGGACCATATTTTCTGTGAATCACCCTCTGATGCTCTTCAGTGGTAAAGACAGCTTGAATGCAAAAGTTAGACCATTTGTAAAAGAACAAATAAAAAGATATCTGAAGACACAAAGATGTATTTACTATAGTTTTCATGAAAAAGACACAAAACTATTTAAATTAATCTGAAAACATTGAAAAGCTAATTTATCTGAAAACATTGAAAATCTTAAAACTTCAATTGGGACACATAACTATAAAGACTTTTACCATTAAACTTTTGAAAAATGTTACTCTGGAATATTGTTTTCCTTAGAAACAATTACCTGATGAATCATTCAAATGCACATCAGTAAAATTAATTGATTTTTAAAAAGGAGATTCACTTGGGTATGTCTTTACTTTATTTGATTAAATTAAAAACGACTCATATATTTTGGTTTTGCAGACATCCCCTGTTCCCTTTGTGCGATTCACTTTGGTATGTCTTTACTTTATTTGATTAAATTAAAATGACTCATATATTTTGGTTTTGCAGACATCCCCTGTTCCCTTTGTTGGCTCTGCTGTTTGAGAAGTGTGAGCTGTCTACTCTTAGTTCTGAATGCATCACCTCTGCAAGCTTTGATGTGGACATTGAGAATTTTGTCCGCTCTCAGGACAAGGACGGAAAGCCCTTTTTCAGTGAGGACCCAGAACTCGACAACTTGGTGAGCTTATATCCTATGACTAACAATGATATCCCAGCTTTATATTGTCTCATTAGCTTCAAACCTTCTTTATTTTAGTCCAGCAGGTTGAGTGCAAATGCAGTTGTGGTAGTAGATAATTCCATAAGGATTTAGATTGGGAACCTTTGAACCATCCGACTGCTTGTTTTCAAACATAGTTAACTACTTAAACCAGGGGTGTCCAAACTTGGTCCTCAAGGTCCGGTGTCCTGCTTGTTTTCCATCTCAACTGCAACGCACCTGTTTCAAGAGATAATGATCGTTATCAAGCTTCTTCAGAGCTTGCTGATGAGCTGATCATTTAAATCAGGTGTGTTGCCGCAAGGATAATTGGAAAATGGGCAGGAAAGCGGCCCTTGAGGACCGAAGCTGGACACCCCTGGCTTAAACCCATATCTCACTGAGCAGCAAAGGTTTGCAAGTGTGTGCACACGTAGCGAATGTTGTTTTAGTCAAAGTTTGTTTATGTAGTCCAGGCATTTTCCACTTCTGGTCCATGCCCCCTCCCTTTTACAGAACTTGCGAATTCCACTCAAGCTACTCTTTGTCTCCATTGTATTGCAAATTGTGCATGCTCAGCCCTGCATCCAGAGGTTTCTATTGTTTGATTTAGTCAACAGTTTTCCACAATCATCCTGTTTTGTCTTTTGATTCAGGAAACATTTTAAATTTGCCATAAAAAGTTTTATAATCGCCAGTCATTTTACAAAGAGCATACTTGCATACTGTCAATCTCACAATTTCAGAGGGCAGAGAAATGAATTTAACACCCCGCACATCTCAATTTACAAACAAGGGGGAGTGGGAGGGGATGGACTGGTAGGTGTTCAACTCATTCAAAGGGTGCTTAAGAATACAATGGAAGAAAGTTGGATGTGTGACACTTATTCACTTTGGGTGGGCGGATACGGGGTTAAGACTAAAGTCTGGATTTTCGGAGTATCAGTGTCAATGTTGCAAACAATTGATGCATGCCAGACATTCCCAAACAGTTTTAATGGTTGCAAATAATTTTTCATGTCGCCATCAAATTTTAAACATGTTCAAAACTTCTTTGTGACAAGAAAAAACGTTTGAGACCATTAAAATTGTTGGTGAAATCTGGTGAAGTTTTGTGGCCCAGATTCGAACCCACAACCTCTGCGCTGTGAGGCGGACATGCTAACCAGTCAACTACCATGCCGCCCTGGCGTGCAACAAAAAATTTGAATGAAGTGTATTGATACTGGTACACCAGTTATATAGTAACTAATAGGAGGCTCTTGAAACATGTTTTTACAGCTAAATGTTCTCTTAAAACATAAACTAGAGCATCAAACTGAGACTGACAGTAATCTATCTTATTTTGCATGTAAATAAACCAACATTAGGATCTACAAACTAAGTAAGTAATAAGAAAATCATAAAACAATATTAATAATCTTACAAATTCTGCTCTTGCATAGTATATTATTCTCAAAACAAGATCAAAAAGACTTTTTGGCTTGATATAAGATTCTAATTCTTGGTTGGATAGCTGATTTTTGCAGTGCAAACAAACTTTCATCACATTTTGAAGTCAAAATAATCCCCACAAATCAAATTACAACGATGCAAAGTCCAATGCTTTTCAATGCACGGACTACAGAGAGCTTCTTTTCTAGCTAATCAAATGGCCAGTTGGCCAAATTATGCTCAGTTGTTGTTGTTTGTGCAGTACTTCACAACAAAATAATTACAGTTAGGACAAACAATACAATTTCACTGGATTCATGTGTTAGTAACACAGTCACCTGGTTGGTGGAGCAGGGGAGGAGATGCCTGTGTGTGTCCTCCTGCCCCTGACTGCGCTGTGTCTTTCAGTCGTTCCACTGTTGTGGTGCGTTCACGTGACAAAGAAAGACGAGCGACAGAGGTCATGTGTGTGTGTGGAGGGGGCGCATACCGGGACATTATTTTCACACGTTTAATAGTGCAGTTTTTCTAAAAGATTGTGTCAACATTGACTGACCTCAGTAAAATGTGATTTTGAAAAAAGAAAAAAAAAAAAAAAAAAATTTCCAATGGGCACTTTTTTGAGAGAGGGCAGAGGGCAAGTGCTTCAGCACCACCTGAGGTCTGTCTGCATGCCACTGTTTTTAACTGACCCTGTTACATGCCCCACCCCACAAGATTTACACCCAATTCTGGTTTGCAAATAAATAAATAAATCCACATACATACACATATTGGCCCATGAGAAAATAGAGCACAATGAACATTTATACCAGCAATATGAGCTTTGTCGGAGTTGTTGGTTGCTATAGGGTCACCAGGGCGCAAGCCCAATTATCAATTCACAAAAACAACTCAGTGCGTGTTTGTTTTATCTTTCAAGAAGGCATCCAAAATGTAAATGATAATTATAATAAAGACTCACACTAATCGATTGAATTTTCTCGTCAGTTTTCTTTACCATCTCTGAAGTTCAGGAATCATACAATAAGCAGATCTGGGCAGCTTTTCCATCCTCGCGAATGCTCTCACCCGAGACGGGCGAAGGCAGAAAAGGGGCGCGGCCCTCACATTTATACTGTCTTCAAAATCTAAATATAATGTGGGTTGGTCTCCTCCCTGGCTGGCCCTGCCTGTGGGGCTGATCTTCACCAGCTGGTCCCGTGCTCAGATCAGGGCACACTGACTTTGAACTGATTGTGATGTGTAATTCCCAATTTGGTTTTGGTTAACCTGTTGTCTAATATAAAGCCATTCTTATAGATTCAGATCCTTCAGACCCTCTTTCGGCCTCAAATACTGAGTATAAATATTTAGAATTTAATAATTTGTGAAAAGAGCACCTCCCTCTTTTGACCCCACAAAAGTGGGGTCACCATAAATTTAGACCCATGTAGTGTGCCAGAAAAATCAAGATGCAGCTGTGAAGATAGCCCCTGTGACTGTGTGACCACTAATGAAATCAATTTTTATCAAATGCTGTTCCTTATATTTCACTGCAGCACAGGAGGACTGTCACTTACTTAAGAGTATTTTTCCTCTGTACTATGTACAGCCTAAAATGAGTGTTTCTTCATACTTTATATGTAGATGTATGTTGGTGTGTAGATACATGTGTATATACACATAGTTACTGTGTATATTTACATAGGTTTGATTCTGAATGTTTGCCGTTAATGTTATACATTAATGGCTACATTATGCCGCCGTCTCTGTGTGACCTATATCTTTGCTGCTGTAACACTGAACATTTCCCCACTCTGGGATCAATAAAGGCCTTCTTATCTTATCTTATCTTATAATAAGTTTGCCACGGAAGGCCAAGCAAGAGAAAGGTCACAGCAAGATAACGGCCCGGCTCAAGTCACCTATCTAAACATATATGCCAAAGAGGCCTAGTCTAGCAACCCCATCTGAGTGACCTTATGGATCACTCAGCTAAAGCTTTTCTGAAAAATGTTCATCCCTGTTTTGAACTGGCCTAAAGGTCAGTTCGTCCCACCCCCCTGTTTGTGTATCTTGACCTATATGTATGTGTGTGTTTTCCCCTACTACTACTCGACAATGTTCCAGGATCCAAACCCCCCCATTTTGCCTTCCCCGTTAATTGCCACTGAGCCTCAGGGAACACACTGCAGCATGTGGAAAATTTCTAAACAATACAACCAAAATATGTGACCTGTAATGGACTGGGTGCGTGTTATTTATTGGTGTACCCCATGTGAGCAATGAAGGACATGAGCACATGAGCAAGCAAAATCGACAACCTAGATGTTAGTCAGTTATCGTGGACCCTAAACTCGATGATGTCGTTCTCCTTGTTGAAATCCTCCGGCCTTGTAACCTCCGGGACAGGCATGACGATATGCCCCTCCCACTGGGCGGCCTGGTAGGGCGGGTGCCCTTCCCCAAGACTGCCCACCGCACGATTGGTACTCCTGACGACCAAGGCCCTAATGCAAGGAACACACCAGCATCCACAAAATACAAACATGCCCACCACTACTCCTATGGACATATTTAAGATAAGGTTATTATTTATGGTAATAATGAAGATTAACAAATAGTCCTTTCCTATGATTAAACCTGACCATTGTAATGAGCAGACTAATAAACTTAATTCTGAACCATCCAAATAATCTACAAAGTTAGAAATAATTTATTGCCGGGAAATAAACAGGAAATGTTTACTGAAAGGGAGGGGGGCTATAAGTTAATGGGACAACTTAAATTTCAAGGTTCTCTATACACGCACAACACAAGAGTTTTATCTTTAGTATTCATGGAGTTAAATTTTGGAATAAGTAATAAAAGAATAGATGTACGGAAAAGCCTTAACATAAGACAGTTTAAAACAAATATAAAGACATCATCTTCGCAAAGTATGGACATTTAAAGCCTACGTAACATGGACAAGTGTACTTTTTATGGTACATTTCTATTTGTATAATATTGTTTTAAAAGTATGAATTTCCTAATTGTGTGTAAATGTCCTATTGTTGCATTATAGCAAGAAATGTCCAGCATCTATTTAGAATTATTGTTATAATTGTTCGTAATATTCAACTGGTCGGAAAAGGCCCATGGACCCAAATTTGATCACTGTCATCGGTGGATTTTGCCCATCCAATCGGTGTGATGTAGCTCTTCCTGTTCCTCCTGGACGTGGTTCGGAATCCTGGACCTGTAATGTCAACCAGGTTGTAGATAACAAAGTTTGCAGTCCGGTATTTTATTAAACAATGTCTTGTCCCTTCAGAATTGTCACGACAAAGCTCGTCTTAACTTCACAGAACATCTATCGTCCAGCCTGTTTATATTTAATACATATCACTTGGTAAATAGATAAAGAACTATTTAGTCAAATTTTCCGAACCAATTGCTAAGTATTCCCTGTCTTAAGGATATATATAGAACATGGAGAAAGAATGTATCAATTAAAACCTATCCCAAAACAGTTTTAATATCCCAAAACAGACACTCACCATACCAAATCATTCAATCTTTTAACAGCAAAAACAGAAACACAGCTCGTCTTAAAATTTATTCTAAATACTGCCAAAAACTTACACTTTTCCCAGGTTTGTAGCCACAGAGGGCCAAGGGGTGGCCAACCCCCCTGACCACCTTGTGGAAAATTTCACATTCACTCAATCACATTTTATTTATATAGCACTTTTCATACATAAAAATGCAACTCAAAGTGCTTTAAAACATTCAAAGCAAAACATAGAATTATCTTCAATCAAAAGAAAAGATAAATTATTTAAAAGTTGTTGAAAGCCAAACTAAAAAGGTGTGTCTTGAGCTTCCTCTTAAAAATATCAACAGTCTCTGCAGACCTGACATCCTCTGGCAGGCTATTCCAAAGGTGAGGACCAAAATGGCTGAATGCAGCCTCGCCATGCATTTTGGTCCTCACCCTTGGAATAAATAAAAGGCCGGCGCCAGAGGACCTCAGGATCCGCGAGGGCTGGTATGATAAAAGCAAATCAGATAAATAAGATGGCCCAAGACCATTAACACATTTATAAACTAATAAAAGTACTTTAAAATCGATCCTGAAACACACAGGGAGCCAATGCAGCAATTTCAAAACTGGCGTAATGTGCTCCCGCCCTCTGGTTCTCGTCAGCACCCGAGCGGCTGAATTCTGCAGTAGTTGCAGTGGTGAAATGCTCTTTTTCGGGAGGCCAGAGAGCAGGGCATTACAGTAATCTAAACGACAGGAAATAAAGGCATGCATCAGCACTTCCGTGTTAGCCTGAGAGAGAAACGGGCGGACTCTGGCGATATTCTTAAGGTGATAAAAACCAATCTTGGTTACATTTTTAATATGAGGAATAAAACTGAGCTCAGAGTCAAAAATGACGCCAAGGTTCTTCACACAGTGTGAGGGATTAAAAATGTGTAGTTTTGGTAAAAGCTTCTCTCTCTGACCTTCGGGACCGATAACTAAAACCTCAGTCTTGTCCTCATTGAGCTGTAGGAAATTATCTGCCATCCATGACTTGATATCTAAAATGCAATTTAAAAGGGTATCAATGGGTCCTGTGTCATCAGGAGACACGGCAATATACAGCTGTGTGTCATCAGCATAGCTGTGAAAGCTGATGCCGTGTCCCCTGATGACATCCCCGAGGGGAAGCATATAAAGATTAAAAAGTAAGGGGCCTAAAATCGAACCTTGAGGAACCCCACATTTAATTTCATGAGTTTTAGAGGAACAAGTATCCATACTTACAAAGAAATATCGGTCTGTGAGATAGGAATAAAACCAGTCAAAAACAGTACCAGAGATGCCCACTAGATTTTTAAGTCTATTTAATAAAATTTGGTGATCTACTGTATCAAAAGCAGCGCTTAGATCCAGTAGCACCAAGACTGTGAGTTTTCTCACATCTGCAGTGCACCTAATATCATTTAAGATCCTTAAAAGAGCAGTCTCCGTACTGTGGTTCATCCTAAAACCAGATTGATATTTCTCCAAAATATTATTTGTATTTAAAAAATGATTCAACTGGATGAAAACCAGTTTTTCTAAAATCTTACTTAAAAACGGTAAGTTGGATACGGGTCTGTAGTTATTAAAAACGCTCGGGTCAGAACCGCTCTTCTTCAGAAGGGGCTTCACCACCGCCGTTTTAAAGGCAGCGGGGAAGACGCCTGTCTGAAGAGAGCAATTGACTATATTTAAAATTTGTTCTTCAAAAAATCCATAAAATGTCTTAAAAAGAAATGTGGGAATTGGATCCAAAAGGCAGGTTGTTGGGTTTACCTGGGAGAAAACTCGAACAAGTGTCCTTGCATCAACCAGGGCAAAACTTTCCAGTGTTTCCTCATGTAAATATGATTGTCCGGGTTTATTAAAACTTGTGTTTTGACGGGCTAAAAGACTGGATCTTATGTCATCGATTTTACTTCTGAAGTGGTCTGCAAAGTCCTCACAGAGAGCATCTGTTGGTCTCTGTGGGGACTTATTAAAATCAGAACTAGTTAAAAAAATTTGGTACCTGTGATTTTCCTGCCACTTTCACATGGATGCAGTAGTCTACGCTTTGACCTCTTGATCCTGTCTGAAAAACGTTTTTAAAAGTTTCACCTGAAAATTACGTTTTAACTGAATTATATGTGGATCACTTGTGCTTCAAACCCTCCATATACAAACACATAAAATGTATGTCATTTATATATCTTATATATCTTATACATCTTAAGGATAATTCTACTCGTTTTGTGAAAGGAAGATATGATCCCTGCCATGTATAACCCATATACTGTAGGCATTTTCATATGGGATACTCTGCCACATTTTTAATATTAACTGCATATTTAAATAATACATTTACAAATGGTCTGAATGCAAACACTAAAATGATCCCTTTAAAGTTAAGAACATTCAATTATCACAGTCAACGTCAATAAAATAATCATTTCACACTGTAGAAACCAAACAACAATGACAGATCAGTCATTGTTCATCATACCATCCACAGCCATGGTTTCATTTGATAAAATGCACACATATAGGGAGGCACATACGGCCACTCCTCAATGAGGTGTTGTTCAACGCTGGCCACCCCAGTGAAAAATGTCTAGTTACGCCCCTGCTTTCTCCACCCATGGTCGAATAAAGAAAAACAATGTGGTGAACAATGTGGTTAATTTAATTCAGAGCGTCCAGTAACAACAAATCCATAATTTCCTAATATCCATAAGTAATATGAATGTTGGATTGAGAGAAGAAAATAAATATGAAATAATAATAATAATAATAATAATAATTGACCTCCAAAAAATGTGTTCATCATCATTCTTATTCCCACCCTCCAGTGTCTAAATTCAACTCAACCGTAATTAATAGGTCTACAATAGCTTCTAATCAGGGCTGCCAAAATTTCAAATGTCAAAAAGCATTAATTACAGAGATTAATCAAAATTTTATCAAATTTAACTCGGTTTACTTAGTTTTATTTACTTCCTGTGGCAGATTCCCTTTGCTCACTTTGCAGCCAAATTTAGAGCAGAGGTCACTGTCACCAAGACGGGCTTTTACGTAGTTTTCCTTTAAACACTTTCTCTATGGTTTATTGTAGAAATCCAAAATAATTTTCCACTTTGCAAAGCCAAATTCAAATACCATATTAGTTGTACGTCTTTGGTGCGTTGTTCAACAGTTGTATTTTACAGGAAAAGAATAATATTCGTTTAAGATATGATTAATCTCAATTAGTTATAGAAATTTTGCAATGAATTTTTTTTTTTTTGACCGTACTGCTTTTAACACTCTCTACATCTTAATTGTTTCCCATATATGTCTTTCAGCAACGCTCATGGCCTATGTTCAAGCCAAAGATCATAGTTCCACAGACTCCATTGAGTTCCAACTCCATAAAAACACAATTATACATAATTCATGTGTCAAATCCAATACAAAACCATTCTGCTTCCTCTTCGCAAAGCAAAAAATGTAAATTGTTTTCATAAAATCGTTTATTCAGTCCACTCCTTATTAGGTTAATAATATCATGTTCGGGGCAAGAAAAATGTTTATACCATCAGCAAAGATCATTCATAACTTCAGAATTCATGATACTTTATATCATAATAAAAAGACACATAATTTGGGCCCGAAAAACTGACCCTCCACAAAGCTCTATCATTTAATGTGATCCATTCGTCAATTGCAAATATAGTAATCTCATGCAATATAAGACAATACAAATGTCTGGGTAACTGACATTGTGAGAAACCCCTCATGCAACATTTCCCGCACCATATCAAATGCTTCTGGTCCGCAATAATAATAATAAACAAATATTAACAACAACAGAAAAGTCAACCTCAATTTTGCAGAAATTCACTCATTAAAGCAGGGGGCTAAGAATGTATCCCCTGCAAAAAGTGAGGAACACTGTACACAAATAGCCTTTTCCCTCCTATACCTCCCTGAAGCTATTCTCACTACGAGATCTTCAACTATTACAGATCCGATCCATAGGTAATCTATTGGAATCAGTGTCACTTGTACCCATAATCTGAGTCCGGTGTCTTCTAATCCCACCATTGGCTAATTCCATAATCCTCCAATCCCCCCACAAAAGAGATATTTTTTTCCTTTTTGTAAACAGGGTATCAACACTCCCTCATGATTGGTTGTAATACTGCGTTTCATTGCTCCTAAACAAAGTCATTACAGCTAATCCAAAACTAACAGTAATACCACAAACTAAATAAAACAAAACATGTTCATTATCCCAACAAAGTAAAAACAGCATTGCTTTCAGAATGAAAACTTAACTGAGGCTACATCTTACATTTATAAATTTAACTATATTTCCAGCAAATAAATCCTTTGTGTCTGTCTATCAATCAATATCATAGGAGAATATCATTATTATTATTATTATCATTATTATTATCCATCCAGACAAACATCCGCACTCACAATCACACCAAGGGGCAATTTAGAGTGATCAATTAACCTGCCATGCATGTTTTTGGAATGTGGGAGGAAACCGGAGTACCCGGAGAAAACCCACTCAGGCACGGGGAGAACATGCAAACTCCAAACAGGGAGGCAGGAGCCGCGATCGAATCCACGACCTCTGAACTGTGAGGCGGACGTGCTAACCAGTCGACCACCGTGCCGTTATGATGAGGATGAGGATGAGGATGAGGATGAGCTCTCCGGGGCAATTCATTCATTATGTGGACCGCCTACCTTCACAAGGGTTGCGGGTGTGCTGGAGCCTATCCCAGCTGAATTTGGGCTAAAGGCGGAGTACCCCCTGAACTGGTTGCCAGCCAATCGCAGGGCACACGTAGACAAACAAATATTCACACTTACAATCATACCTAGGGACAATTCAGAGTGTTCAATTAACTTACCGTGCCTGTTTTTGCAATGTGGGGGGGTATCTGAGTACCTAGAGGAAACCCACGCAGGCATGTGGAGAACATGCAAACTCCACACAGGAAGGCCGGGGCTGGATTCGAACACACAACTTCTACACTGTGAGGCAGATGTGCCAATCTCCACTGGTTCACCTGTACAAAATATTTGGTTGATAAATAGAAATTGGGAAAAAATCAGCAATGCTTTCGTCAACTTTGTAAGTTGTGAGCCGAGCTAGTCAAGTCATAAACCAAATCTTGGAGATTGCCACAACGTCAAATTTTAACATTATATGTTATATAATATATAGGTCATGTCCAGTGTGTCCTGCTATTAAAACTAAAAGTGAAAAGTGTCCCGTCTATCCATCTCTCGTTTTTCTTTAGAGTAGCCCCCTGTGAAAAATATAAACGTAGATATGTTTTTAGCCAAGTACCCCTCACTAGTGCAAAGCATTTTGATAGAAAAAACCATAACAAGAAAACAAAAACAAAAACTTAATACAAGGTGTTGTGTCATTATGTATTTATTATTAAACTCTATTAATTTGTTATTGTTTTTTTTTATTTATTTATTTAAGACTCTGGCATGTATGCTAATATCTAAATGGTTTATAATCTCACATATAATCATAATCTCCCTTTTTGGGAACGCGGAGTAAAATGTCAGGATCACTTGCACCAGAATTCATGTCCTGTCCTTGTCTGATTACGTCTGGCACCATAGCAAGATAGTCATGGGACACTCTATAACACATTACATCGAGACCTTACTTGTATAAAGATTTCCGATTTCCGGTACTAGACGTCTTATCTATATCGAGCAAAAGAAAAGGAAGATATAAAATTATAGACCTGTTTTACTGTTACCTCAATTTTCCAAAATACTTGGGGAGCCTTTTGTAGGAAAAAATGTATTTAAGCAAATAACCCCCTATAGTCAACATCTGTATCAGTGATGGGCTTTGTAAAGAAAAATATGTATGACTGGCCTCCATCTGAATCTATTTCAGAGTGGCAAAGGCTTGTATTCCACTTGACAAGTGTATTTATTGTGGTATGCGACTACACAAATAAGCAATATTAAAGTAACATCCTCCAATACACATCCATTAATTCACAGCACGCCGAGACTTCTCAATTCATTGTATCTAATAATTAAACAACCAAACCATATAACCAATTCACGTTTACCCGTCTTATCACCTCTACAATATTTAACAAACTTGCCAAAATTACTAACTAATGTTTATTGACGTGACATCACTCACGAGCATACGGCTATGCAGTAGTGTACAGTAATCACTTAACAGGATTCAGGAACATTACAAATGATTAAACTAATCTTTTGGTATTTATACATAAAAACAAATGTGATGGAATATAGTCAAAATTATGGAGTCTGCTGGCACTCTAACAGCTAGTTGAAAATAAACAGCTTTCTAACAGACTTGATGATGTGTTGAAGCTGGGTAGTTGTTTATTGGGGTTTAAGAAAAGCGTGCAATGGAAAATAGTTCATGCTTACTGTAGTGCCACTGACAAATGTAGAACATTTATCAATAATGTGGATACAACACAATACAATTTTATTTATATAGCGCATTTGCAAATTATTTATTTCTTTTGTTCTATTAAATATGCGTTGATTTCTGGGACATGCAGGATAAACAATACTAAACCTGGCGCTTCAACCTATTCTAACTTTTTGTCAATTGGTGTTCACAATAGTTTTTGGATATACATTTTCCTCTACTATGTATACAACTGAAAGATAAATTACTACTGCAATATTGAATAAGTCTCCATCACACTTATATTTAAACTTTAAATATCAGGTAAACACATTCCAAGACAGTACAATACAATATACTTGAATAACACACTTTCCCCTCGCGTTCGCAACGGGTTAATTAATACAATAGGATGCCATGCCCAAATATTCACGCCTGTTCCCTGCGCTCCCTAATGCAGCACCTCAAAGAACTCTCTTCTAGCACAACCAAGCTCCTGCGATTACACTTTATTACCAGCAGAGTGTTTTTGTGTTGGGATAAGCTAGAGTCAAGTCAAGTCAAGAAGAAAAAAACATTAAAATAATACAACTGAGAAATGCTTTTACTCATTTGAGTGGATATTTACATGAATTTTTCTATCGAAATAATGAATACTTAAAATTGAGCAGTTCTTATCAGGAGATTTGAGTGGCCAGTGCTTACGTGACTGGAAGTCATTCCCGGGTCACACATCAAGAATGACACTCTGACCCGAGCAAGGCTCATGGATTGCTTATGGGGAACATAAACTCCTTTATTGACCTTTATTCATGCCAATGGAACCCTGAAAATGTAACTTCATGCAACACAATATGAAGAGTCAACTTAACAATAACATATCGAAAGTGAGCGGCAAGAAAAGAAAAAAGTTGTAGACCAAACAGCTGAAGGGGAACAGGGAGACACAGTGAAATGGCGCCTGGGTGGCGGTCAGGAAAAGAGACAAACTGGGGTTTCGGAGACGGTTGGTTTGGAGAGAAACAAACATAGGAACGCAGGGCCAATCAGGGCCTCTGTGTTTTTTTTGTTTTTTTTGTTTTTTTCATCGGGCATTGTCTGCCCCCATTTTAAGCTGGTCCGCCATTTTGTGATCACTTAACTGTGACTCAGCACAAATTTCACTACCTCATATCAACGTTTGCATAAGTATACTGTATGCTTCCCTTCACTATTTTTGGCATCCTTTTACAATTCTTCCAGTTTCTCCACTCCTCCAAGGCAGTGGTCCATCCAATCACACCCACAAAATAGCAATGGAGCCATGCCTGCTTATACAACCTCCGTTTTAAACTCTGCTGGATTTTAACGTAATTTGTTTTTAATCCTCTGTACTGTAACACTTAGAGATGTCCCCCATGATAAATGAAACACATCATTATAATTACCTAACAATCCCTCTGTCATACAGCAAGGTCACTCCCCCTCCTTTTATTTCGGTTCTCCTTTTTTCACAGCTGTGTCCCACACACAGGCTCGTAACATCACCACAATGTAGACCAAACATTTCAAGACGCCCATTCCAAGTCTCCCCACCTCAATCTGACACTCAAAAATTCAGAATTAAGAAAAAGCGCTTCGCCAACACGCTACTTGATACTAATAGTATTCTTTTGTCACACAATCCACAGAAAAGTCAGCAAAAATCAAATACTCATACGAGGCAAACATAGACAAACAGCGATCAAATAAAACACCATCAAATAACATTCAGAAGGCATGCACGGTGCGAACGTAAAGAGCAACTCAAAATAGACAATTTAACATGCAATATCACAATTATTGACAAAGGCAGATAATGTTAAATCCACTTGATTAATTATTGATTATAACTGGCGACTCGGACAATCCCCGATTGCCCTATCTCGTGAACTCTGTAAATACGTCACAAGCCATAGTTATTGGAGTCGCTCCCGCAACACGCTGCTAATCAGCTGTGCGTAAAAACAAAAGCAATATAACATACACAAGGGCAGACATTCAGTCATAGTTATGAAAACACCACATATCCTGAATTATTTCGACCTTGGTTAAGAAAATACTCCATTTCCTCTTATGCTCAAATAATTTGATTTTGTTTGCAGATATTATCCTCTCTAAACTATACTGATAATAAACCATATATTAAAGTGTTTGAGTAAAGTTCTGTCTCTTATTTATAATTGAAATTGTTGGTTCTGTTATCTCAGGCAGGTTTTTAGAGGTTTTCATTTACCTGACATTTCGGTGGAAGTCTTTAGCCTTCTTCAGAGTGTCACATGTTTGACTTGTCTTAATCATCTGATGGTCAATGAATATTAACATGCGGGATGTGCGCGACTAGTCGTTTAACCGTTTAACCGTCTACGATTTATTAAACGTTTAGTATTTTACTAGTCGGTTAAACGCTGCATTAGGCCCTGCCTACACGTAGCCGGGGTTTTTGAAAATGCCGGATATAAGTCTGCGGTTAGCCCTATCATCCACACGTCCCCGGAGTTTTTTCAGTGAAAACGCAAAACTCTGGCCGCAGTGGAGATTTGCGGATGTATCTGGATATCTACGGATCCGCATTTTGGTGTAGACGGTTACAGCTGGAGATTTACGTCGTCACTGTGCGACAAATTGTTCCGACGTCACTTGCGCGACTTGTGTTTTCATTAGAGTCAACATGGATTCTCGCGGCGCTGCATTGGTTATAGCCATTCTCGATGCGCTTTTTGCTTACTTATTTGTCCGCAACCAACCACTGCTTCTCGGTGAAAGGTTTAAAAGCAATTCTTACCTCTTGTCGGTTCTCCCGAACGAGTTTAGCGCTGTGTTTTTGGTTTCGTAGCAGTGACATAATAGGACGGAAGTTCTTCCGAATGGACAGTATTTGGCTACCTACTGCCGCCTAGAGGCTTGGCGTGCGTTTGGAAACGCACTTCTGCGGTTACGTGTGGATGCGTTTTTTTAATGTGTATTCCAACGCAGGTGGGGGGGGGGTATATACGGTTGTTGAAAAACCCCGTGTAGACAAGGTCTTAGTATCACGCAAATTGTTACTCACGCCTCTGCTGTAAACAAGCTGAGCACCAAGAGAGAGAATTGCTCCCCTCCCCCCGCCCACACGCACACATAGTAGGGGGCGGGGACACTAAGTGTGGGGAAGAAAAGTACATACAAATATTTAGATGCAGCAGATGACAACAAAGTTGTCTGTAGGCTTTGTAAGCATAAACTCGCTTACAACCATGCCCACCTTTATCCGTTGCCCAAACCTGTACTACAGGGGTGCCACAAGGTGTAGCTAGTTCACCCGTTTTGTTTACTCTGTACACAAAACAATGTAGAAGTAGCCTAGCAAACAACCCAATCATTAAATTCTCTGACGACCCCGTTATTGTGAGCCTACTTAAATCTGGTGTTTGTCCATCCACCTATCACAAAGCGATCTACCCCTTTTTTGTCCTGGTGTGAAGAACACCATCTGGCCCTCAGTGTGGGCAAAACATAAGAGATGGTGTTTGATCCCAGAGGACTACATACACATGACCCTGTGACCATTAATGGAAGGGGAATAGAATGGGTTGAATTTTTTAAATACCTGGGAGTGTTTGTAGACAACCAGTTGAAATGGAACGTACATGTGGATCTTAGTTCGAAATTATCTCAAAGGTTTAATTTCCTGAGACGACTCAGATTGTTTGGTGTGAGCACAAAAATAATGACTTCATTTTACAATGCCATTTTAGAGAGTCTAATCAGATATGGCACGTCTGCTTCTTTGGTCAATTAACTGTCAAATGTGAAGATTTGTTGTAACTGCAATGAAAGTGATTGGAAGGAAAGCGTTCCCTCCATTGCAAGAAATTTTTCAAAGCTCGGTCCTCGCACAGGCTAAAAGAATCACCAGTGACTCTTTCCATTTGTCGCATGATGAATATGAGTTGCTCCCTTCGGGTAGACGCTATCGAGCACTCATGTAAAAACAACGGATACAAGCTTTCTTTTGTCCCTTCTTCTGTGGCTATCTTAAACAAATCGGTGTGATACTCATCAGGTGCACTCGGTCACTTTAATATTTTATTCGTGTCTTACTTGCTTTTATGATGTATTTTATTTGATATGGTGCAATTAATTAAGTGGAATGCTTTCTAGGCACTTTATTCTTCCCGATTTTATGGTACTGATATGTGTTATGGCCATACTCTTATTTTGTCGAGGAATGTGCAATTTTTTAGGTCATTGATTTGTTTGTGTGTTATATTGTATTGGCAGCTGTGGCCAGTGAGCCCAAGTCAAATTTCCCATTTGGGACAATAAAGTTTATCTTATCTTTTCACTCAACTCCTTAATTTCATTGCCACATCCACATACTTTCAATTAAGAAACACCATGCACAGACAAAACTAAGGATTTGCCATGGGAAACCCACTGTCAGCCATCATCTGCAGTTTTTTCATGGAAGACCTGGGGTCTCACTTATCAACGCTGGGTATGCACAAAACGGGGCCTGAAAGATGCAACTTCCTGCACAAAGTATGTGACCTATCAAAAAAAAAACTTGACGGTAGGGGTGGGCGATATGGGCAAAAAAAAAAAAAAATCTTGATATTTTTTCTAAAAACTCGATAACGACAATTTGACGATATTCTACAAAAATATTTTAAATCTGCACTTGCTTCACAGACCAATTGTGGATAGACAACATTTGTGAACAACATCTCTTTTAAATTGCTAAATACAGCTTCTGCAAAAAATGATATTCTACGACAATATTTAACAAAAAAGAACAAAAAATTATGTATAGACTTACATTGATTTTGGGGAATATTTATGTCATTTAAATGTCTCTGCTGTTATTCAATAATGATGTGACATTTTGAGCTGCAGTAAGAACTGGTGTACCACTACCAGAGCAATAAGAATGAGGAAAAGGGTGTTAACTACAGCAATCAGAATGAGAAAAAAATGTATTTGATATGTGACATGTGACGAAGTGTCACCCAGGGAGGGGAAAAAAAGGTGTTGTCACGACAACATCCATTCTCATACATTGGCCACCGTATTCAAAATTAAGTTGAATAACAAAGCTGCAATTTACAGAAAAGTGCATTTTCCCACTCATTCATCGCTGTGATATGTAGACTTGTGACTTTATTCGTGTTTGGGTGTATGCTGGCGTCACACTAATAAACCGTCGTAGTTTCTCGCTAAAGTACTGAGTGTGTATGTGCGTGAGTGTGTTTATATTTGTTGGTTCAACTCGGCAACTCTTTTCTGAGTGTGTGTGTTTAAGCTTTTGTTTATAGCGTGCTTGCGCGATCGCCAAGTTTTCCTCGTAATCCATATGGCTCGTGGTGCAACAGAATTGCTCTTCACGGTGACCGTTTTGGCACATCTAACATGTTATTCCCACCGACGTCAGTCTTGTCAACCCCAAACCAGACTACGGACGACGTGGACTTGTGCCTCACTCTGAATACCCGCTTGACAATCCTACATGAAATGAGGAGGAAACAGCTCACGTGACCGGGTCCTGCCCGCTGATTCTGCGAATGATTATCATTTCCTCCTCCTCTGCCGTCAATGCGCACTGATTTTTCAGCATTTCCTCATACTTTGCGGCCGTCGACTGACTCGAGTCAGAGGCAGTATTATCCATCCATTATCTCCCGCTTATCCGTAGTCGGGTCGCGGAGGCAGCAGCTTCAGGGAAGGCAGTATTAATACTCGATAATGTAAAATTACACATCTTGAAGGCAAGATTGACGATGATATCGATAACGATATATATCGCCCACCTCTACTTGATGGGAAAAATTGCACAAGTGTACAGCAACCGGACTTATCAACACTGCATGCGCTCAAAACAGGCCTGAAAGATGCGTACCAATGTGCCGCGTTAAGTATGTGACTCTCTCCCCCCAAAAAATGATTTAACACATCCGTACACACATTTTGGGGACAAGAAAATTCAGCGATGTATTCGGTGAGGTGGTGAATTGAAGGTCATGCCTCAGACACACATCCAGTTTCACTTAGAATCAAACGTTCATTATACAGATTATAGATTTTGCACTTTATGTGCAACTTTGTTTTTTATGTTTTGTCTGTCCTTTTATAAAGACACTGCTCATGCTTTTTAAAGTGCCCTTCTGGGATAAATGAAGTGTTTTGATTGCAAAATCACATATTTGTTCGGTGTGATGTGGCGGATGGGGGGAGCGTGCGGGGGTGGGCGGGGAAGCTTACTACGAGTGACTTTCCTGCATTTACCGCTCGCAACTCTAGAGGAATAAACAAAGGACACAAAACCACTCTATTCTTTTATCATCACCTTTTCACTTATTGTATATTGTCAATGAAAGACTGAACAGTGCTTCAATTTCTTGATCGTCTCGGGCATCTATGACTCAAGTTGCGACAATACGTCACACAAAAAAATTAAACTGGGGGGCTTTGGATTTACTTAATTCGGACGGTTGCACATGGTTAAAAATAACTGACGGATAACTGAAGTAATTGTCTACTCTTGAAAATATTTAAATATAGTGTAAGGAATTGGGTTATCTGTGTTGTGGTGACATTTGTGTTTTGCTTTGTTGTTTTGTTCCTGAGGTTTCTGAATGTATCGCGTAACTCACTGGATGGGAGGGGTGTGCGAGTGAGGGAGGAGTGAGTTCTTATGACGGTGTTCTGTTGTTGCACTGTAGTTGGCGTCGGCTACGGCCCACAGTAGCCCTGTTCGAATAAAAAAGGGAGCTAATTGAGCTACTTCTAATGTCGTGTCTTTGGAAGTCATTGCAATATGTTCGTTTTACACAATTTTGTCACGTGCAACCAATATACCTGTTCGAATTTAGTAAATCCAATGGATTTTTTTCTTCAGTCGCTGATTGTGTTGCTGCGTAGTCCACCCACAGTGCGGCTGCACTTGCTGGGTCGCGCTTGGGGTTCGAAACCGTACTCCCGCACGAGTCACCGGCTGGGAGCCAAAGTGCGCTGATTGCTGAGCTAAAACATCCCGGCCACCAAGGAAGCAGCCAGCACCTTTTTTTTTTTTTTTGAGATTTTACTGTAATATACGCAAGTTTGTCACATTTTAACCATATGTGCAACCAATGTACACAAATTACATAAATTGAATGGGCTACTATTTTCAGTGCATCAGTATTTGCATTCCTGAGTTGTGTCCCTCTGTGTGAACGCACACCTGCGCCTGCCATCCTTAACTATGCAGCAGCAATTAAGGCTTGATGAGTCGCAGCATCGCAATTGTATACTGTAATCATCTCCTTTTACGTCCGACCACTTTCTGTTTTTCCTTCTGTCCTGCCGGTCGTGTTTGTTGACATTTTTTGTACGATGCCAATTTGGGCCACCAAACAATATTCTCATTCCTTGTTACCACCCCACTGAAAAGCATTGGCGTCATGATTCATCTTTCACAAAGCGTTGGCCAGCATGGTTCATTCATGGTACATTCGGGCTGCCAAGTTCAGTGACTTATCAAGGGAAATTGTCCTGTTGTTTGATCGGTCAGATTTTTTTTCGTACGCCATTTTCGGATTTTGTACGTATGTACACTTTTAGTTTGAATCCAAGGCACCTTTTGGTAAGTGAGAACCCTGGAACAGAGAGCACTCACAACAAACCCTGAAGAATACAGACCATCACTTTGGAAATGTTATGTGGACGACATTTTGGAAAAAGTTAAAACAGGACACACACAACAACTCATGGACCACTTGAACACCAAAACCACCGGCAGTATTAACTTCACTCATGAAGAGGAAACAGACAAATCCATAACCTTTCTGGACTTAAACATACAAAACACAGACAATGGAGACATCAAAATAGAAGTACACAGGAAACCCCCCACACACTGACCAATACCTCCTCTGAATATCTGAACACCCCATGATCCACAAAATGTCAGTTGTCAGAACACTACACGAACGTGCAACAATAATTACGGACCCAGAAGACAGAATAGAGGAGGAAAAACACATACAACACGCACTGAAAAAATGCAAATATTCACAGTGGGCTATAACCAAAGCAGCAGGACGGGTCAAAAACAACACAGCACAGGAGGGAAAGAAAAAACATGCAAACAGGAACACCGAGGCGTGGTAACGCTGCCGCAGAGGAGTCACAGAATGCATCCAAAGAGCAATGAAGAAATACAACATAAACACACCACACACAACACTCCGGCAAATACTGGTTAATAAGGACAAGGACAAGATACACCCAGAAAACAAATGCAACAACATACACGAAATACCAGGCCAATAAAACATACATCGGGGAGAATACATAAAAATGTATGTGAGAAGGAGACGCTGAGACACTGAGACAAAAGAGCAATTAAAAAAAAGACAACTAGAGCACCACAAGTCAGCCATCACCGATCACTGCAAAAGGGAAAATCACCTCATGGACTGGTAAAAGGCCAGAGTCATTCACACCGAAGACAACAAACAGCAGTGCTGGATCAGGGATGCTATTGAGATCAAGAAGCAGGGCCTGTGGACCTTCAACAGGGACGAAGGAGCATACATGCTCTCGACTACTTGGAGCAGCATCCTGGAGGAGGTGAATCAACAGCGGCGGGCGTGGCCCACCTGTCAGATATGACAGGTGGGTCACGCCTTCATTGAACATCAGCTGATAAAGATGTGACACTCTGAAGAAGGCGAAAGACTGCCGCCGAAACATGTCAGGTAAATGAAAACCTATAAAAACCTGTCTGAGATAAAAGAACCAATGATTCATATTTTAAAGTGTTTTAAACATTTTTGATATCGTTTTTGCATTATAAATGAACTTTTTACCCAGCAATAATATATAAATATAGTGTTCAAACAGGGCGTACACTTCTTCAACATAATGTTCATTGATGCGGTCATATAATGCAGTCATAAGCAGTCATATAACAATCAATAATAGTAAGGGAAGAAAGAAAACTATTTGTGTCTTGTGTAACACACATCAACAGGCCTTCGCATAAGTGCACGCATACAACTTTGTCTAGTGCAATGGAATGTGGCTTTGGGGGACAGCTGACAGGGGTAGAAATCCTTGTGACCAAGAATGTCTCCAGCCCAGACGACCTGGTCCTTGAAGTGATATAAACCATAGATGGAGAAGATCAGAACCAACATTTTTGATTAGACTTATCTGTCAGGACAACACTATTTACAGTATGTGAGGTTTGCATCTTAAACAGCGCCTTTTCCCATTTCGCCTCCATGGGTGTAAGTGTTCGCGAGGTCAGGAAAGAAGCCCAGATCTGACCTTGTCTCATTCCTGTATTTCAGAGATTGAAAGAAATAGACAAGCAAATTCGATCAACTTGTGTGAATTGGATGCCTTCTTTGGATGCCTTCTTGAAAGATTTAACGAACATGCATTGGAAAATATTTTTTTGTGAACTAATAATTGAGCTTACATCCCAAGTGAGTGACCTGCTGAAATTTCCAACAGTCCAGATTCTCCTGGGGAATCCCAAGGCGTTCCTAGGCCAGCCGGGAGACATGGTCTCTCCAGTCTGATCTGGGTCATCCTCGGGGCCTCCTATAAGTGGGAGATGCCCTCACCAAGGAGGTGTCCAGGTGGCATCCTGACAAGATGCCCTAGCCACTGGCTTCTCTCAGTGCGGTGGAGCAGCAGCTAAACTCTGAGCCGCTCCTGGATGGCCGAGCTTCTCACCTTTTCTCTAAGGGAGAGCCCAGACACCCTGCAGAGAAAACTTATTTCAGCCGCTTGTATCCAGATCTTATGCTATGTTCACACTTGCCCTGATATGAACTGAGGCGTGGCATGCCTCGAGCAAGGCTGATCCAGGTGTTCATTTGTGAATTTGTGTGTCCCTCGCACCACATGTATCAGAGAAGAGGTGGGGCATTACTTGTTTAAATAAGTGGAAAAGAACTACTTTCTTAATTTCCTAGGCACAATGGACGACATACCAACCGCTGCTGCTTTATTCATGTTGTCCCACAAAGTCCCACCAGCTATACCGGATTTTCTCTGGTGCCCTTCTCGGCACGGGGCTCCCAGGCCCTAATGGCAACCGTTGGCCAAATGGTACACTTTCACTAAACTACGTTAAACAAACTGTACAACAATCACACCAACAAGTGCTAACAGGAAACTAAACACTTTATACAACACTGCTAAGTAAACAATGCCAATAACAACACGCAAGCAACAAAAATAACCAATTTATAGCAATAAATTCCTGAATTTCAGAGTATTTATCACTATTTTTGGCAGCGCTCTTCAACTCTATAATATGATAGAAGCAGCTTTGGGAGATTTCGTGCAAACAGGCACTCGCTTACCTTTTTTTTTTTTTTTTGCCGGCGCCGGTCTAAAGAATATTGTAGTTAAGAGCAAGCCACGGGATCACATCGGAGGTCACCAAGTTGTTGGAGTTGTTTGGGTCACTATGGTACAAGCCCAATTAGCAATTCACAAAAACAACTAGTTACTCATTGCGTTCGTTTTATTATTCAAGAAGGCATCCAATGTAAATAAAGGCTCACACAACTTGATTGAATTTTCCGGTTCTTTCAGTCTCTGAAGTAAAGGAATCTGACAAAAGTCAAGCTGGGCTGCTTTCCTTAATCTTTTTCCGCATCGTCGTTTGACGCCGAATAAGGCTTTGTTGCCTATTATCAGTGTTTGCGGACCAGTAGCTGATCTCTCATGGTGAGAGGGTCCATTTTCATCTTCAGCAAGGAAGAGTTGTGACATCCCTGCAGTAAGGCATATGTGGAGGGGGAAAAAAATAATTACACGCAGAAACAGTTTTGACCACCTCTGTGATCACCACTCAAAATTGTACACTAAGGCAAGTTTGCTGTTACTTACAGTAAATGTATTGTGAATAATTTTAAGTAAATTCCAAGGAGTTTTGAATTCATGAAAATTAATTGTAGCTCTTTTAATTAATTGTAACAATTTCTGCAAATACAGATTTTATATAGTTTTTTGTATTTATAATAAAACTTGATGCAATGCTTTCGGTGCTTGAATTTGTGTTTATTTTAGTAATATTGTGATTATAGTGATAACATTGATAATTTTGTTTTTTTATAATTACAAAATGAATGACTGTTTAATAGAAATGTAATAGAAAATTAATAGAAATAAGTGATCATTGTGTTATGACTGGTTGTTCACGTGTTGTATCAATTGCTCTGCAGATGTCATGTTCCTTTTATTCTTTGTCCTTTATGATGTCATATAGGCCTGAAAGTCTTACAGTTTAAAAGTTTGAGTTACACACTGACACATTGTCAGTATGTCAAACCTTCTTTGAGTGAGGATGCAAACTCTCTTCCAGTCCTGATCTCTGTTGTTACTTTGTATTTTTGTTGATAAAGACTTTTTACTCTTTAACTTCCGTGCCATATCTGCGTATGGGTCCAAATCCCAATCCTCACATGACAGAACATACTGAGCAGTCATGGACCCATCAGACTCAGACACAATCCCTCAAGCCGGAGACATCACCACCTGCTCCTAAACATCCCTCCAGTCAGATAGTGATTGTCTCACTGGGTGCTGCTTTGCCTTTTCACTGGGAACCTTTCGTGGCGCTCCTCCACGATGGGTCGCTCAAGTCATCAAGTCCCGGTCTGCCTCCAACCGCCCTCAGCCTGATGACCACCCCCAAACCCTTCGTGTAAGCTCTGTCTTTTCTTCCATGTCCCTCACATCTTTGCCATCTACGTGGCCTAATTTTGTACAGTCCCCTTCTAGTTTAACAGCCGATGTTTTGTTTTTAGCCTCAGATTTTTCTGACTGTGAAGATGGCGATTGTTTGGTTAATCTCCTTTCCGATTCTGATTCTGACATTGATTTTGGGCTTCCTGCTTTTTCAAGCCCTCCTCAGTTTTTGTACGATGATGATCCCTTAGTTTCAGATTCAGATTTTGACACTGATTTTGGTTTCCGAGTCCGTTTCCAAGTCACTATTCAAGCCCTTGTCAGTTTTTGTCACGTTTTTCTGGTCATGATTCGTTAGTGTCCACTCCCGAACACTTTCCATCAGACCTGGCTTGGGCACCCGGTTGGCCATTTACACGGGACTCCCGCGGGGTGGCCAGCGTAGACGCCCGAGGAGAGGTTCTGGTTCCTCCCGTAAGTCCGCTTTTTCCAAGTTGCATCATCCCGAACCTGTACCTTTAGTGTCCACGACTGAACCCTTCCCCTCAGACCCTTCTTTGGGTGCCCAGTAGGCCATTTACACAAGAGCCCCATGGGGTGGCCAACGTAGACGCCCGAGAAGAGGTTCTGGTACCTCCCATAATTCAACCTTTTCCAAGTCACGTCATTATGAATCTTTACCGAAGCCACTACACTCCCCGCCTTTTTCAACACCTCGTTCACTATGTACTTCTTCACCTAGTCCCGTTCATCCCGTTTCTTGTAGTTTACCTTCCTCGCTATCTGTACTCCCAACTCCTCGTGTCTCGTGTGCGTCCCAACCTCTATGGTGGCAGGCTGATGAGGCAGGGCCCCTTCCCGCTGCCTCAGCAAATGCGGGCCCCCGTCCCGATGCCTTGGCAGTGACAGGCTCCCATGCACGCTCCTCAGCAGTGCCAGGCCCCCTTCCTGACACCCTGGCAAGTACATGCTCTCATGCACCCAGTGCCTCAGCAGTGCCAGACCCTCTTCCCGGCACCTCGACAAATACAGGCTCCCATGCCAGCTCCTCTGCAGTGGCAGGCCCCCTTCCCGGTGCCTCAGCAAATGTGGACCCCCGTCCCGATGCCCCGGCAGTGACAGTCCTCCTTCCTGGCACCTCGGCAACTACAGGCTCCCATGCCAGCTCCTCTGCAGTGTCAGGCCCTCTTCCCTGCACCTCAGTAACCACAGGCTCCCATGCCGGTTCCTCTGCCCCTTTCCGGCACCTCAGCAAGTGCAGACCCCCATCCTGGCTCCTCAGCACCGCCAGGCTCTGAGTCTTTCCCAGCGGCGCAAGCTTTGCAGCCTCCTTCCGTTCCTGCTTCGGCGGCACAAGGTCTTCTGTTGCCCTCTGACTCTGCTCTGGCGGTGCAACTTTTGCGACTGCTCTTGGATTCTGCTATAGCGGCGCAAGGCCTGAGGCTGCCTTCATCCCCTGTGTGGCCCCCTGGACGCCCACCAGACTGGTCCTGCCATGACCCTCTCGTCAGGCCTCCTGGATTGCCCACCTGACTGGCCCCGCCAAGAACCTCTTGTCTGGCCTTCGGGAGCACCACTAGATTGTCCCCATCACAACACTCTTTTCTGGTCTCTGGGTCACCCACCAGACTTGTCCAGCCAAGACCTTTTCGTCTGGCCTCCTAGACGCCCACCGGACTGGCCTTGCAAAGAACCTCTTGTCTGGCCTTCAGGAGGGCCACTAGAGTGTCCCCGCGCCAACCCTCTCGTCTGGCCTCCTAGACGCCCACCGGACTGGTTTGCCAGGAACCTCTTGTCTGACCTCTGATCTGTTCTTGATTTTGGTTTTGCTTTAGAATTTAGTTACATGTTTTCATCATGATTCTTTCGTATCTGTTTATTTACTTTAATTCACGTTGTTTTATACTTAAATTTAACTGTTTTTCTTTCTTTTTTTCTTTCTTTTAACTTGTTTCTGTTGTTTTAGATTCAAGGCACCAGGTGGCGCCCCTTGAGGGGCGGTACGATTGTGACTTGTTGTTTACATGTTGTATCAGTTGT
>NC_141230.1:1037500-1342500 GCF_054856515.1 Filicampus tigris
CACGCGCGAGAGCTGCACGGGACAACCTCGGCACTCCACCAACTGTTTCTCATTCATATGACGTAATTTACATTTAAAATATACCCACAATAAAATTTGAATAAACAAAATACCTTTTTTAGACACTGTGTAGCAAATAGTAATCGTTTTGGTCGAAGTCATTGCCAGAGCGCAACAAGGTGCCATCCGTAAAAATGATTAGTCTCGTAGTTGTAATAGATTCAATATCCTGGTAGTCCAAGTTTAACTCTTTTGACGCCATGACGTATAAATACGTCTGCAGAATCGTTGTTTGTAGATGCCATGACGTAATATTACATCTATTACTGTTTTTTTAACAAAACTATTAAAAAGGGCTTTGCGCTGGTCCTAAGTATCAAGGCTTTGTGAATGCTTTCAGTATGAACAATCACCACTAGATGGCAGGAGTAGCCAGATTTTCACAACAGGCATGTCCACCCACACAACCCTTCGAGCAGCCCACTTCTTGGTATGGAGCGTATGAGTGTATATGTGTGTATGCTCTAGGCTACATATGTCAAAGTCACGGCCCGCGAGAAGGTTTTCTACGGCCCCTGGGATGATATTGCTTTATTATTAGATTCAGCCCGCAGCAAGCCGGTGTGGGAAGCAGAGGTGAGCGGGTTCTTCGCGCCTGCTGATGATGTCACACTTTAAAATATATTGTAGCGTCTTCCAAGAACACAGACGTAGTTTAAATATCACGTTTTTATTAGTCCAATCGGCTACTGTGGGGCACAGCCGACGCCAATACAGTACGACAACCGTTCAGTCAACTAGAGCAACGGCTCTCCTGTTCGTCCTCCGCTACTCGCTCGCATGCCCCCTCATCCAGCCGCACGATGCACTCATTAACCTCGGAAACAAAACAACTTGGCAAGACACAAATTTGACCACATCACAGATAACCCAATTAGTTAAACTATTTCTGTAAAATATTTCTTTGCATCCATGTTTGCCACCCCTTGGCTGTTCTACGTGTCACTTTTCGTGGCTTTCAGAATCGGATTGTGGTGAAAAGTTATTTGGAGTAAAACACACTCTAGAAATCTCACGTTTTATTATTAGTAATTGTTGGCATTTGATAAATTCATTGAGTTTCGACAGCGCTGAGATGTCCCACACTGTGAGCAGGCATTGAACGCTATTCAAGCGCTCAGTGTTGATAGTGAGTGACTTTTTTTTTCTATTTCCTCCTTCGACACAGCTCTTTTGTTTGTGCCAGCAAACTCAGTAGTTGCAGATTGCCCGTGTTTCACCATGTTTGTTGTTGTGTGTAAATGTTAAAAGGTGAGTTTAATCATTTAAGTTCGTGTCAGATAACTGCTGTACATAATAGCCTAGATATGTTCTCGTGAGTGATGTCACGTTGATGAACACTAGTTAGTCATTTCGGCTAGTATGCTAACTATTCTAGTGATGAAACGTGTGAATGTGTATTGTATGGCTGTTTAATTTATTAATACAGTGAATTGTAATGTTTAGGAATATTGTTAACAAATGGATATGCATTGGATGATGTTGCTAGGTTATTCTTTATCTGTGTTGTTGCAGACCACAATAAATAGACGTGTCAAGTGGAATACGGGCCTGTGTTTTCTGACAGGAGCACCCACATTCATACCTTGCCACTCTAAAATAGTCAGCTGGACAAATCATACCAATCATATGATGCTCTCCGTTGTACTTCACATTGTGTACAGTTCATACAATCTTGCAGCCCGAGTCAACCAGAAAATTGTTTCCAGCATGGCAAGAGAAACTCAAACGAATGTGACGTACGAGCTGCCTTTTTATTTAGTAACTCCGAAGATAAAGACACAACAGCCAGGGGGGTGACAAACATAGAGGCAAAGAAATATATTACAGATATATAAAGCGTGACATCATCAGCAGGCACGAAGGACCCGATCCAATCTGGACATTTAAAAAAAAAAAAAAAAATCAATTAACATTCTACCAGTCCGGCCCTTGGCTTGTCGCAATTTTTTTAATTTGGCTCTCCGTCCATTTGACTTTGACACCCCTGCTCCAGGCGAAGCTGCTGCGTGACGGGGTTGGACTCTACAATAGATCTTTTTCAATCAAAGAAACATGACATAGTCCCATCGTCACCTTTGTTTGAAAGGAAAGGGATGATGTAACATGCACGTGGACTGCCATTGAATAGAAATCAGCAGAAAAATGATATAGTGTCAATGTACAGTCAGACAGGAGAGAAGTTGTCACCCTATTAGAGCCGTCAACGTGAATACGCACAGTGTAATGTTTATCTTGCCATGAACTGTTATTTTGCAATCAAAGCACCATTTTTAGTGTTCTTTACGATGTAATAAAACATTGCTTGGATATTTGAAGTAACACAAATGCAACAGAAAAAGTAGGGAAGTGAAAATTCTGCTTATATGCATCTTTTCACAAAAAGCTCTTTTTCTTAGAATTTTTCTTGGAAATGTCTATTTTCAAGAAACTAACCAATGTTCAACTGCTGTTTACTAAATGTTAAAGGGTAGAAATTTAGTTTTTTCTGATGAAAGAAGAGAAGCAAAGCTTTCTTTTGATAGGTTTCATGTTTATATAGCTACATAACTCAATTTGCTGTAGGCCTTCAAAAATGTGTCAAAACCCTAACCCTAACCCTAACCCTTAAGCACAGTCCAGAAAACCAAGCAGAGCTCGAGCAACAACAAGTCACCCACAACCAGAAGGAGTAAATGTGTCTGTCAGAACAACACCAATGAAAATTGTGTGTGTGTGTGTGGGGGGGGGGGGGGGGTGCGCGGGTGTGCGTGTGTGTATGTTTGAAAGGGCTGGGGGGCTGTTTGTCTGAGTTGAAGCCAATGCTTGTGTGTATATATATATATATATATATATGTATATATATATGTGTATATATATCTATGTGTATATATATATATATATATATATATATATATATGTATATATATACATATATATGTGTATAATAATGTGTATATATATGTGTATATATATATATGTGTATATATATGTGTATATATATATATATATATATATATATGTGTATATACGTGTATATATATATGTGTGTATATATATATGTGTGTGTATATATATATATATATATATATATATATATATGTGTGTATATATATATATATATGTGTGTATATATATATATATATATATATATATATATATATATATATATATATATATATATATATATATATACTGTAGCGCATTTCACAACAGCTACTGTAACAAATCACTTTACATACAACAACAAATTAGTCATAATACAAGAAGTGAAAGCAATAAATTAACACAAAACACTATATACAATAGACTCCGGAAAACAGCCGAAAACTCTCAGTCTCAGGTCGGATCAAAAGCCAAAGAATAGAAATGTGTCTTCAAACGGATTTTAAAAATGGACAGAGAGGGGGCTTGCCTAACATTCAATGAAAGGTCATTCTAAATGAAAGGACCAGTGACAGAGAAGGCTCAATCCCCTCTGAGGCTCCGCTTAGTCCTCGGCACCTCAAACAGCACCTGAGGCTCCAGGAAGGTGCGTAGGAGTGGAGGAGCTCGGAGAGGTTCACTGGGGCAAGGCCATTTAAAGACTTAAAAACAAATAGAAGTATCTCAAAATGAACCCTAAAATGCACTGGGAGCCAGTGAAGGGAGGCCAGAATTGGTGTTTATGTGCTCCATCTTCCGAGCTCCAGTTAGGAGGCGAGCAGCAGCGTTTTGGACCAACTGGAGACATTTGAGAGAGGACTGACCGACTCCAAAATAAAGTGCATTACAGTCATCTAGCCGAGATGTAACAAAGGCATGGATTACTGTTTCTAAGTGCTGATGAGAAATGAGGGGCTTACCTTAGCCAGTTGTCTGAAATGAAAGAAGCTGGACCTTACAACAGTGCTGATTTGCTGGTTCAATTTAAGAATGCTGTACAATTTAAAACCCAAGTTTGAGACTGTTGGCTTTCGATATGTAGCCAGGGAGCCCAGGTCAACAGGGTGGGATGCAGATGAGCCACTGGTCCCGAACACCGTAACTTCTGTTTTCTTTTTGTTGAAATTTAAAAAAATACACTGACATAATATGGGCCATGATTGAGGTTAATATGTTGGCATGGCCCTCGACAACCGTTGTCGCATGGCCCCTTTGGAAAATTAATTATCCTGGGTTAGTTGTAAAAAGTTGTAAATTTCAAGAGGATTCACGAAAATTGCGAAATCACTTCTTATGAAGTAGCAGTGATTTCATCAATTATGTTTAACAGTTCCAAGTTATAATGGTATAGTTGTTCTTGGCTAACTTAATCTCTATTCCCTTAGCTCCAGCTGCGATTTCACCAGGACTTAAACCTCTTCAATCATGATGACAGCTCAACAAAAAACAAACGTGGCGTTCTCCCCAAACATGCCACAAATGTCATGCGCTCATGGCTTTTTCAGCACATTGGGGTGAGTCTGTCTGTGTCAGGTCATTTGTAAATCTTGAAATATAAAAATGACATGACTTTTTCCTTTCCACTGTAGCATCCTTACCCAACAGAGGATGAAAAGAAACAGATAGCCAGCCAGACAAATCTGACACTTCTCCAGGTCAATAACTGGTGAGTGAATTTCCCCCAATAACCCATAAATACACTTCTCTTGTATCAATTTTTTAACAGTCTTATGTATTCAAATGTATTTTAACAGATATATGTAAGATATGTCTGACAATGTTTGAGTTAACGTTACTGGCTTGCTGTTATGCTTGCTAGGCACTTGACCCTTTTTTGCCGGTCCGTCCTCCGTCTGTGACCTGGGTACCCTTCCGGCCTCGTCCCTCCGTCCTTAGTCATAAAAATTATCGTCCTCTGACCCCGTCCATTCTCGTCCTTTTAAAGCGCTTCCGTCCTTACGTCCGCCCCCACCCAGCAAAAAAAAAAAAAAAAAAAAAAAAGCTTTGTTTTATTTAAATCTTATTATCTGGCTAGGAAGTGAGCGAATCGAGAGTTGTAATGTAATGTAGCTTTATTTAACAGCGGTCATTGTTCGTGACAGATAACTGCTGTACATAATAGCCTAGATATTCTATGCAGTGGACGTGAAAGAGGTCAGTCTCTGAACGGATGGGCGGAGACACCCAGTCCAGGGAGCACTTCCATTGGTCAGCCCTTCGGGTTGCTGATTGACTCGCAGGTTTCCCCTCCGCTTCCGGAGCGCCGACTGGAACAGTCAGTCTGTGTGTAGAGAAACAAATCGTGCTGGAGCAGTTTCGGTACTGCTATGTTGAATTGAATCTGGTGGCGCGATTCAACGTGGGCGGGCACAGTTCCGTGCAGGGCGGCGCGGATGATGCGTTTGGAGTGGTGGGATGCGAAGCGAACCACCGATAATCCACCCAATCGTCCATTTTGCGCGGCTAAACAATTTCATTTTTTCCCCTTTTTGCATCGCGGCAGTCAATCAGCATTCGGCGGGTCTTGTGTGGGACTGTCGTTGTGGTTTGTGGACATCTACCAGTACCGGGACAATAAAAAAAAGAGACCCGGCTTGAAATATACCTGGTATGTTTTTTCTTTTAGTTTTTTACAGCTGTTGAATTTATTTGCATTAGCTTTAGCACAGCTAAAGCTACGTACTCCTCCAGCAGCGGACAGTCAAGCGACATGCTGGCGTCACTTGCCCGTGTGCTGGCTCTGATGTTGCTCGCACTACTGGGTCTCATCACTTGTCGTACTAGTAAAACTTGCGCTGTATATCCTGTTGAAAAATCTCCTGCGCAGTTGGGTAACTAGTGGTGCGTTTGAAGTGTTCGGAGGCAATTTTTGTCGTTTGCCCATTTCGCCGAGTAGGTAGAGAGGAACTTTGGCTGCCTCGCGACCATGTCACATGCCCATTTCGCCGAGTAGGTTGAAAGGAACTTTGGCTGCCTCGCGACCATGTCACACGCAAGAGGGATGATTTGTGGGCCAGAGTAAAATCCACCTCCGCCCTTGCTTAGTCCGTCCCTTTTTCAAAACTTGTCACCCCCGTCCTCCCTCCCAAAAATGGGCATCCCTCTGAGACGGAGGGACGGAGTGTTCCGCCCCTGGGACGGACTGCCCAGCTCTGCTAATGCCAGCGTAGTTTCATAACTAGTCTACTCAGTACCTGTGGGAAAAGAATCACACTTTGGGGAAAAACAGAAGCTATCCTGCCTTGTGTTTGCAGGTTTATAAATGCTCGAAGGCGGATTCTACAGCCCATGTTGGATGCCAGCTCCTCTGAGATGCCTAAAACTAAAAAGAAGACTCCTCAAAACAGGCCACTGCAGCGCTTCTGGCCTGATTCCATTGCCTCAGGGGGTGGAACACCACAGCAAGTTACAATGCCAGATGGTACAAATAAAATGTTTCAAAATGTCCAAAATTATATTTGACATTCTCACAGATTGGTCTTATTTACATTTTAACTTAAAGGGATAATTTACTAAATTTGCCATTTTTAGTAGGAAAAATGAATATTTGGTCCATAATGAGTTTGATAACTCATTTATTTTTCATGTACAATTAACACCTTTAAAAACACATTTTGCCACTTGCTGTCGACTGAAAATGACATCACTTACTCAGGGCTCAGGTAGCGACCAATCACGGCTCAGCTTGCAAGCTTCACATGAGCTGTGATTGGTTGTTGTTGAGCCCTGAGTACATGTGATTTAAATATCTCTGTAAGAATTTAGAAAAACTGTTTTGATCACTCATTTACATACAATATGACAACTGCGTTTTGGAGACTAACCCTAACATAAAAGCAATGATTTTGATACTTCCAGTCCAGCAAAATGTCGATTTGTGTAACTTCACTTCTCAATCCATGTTTGTAATTACGATGATCACTGTTAAACACAAATCAACAGTAATCGCAGAACACACTAGCGTTAGGGCTCATGAACACCTCCACAAAGAGTATGTTTACTTCATTCACGATGGCTATGAATGTACGGTCGATTGTTACTGATGACTTCCCAAAGAAGACGCACACTGGCGTTGGGTCAGGGGACCCCAAAACAAAAACAAAAATTGTTCAACAATTAACATTGCATGCAGGCCATTCTCAACATTTTAGATTGGTCAGTAATTTGTGAACAAAACACCCACACATGTGGAATGACCAATAGTATAGTTATGTGAATTTTTTTTTTAATTTACCAAATTGTGACATAGGAAGTTTCAGCCTGACGCCAGCGACATATAGATTGTTTCTTTACAAGGTGCCATCGCCAGCTACTGATCTGACGCCAGACATAAATGTAATGCTTTAGTCAAACTTTTGACAAGGGTGACGTGATAGGAAGTCATGCCTTAGCCCCGCCCTGTTTATGACATCACTCCCGGTCCCGCCTTAGCCCAATCTTTTTGCGACGTCCCATCCGGCCCGCCCAAATCACGTCCCTTTTGTACTCCCTCTGAGCTTGTCAAAAATGTTCTTTTCATATGATAACTCTCTCTGAACTTTCTGGGCCATGTGTTTAACTTGTTGATTCTCGGTGGTCTTTTGATATAGGTTCAAGATGTATATGCTCACGAGAAAGTTACAGAGTAACTGCGTCATGGGATAAAAATGGGTGTCGAAATAATAATCTTCCTTCTCTGCATACCGACACGAGCGATAACTCTGACTAGGGTGATCAATTTCACAATCGTCACATTATTCTTGACTATATTTCGCTAACACATACTGTAACAAGTGAATGGTTGACTGTTTGGTACAGTTATATCTCAAGCAGTCAACCAAAGATATGAAGGTCTCATCCATGTGAGATCCTCCTCCTTCTCTGACTCCAACTCCTCCTTTTCTGACTCAAGCTCCTCCTCCTCTGCCTCTGGTTCATCCACCTCTTCCTTCAACTCGTCATCCTCTTCCTCCTCCTTCTCCTCCCCTTCCTCAGCCATTCTCTCTTTTGGTATGGTATTGACAGCTCCAGTCAAGGAAGTTTGAGGGATGTCCATTGGGGATCTTTTTCTCCTTCTCAGCCTTCTCAAACCCCAACAGCTTCTGCTTAGGGCACGCCGTTGTAAAAATGTGGTCAGTGGTCAGTGGTTCCACCATGAAGTTTACGTCAGCCTCATTCACTTCCGTATCCAAACAATCATTGTTGTCTTGGTTGGCGGTTATCAGTATGGAGATTTGTAGGTGGTCAGCGTTTGTCTCGACCTTTTAACCCTGGGTCCACTCTCCATCGGCCGAACCCTTTGGGGTCCCAATGGTGTAGTTTCTATGCGCCTGGATGTCGGTCGGGTTACTGGCATTGTGGATGTGTTTTTGTTTTCTTCTCGAGCGACAGGTTATTATGGGTTGGTTTGGAGATCTGCTGCCTTAAGGCCCTGATAGACCAAACCGACGTCGGAGGTCGTGAAGCGTCGTGGCGTCTGAATGCGCCGTCTGTTTGGTGTAGTGGCCACCGTCGTAGTGTCGTAACCCGTCTGTAAGCATCTTGGGGGCGTTTACGTATGTTGAATCGGCATCGCCAGTCGTGACATTTGGTCACTCTGATTGGCTGTTAGCTAGCAAATCAGCGCGCGGTGCACCAACGGGAAGTGACAAATGCGGAAAAACAGTGAGCACGCCTCCGCTGCCTTAATCTTCTTACAAGTACAAGAGCAAGGGTTGACAATGTAAGTATTTCACAATACCGCGTCAAGAACATGATGGTTTACTTCGCGTGGGAGTTCATCGTGAGCGAAGAATATAGCTGAATGCATTGTTTACGTTTTTATAATCCGCCCCCGGCCAACAGCTTTCCGGTTCCGGAGTTTTCTAACCATGAGAAATGGTGACTACCGCCACCGATGGTATGGAAGGGTATTACATCTGATGCATGCGCAGGAGGTACTTTAATGGTCAGCGTCGCTGTCTGTCGTTGCAATGTATTCCTCCAGTGTGACGTGCCGACAGCTGGCCGGATGCCACAGGGGGTACGCGTCTGTCACTGTTGGCCAGCGTCTTTTTGGTCTATCAGGGCCTTTATAGCTACCGAAAGCTGTTGTGTATGACACGCCTCCTCACCATAGGCGTTATTTTCTCAGACGAGGGCAAGGTTAATTGAAGGTCAGTGATCTTTTTAATATCCACCATATGAATTCATATGTGGCTAGAGAGGAAAAGTTCAGAAATAACCCAATTTGACAGAACTTTAGCTCTTTCACTGAAACATTATTACTGTTTGATAAATTAGATGACCTCCCATAACGATTTTTAAAATACCAGGATTTTGTATTCTGAACATTTATGCTAGTAAAAGTATATGTGAGTCAGTCTGTGTAAAATTGTTACTCATAAAAATGTGAAACACTTTCTGTGCTTTGTATACAGATGCAATAATCAATAAAGGAATTGAAATGTACTCTAATGGAATTCTAGGCTAGGCTCAGAGATCTAAGAAGTTCAGCTCAGGGAGGAAGTGGGGAAAGTGTTTAAATCACAGAGACCAAACTTCTGATGAAAAAAATGCAAGTGTATTCACCCAAAACAGAAAAAAAAGAAATGTTTACAATGTTTGAAAAATTAAATCCTAAAATCTAGGATCCCGCTGTTTGAAAGTCTTAAGTAGTTTTAGTGCACACAGGTATTGCTGTAAAGGATGCCCAGTGTAATTGCTGCAGTTGGTGCTGCAGTAGATGAATGGGAAGTTGTCTTAGAAGCAATTGGCTACAGCTCCTCCTACCGCTCTGCAGGACTGTTGTAGTTGTTGGAATTCTTTTTCATTGGAGTCTGGGTTAGCTCACCATCAATTTCCTTGATACGAAGTTTATCAGAATAGGAACCTGGCCTGCATGGAACAGGACCAATTAGAAATAATTAGAAACACGAGTTAAGTTGAATATTTTCCACTTCAAATCCTAATGTACGTACATCCAAAGTTCAAGTAGTCATGACAATATTCCTTAATAAATCCATTAGCACTGTACTATATATAAGTCAATGCTTTCCATAATGTGTGCACTCAAAGCATCAAATGGCAAACATTAGCTGCCACTTAAAATAATCAAATAGGCAATAGCATCAATATTAAACCACAGTAATTTAAAACACTATAATATACTGTATTTTCCGGACTATACATCGTTCCAAAGTCGCACCAGCCATAAAATACATTATAAAGAAGAAAAAAACATATATAAGTCGCACTGGAGTATAAGTCGCATTTGGAGGAATTAACACATCATTTCCATCGAGCTACGATGGTAACATTTAGCTAACATTCACACATGTAGCATACAAGAAAGTTATGGTAAGATAACTTAAACTCACCAAAACGGTTGTAGATCGATTAAATAAGTCTTTCATTTATCGTCCACCATGTAGAATGTTTCCAAGTCTCCAAGAGTATTTATGTATTCGGTCGTAATTATGTCTTCGTCTCCTCTGTGCTCGGCTTCTTACGTGTGTGGCTGCATGATGCAATACCCCTGCCAGAGGCAGGCAACTGCTTGTTTGTGGTTCATTCTTGTTCAACCATCATCTGTAAGTAACTTAGACAATTGTGTATAATGAGCATGCAACATTTATATGCGAGCTGGATTGTGGATGATTGGACTGTGTTGTTGACTGAACATACTAATCGCTATCGCTAATGCGATCGTTAATCATTAGCATAGGCTCATCTTGTTCATGTCTATAAAAATACATGTGTATGTAATGCATAGATTGATAGCATTTTCTGTTTCTTGTGCAATTTCACAATATAAACAGGCAACTTCGCTGTACACCTGCAGTCTGTGGACTTTGTTTGTGAATGTTTAGCTGTTTGTATAAGATAGCTTCCTCAACTTGCAAGTCCTTAACAGTCAAATTGCCTTTTATCATACTATTTTAATAACTTATTTAACATTAGATTTTAACCGTTTAAATTATTCATGCATTTTAATAGCTGTTAGGATTTATCTTTGTTTCTTTATGTGGATTACAATAACATGTGAAATGATAAAGCGTTGTAAAGCGAATACGTAATGTAGGTTTATATGTAGCCTTAGAACGCCCTCCTGTGGTTGTTTGGTGTATTGTTTGCTGACCTTGAAAAGGAACGGGATACAATATAATGTGTTACCGTATTTTCCGGACTATAGGTCGCGGTTTTTTTTTCCATAGTTTGGCCGGGGGTGCGACTTATACTCTGGAGGGACTTATGTGTGAAATTATTAACACATTATTACTGTCATGGCTTGTTAGTGCTGACTTCCCTCTGCAGGCGCTTTAGCACTAAAGTGCTTGCAAAGGGAGACAAAACATAATAAATACAAGTCAGCACTAACAAGCCATGACAATTACTTCTATATCATTTCACATGTTATTGTAACCCACATAAAGAAACATAAGATACATCCTAAAAGCTATCAAAATGCATGAATAATTTAAACGGTTAAAGTCTAAAGTCTAGTCTGTTTTGTTAAATAATTAAAATGGTGTAATAAAAAGACAATTTGACTGTTAAGGCCTTGCTAGTCGAGGAAGCCTGCTTATCCAAACAGCTAAACATTCACAAACAAACGCCACAGACTCCAGGTGTGCAGCGAAGTTGCCTGTTTATATTGTGAAACTGCACAAGAAACAGAAAATAATATAAATCTATGCATTACATACACATGTATTTTCATAGACATGAACAAGATGAGCCTATGCTAATGATTAGCAATCATGATTAGCATTAGCGATAGCGATTAGTATGTTCAGTCAACAACACAGTACAATCATCCACAATTCAGCTCGTATATAAATGTCATTACACAAAATTGTCTAAGTTAGTTTCAGACGATGGTTGAACAAGAATGAATAAAATATTCAATATTTTCGGAAGAAAAATAGGATGGCATCGTGCAGATATCAACAAATTACCTCAGGGCAGAAATTGTTTGTGCTAGCTTCCCACAATTTCTGTCAGAGTCCCTTTCTACAAAATAGACAATTAGCGGCTAATAGTTAGCATGCTAAAGCAACAATTGAATGAGCTGGCTCACCAGTTCCCTCTTGTTTTGTTTTTACAGCAGTATGAATGTCAACTCAAATGACAAGACCGTGGTACAAACACCTATCAGTTGATGGCATAGCAGTTAGATCAGAAAATAGGTAAGGATAATGCTTTTAAAGAAGAAAAACCTCACCTACCGGCAACAGATCCAACTGAGACATCGACGACCCAAACATTTCCTGCCGCTTGGGTTGCACCGTGATTTAAAGGAAATGACATCACCCCGGAAGTGACATCATCCCGGAAATGACATCGGCAGGCGCAATGCTCAAAATGCAATCAGTATTATATTAAGACTATAAAGGCAATTTAATTAATGTAATAACACACTACAATAATAATGTATCGTATTCTGGATAATGAATTTATGTAGTACATACATATATAATCCTGGTTACAATTGCATACATGTCATACGAGTGAAAATACCTGAGACCCTGAGAGTAACAGTTCTACACTCTCATAAGTAACTCAGAGGATTTGTTAAAACCCACTTCATTTAATACATAAATGCAAGTTAAAAATGTTAATAATTGAGATAAACTTTCAAAGCTCTTACCTTTTGAGTTGAGTTCAAATAATGTTGATAATTACATTAACTTTATTTAGCACGTATACTCACATTGTGTTGGTTAGCTTAAAAACAACATTCAAGTTGGCATTACTTCATAAACGTAGCTTGATACATTCCTTTAGTTTGATATCTTCACCCAAACAATTGAGTGGGACATTGCATGATTTCAAAACAAAACTTTCAAATCCACGTGCACGTTAGAATGAGGCATGCAATTGAATAAATCTTCTTCTTTTCCTTTCGGCTTTTCCCTTCAGGGATCGCCACAGCGAATCAATTGCCTCCATCTAAGCATGTACTCTGCATTCTCTTCTCTCACACCAACTACCTTCATGTCCTCCCTCATTACATCAATAAACCTCATCTTTGGTCTTCCTCTAGGCCTCCTGCCTGGTAATTCAAAACTCAGCATCCTTCAGCCAATATATTCACTATCTCTCCTCTGGACATGTCCAAACCATCTCAGTCTAGCCTCTCTGACTTTATCTCCAAAACCTCTAACATGTGCTGTCCCTTTGCTGTACTCATTCCTGATCCTATCCTTCCTGGTCACTCCCAGAGAGAACCTCAGCATCTTCATCTCTGCTACCTCCAGCTCTGCCTCCTGTCTTTTCTCAAGTCCAAACAACATCGCTGGTCTCACCACAGTCTTGTACACCTTTACTTTCATTTTAGCTGAAACTCACACATCACACCTGACACTTTTCTCCACCCGTTCCAACCTGCATGTACACGCTTCTTCACCTCTTTTCCACACTTCTCCATTGCTCTGTACTGTTGACCCTCAGTACTTAAAATCCTCCACCTTCTTGATCTCTTCTCCCTGTAACCTCACTCTTCCACTTGGGTCCCTCTCATTCACACACGTATTCTGTCTTACTGCGGCTAACCTTCATTACTCTCATTTCCAGGAGAAACCTCCACCTCTCTAGCTTCTCCTCTACCTGTTCCCTGCTCTCACTGCAGATCACAATGTCATCTGCAAACATCATAGTCCATGGAGACTCCTGTCTGACCTCGTCCTGAGCCTGTCCATCACCATAGCAAACAAGAAGGGGCTCAGAGCCGATCCCTGATGCAGTCCCACCTCCACCTGGAACTCCTCTGTCAAACCTACAGCACACCTCACCACTGTCTTATAGTCCTCATACATGTCCTGGACCGCTCTCACATTCTTCTCTGCCGCTCCAGACTTCCTCATGCAATACCACAGTTCCTCTCTGGGCACCCTGTCATAAGTTTTCTCCAGATCTACAAAAACACAATGCAGCTCCGTTTGGCCTTCTCTGTACTTCTCTATCAACTTCTTTAAAGCAAATACTGCATCTGTAGTGCTCTTTTTTGGCATGAAACCATACTGCTGCTCACGACTGCTCACTTCTTCCCTTAGTCTAGCTTCCACTACTCTTTCCCATAACTTCATTGTATGCCTCATCAGCTTTATTCCTCTGTAGTTGCCACAACTCTGTACGTCTCCCTTGTTCTTAAAAATGGGAACCAGCACACTTCTCCTCAATTCCTCAGGCATCTTCTCACTATCTAAGATCCTGTTGAACAACCCAGTCAGAAACTCTCCTGTCACCTCTCCTAGACACTTCCAAACCTCTATAGGTATATCATCAGGACCGACTGCCTTTACACTCTTCATACTCTTCAGTGCCCTCCTCACTTTCCTGACTAATATTTGCTAGTTCCTGGTCCACAGCAGTCACCTCTTCTAGTCTTTGTTCTCTCTCATTTTCCACGTTCATCAGCACTTCAAAGTACACTTACATCTTCCCATCACACTACTGGCACCTGTCAATAGACTTCCGTCCCTATCCTTAATCACCCTAACCTGCTGCACGTCCTTCCCATCTCTGTCTCTCTGTCTTGCCAACATAGATCAGTCTACCCCTCCTTACTGTCCAACCTAGCATACAAGTCATCATAAGCTCCTTGTTTGGCCTTTGCTACCTCTACCTTCACCTTACGCTGCATCTCCCTGTACTCCAGTCTATTCTCCTCAGTCCTCTCAGTGTCCCACTTCTTCTTAGCTAATTTCTTTCTCTGTATACACTCCTGTACCTCCTCGTTCCACCACCAAGTCTCCTTATCTACTTTCCTTCCAGATGACACACCAAGTACTCTCCTACCTGTCTCCCTGATCACATTAACTGTAGTTTTCCAGTCATCTGGAAGCACCCCCTGACCACCCAGAGCCTGTTTTAACTCCTTCCTAAAAGTCATGCAACACTCTTCCTGTTTCAGCATCCACCATTTTGTCTTCTCCTCTGCCTTTGCCCTCTTCATCTTCCTCACCACCAGAGTCATCCTACACACCACCATCCTATGCTGTTTGGCTACACTCTCGCATACCACTCTACTTTGCAGTCACTGATCTCCTACAGGTTACACCGTCTACACAAGATGTAGTCTACCTGTGTGCTCCTACCACCACTCTTATAGGTCACTCTATGTTCCTGCCTCTTCTGGTAGAAAGTATTCACTATAGCCATTTCCATCCTTTTTGCAAAGTCAACTACCATCTGTCCTTCTGCGTTCCTCTCCTGGATACCAAACCTGCCCATCACCTCCTCATCTCCTCTGTTTCCTGCTCCAACATGTCCATTGAAGTCCGCACCAATGACAACTCTCTCACTTCTAGGCATGCTCTGCATCGCTTCATCAAAGTCCAGCCAGAATTTCTCCTTCTCCTCCAGCTCACATCCTACCCGTGGAGCATATGCACTAACAACTCCTTCAAGATAACTCCTACTCCATTTCTCTTCCCATCTACACCATGATAGAACAACATGAACCCTGCTCCTAAACTTCCAGCCTTGCTACCTTTCCACCTGGTCTCCTGGACACACAGTATGTCTACCTTCCTCCTCTGCATCATGTCCACCAATTCTCTAACTTTTCCTGTCATAGTTCCAACATTAAATGTCCCTACTCTGTCCTATACTCTTAGCGCTCCTCTTCTCTCTCTTCTTACGAACACACTTTCCTCCTCTCCTTCTTCGATCAACAGTAGTCCAATTTCCACCGGCGCCCTGTCGGTCAACAGCGCCCTGTCGGTCAACAGCGCCAGTGGCGGTCGTTGTTAACCCGGGCCTCGACCGATCCGGTATGGAAGTCATAGGTTTTATTCGCATCTTTGATTTGGCAAAAGGTTTACGCCAGATGCCCTTCCTGACGCAACCCTCTTTATTTATCTGGGCTTGGGACCGGCACAATAAGGCACTGGCTTGTGTCCTCTTGTGGCTACATTACTCATGTTATACACATGCTAGGTTCAAATGAACTACACTTAAAGATACACTTCCTTACATTTCAGATCATCTTTTACCGCCTCACAACAATGTATAATTTAGGATTTCATCCCAATCTTAAATCTCAACAAATTGACAAAGTCACCCCCTGTTGGACTTGATATTCAAGTACAAGCACCTGGTTGTAGGAAGATTTGTGAGAGGATGGAGAGCTCAGGGTGTCTCAGATTTTTGCACATAACTTTACTCCTTGTAGTTTGTTTTCTTATCACTACTGATAAGGTGCATGGGAGGAGGTCATAAAAAAAAGATACTCCAACTTGGACACTGAAGTATTTGGAGCTCTACTCAAGTACTGATTCACTGGTGAGGAACTTTTATTTCATGATGTCTGTGCATGAATGTACAAATATGACAGAGCTTTAGGCTGAAACAAGAAACATTATACTTTATAGGTTTTAACTCCTGCGTCGATAAATTAGTTTACATTGATCTCTAATAATGATTTAAAAAAAAGAAAAACAGGATTCTAAACAAACATTTGTGCTAGTAAAAGTATCCACTGAAGTAACAGGTCTATGCTTAAACATTGGGGATGTAAGGAAACATGAAGGTCAACAATAGCAGATGATAATTATGAAATACAGAGTCTATATAATTAGTCTACACATGAATTGCGTTATGAATAAAGACATGAGTTCATCAAGTAAATGTTGATGATAAAGGCCAGATTTTAAATGATGAGACTGACCAATTTCTACAAACGTTATGTATGTGATTAAATATGAGTTAGTCCACACAATAATAGAATTATTAATAAAGACATGAAGATCAATAATAGTATCTGTTCAAGAAACACCTCATGGATGCACTGGGACGCATCATCAGTGATGTATCCTGGGGTCATCGGGTGTTTCGGGTCTCGCAACATCATACACCCTCGCCCAGGCGACCCAACCGGGAGTGATCAAATCCCGACTTGCATTCCAGTAGCAGCCCGTGGATCTGCCCTCTTTATCCAAAGCCAACGGGTGGCCATTACGGAGGCTTCGCTTGCAGACTTGATGGCACTCTTCTTTGCCACTCCTACGATGCCCAGACCTTCCAGCAAATCCCCTGCAGCCTACCTGTATGGGCTCGTAAAACATTCTCTAGCCCCGCCTCCTGCACTCCCCCACCAGCTCCTGGTACTTAGCCCTCTTCCTCTCATTTGCTTCCTCAAAGTGTTCTTCCCAGGGCACTGTCAACTCCAGTATGATCAGCTGTTTGGAGGACTGAGAGGTCATGATCCTGTCTTGGCAGAGGGTTGTTGTTGCTGCAATGTGCTGGGGGAACTTCAGCTGCCTCCCCAGGTCGACCTGCATCTGCGAGTCGGATGCTGTGTGGAGTAGGCCAGTTGTCGTATGTTGGTTTGCTCTGGGTTTTTCTCCCAGAAGGTGTTCTAAAGAGCCTCTACCAGAGCACAGTGGGCAGGTGTTCTAAAGAGCCTCTACCAGAGCACAGTGGGCAGGAGAGTGTCTCACTTTTTCCCCACGCATGGAGGTTGGCTGGGCTTGGCAGGACATCGTAGACGTCTTGGACCAGGAATCTGACCCGCTGGAAATCTGGCTGCAAGATGTTTGACCAGGTGATCCTGCACTGTTGTGCACTCTCCCACCTTATCCACGCTCCCTGTTGCCGTAGTCCTACTGCCCTGCTCACTAGCTCTTCCTCCCTCTTTGATCAGACAGTGTCTTTCCTTCCCACGGGTCTGACTGATGGGGATCTTTGCCTGCTCTGCCTGTTGCCACAGTGCCCACCAGTGCCTTCTGTCTTAGGCGTGACTCTACCAACCCCACTGCTTCACATGCCTTCCATTTCCTTCCTGTCCTCACCTTGACGTCAGCTGCTGACACCTCGCAGTCCTTTGAGTCCCTGTACTGTAGAACTTCTCTGGTGCGTACCACCATGAACTCTTCTGTGAGGACACTGAGAGGAAGCTGCAGGGTGTTGCTTGTTCCATACAGGGCAGCACTAGTTAGGCTGCTGGGGTCTCTTTACATTGCACGCTGTTTACAAACAAACTAGTGATTAAAGTCAGTTTGTTACTTACCGTTACATCTCAGTCCTGTTCTGAAAAAAAAAAATCAGAATACATATCATTAATCCTTCAGATTTTTTAAAAAGTGAGTTGATTTTTTTCTGTACTAGTTTCACGTCAACCATCCTAAGTGTATCTGTGACCCACATTTTTACACACAAAGCCTATAAATATAGCAGGTAAGTGACTGTTTGTATCTACATTACTCTGGTTTACTCCCCCGTCTACCTTTCTCACATGTGCTAACACACATACACCGGCACGCATGCACACACACACGCACCCCCCCCCCGCACACACACACATCCCCTGAAGGAAGGGCTGCACACATGCAGGGGTAACCTGAGTCGACACATGCTCTCAAAAGCTTATTGCTAGCTGTGCTGTTAACCAGAGGTTGAGCTGCATTGTATTTGCCTGTTGAAATCAACACGGATTGAAATCATTCCCGTTGAAGAACACAGGTCAAACATTTACATGTCATCGAGTTATAAAATGTGCAGATGATCTAACTTGGAGAACTTTGATGTTTATAAAAATATAATACATAAATATTGTATAAAAAATGTAGAGATATGTAGATGATATCAATTAATGTTATTCATGAAGACAAAGACTGTTGAATCTGAAACAGATATATTGATTTCAGATTATTATTATCGATGAATGCATGGACAGCTAAAATCCTAAAAAAAAAGAAAAAAGATAATCAGGACATAAATTAATGTTATTCATGCATGGACAGTTAAATCAACAGAAACATGGATTGATGACATAAACCAGAGTTATTCATGAAGGTATGGTTAGAAGTATTTTAAAGTATGTACTCACGTTCCATTTTTTTTTCAGCGGCCTGTTCACCTCCGAGGTTTTTCGTTTTTCTCTGCTCAGCTGAGATTCTTTCTCTTCTGTGGAAAGTCCTCTTCTTCCACCTAGTTCATATGGACCACTATATTTTATCTTTTTGATAAGATGGCCATCTCAAACGCTCACAGACCCATCTTTTGACGTCTTAATTTTACAACTTGAAAGGTCCACGTCATTTTGGAATGGTTGGGTGGCTTAGGTTCCGCCCCCGCCCTTACAAGTTAAAAACACCTGTATATGTCTACACTCCCACATTTTTTCGATGCTAACTTCAAAATTAACAGCCTCGAAGTGAAAAAACAGTCACTTGTGAACAAAGAACACCTTTAAAAACGTATCATTCACACACACATTTTTTGTACAACACATACACCTGAGAGAGTACTGTTTGCCCATATTTTAGGGGGAGACGCACACACATGGTACCCCAGCTCAAGCACAGAGGGGGTGGGAAGAGATGTCTGTTGAAACATGGAATGAGAAGAAAAAAAGGAGGCCTTTTTATGAAGACTGCTAGAAATTTCACAACTATGTTGCCTTATTGTTAAGTAACCTTATGATTGTATGGAACACTAACAAGCTGTATTTAAAAAAAGAAAAAAAAAAAGGTACGCTATTCTCAGTTAATCCATTTTATTACGTCAATAAAGGGAAGTCAAGGCAAACATTTTTTTTTTTTCAAGAATATGTTCTGTCCAAGCCCACTCGTTTAAACAGGGCATTCTGATAAATATTGCGTTTTTGGAATAAGTGATAATCCACTCGTTGTCAGGCATCTCTGGGGGCGGCCACTTTGTCTGCTGTCAACTGAAAATGACATCACAACTGCTCACAACAACCAATCACGGCTCAGATTCAGAAAACAGGTCCACCGCGATTGGTCGTTGTGAGCAGTTGTGATATAATTTTCAGTCGACAGAAGACAAAATGGCCGCCCCCAGAGATGGCTAAAAACGAGTGAATTTTACTGCTTAACTTATACAGTGATCCCTCATTCATCGCGGTTAATGGGCGGACAGAACCTGCCGCGATAAGTGAAACCCGCAAAGTAGAGTCGGACTTATGATTATGATTATTATTTTATATGATATTTATTGTACAGTTTTATTTTGGGCGATTTGCGCCTCTGTTACCCTGTTGCGAACCCCAACATGGTTCCCACACTTCTAAATACTTGTTAAACAATCAATTTAACTATAAAAATGCAAAATGAAGAATATAAATACCAAGCTTGCAGGCTGTGATCAGAATTTAGCTTCCACCGACCGCGGCAGCTGACGAGCACGACTGAACGTTCGCTAAAAACTACGTTAAAGTTTTAATTTTTATCATAAAATTGACTTACCTTAACTAGAATGCATTAGTGTAATTTATCCAATCCTGCACTTTAAAACGCTTGTTGCCGTCGTGTAATGTATCCAATCCTGCACTTTAAAACGCTTGTTGCCGTCGTGAAAAGTGAAAGTAAAAGCGGCCGCTTCTTCTTCTTCTTCTTCTTCCCTCATTCTTCTTCGCCTGCTTTTTTTTCTTCTCCTCCTACTTAATTTAAAAAACGAAGAAGAAGCATGGCCGCTGGGGGGGATCATGCACTAACTTTATCTTTGCACAACAACATCAGTAAAGTCCTTCGGCTAAAATGCAACGCGGGATTGTAGTTAAGGTAAGCTGTTTTAAGACAACCTAAGGCAAAAGTAAACACTTTCACACTTTATTTGGCGATGTCTTAAGTCGTCTGTGCCGCTGGCCGCCCGGGAGTACGCTGCGCTGCGCTCACGAATTATAAACAAAGCTGTTGTACTATACTATTCGATTTTTACAAAACTTTATTAGAGCAAACACATCATTACAAATATGGAGGAGAAAGTATCCGGCTTGACTCTGACTAAATCAACGGCACATTTGAAAAGTGGAGAGACTAAGCGAGAGGCTGCGATGACGCGCACCGAGTCAGCTCACATACAGTACAGTGTGTGGAAAAAGTAAATCCACTTGTGCTCTCGTTGGTCGATCTCGCGCTGGGAACCAGTCACCGCCTTTTATGAGTGCCTGCGGGTACATACAAAGCCTCAGAGTCAACTAATATCTTTGAAACAATGCATCTTTCTGCAATATAGCTGATATGGCTGTGTTGTTTCATTTTTAATTTATGAATGCTTCTGAAAAATCCGCAATGCACTGAGGGCGCGAAAGTTGAAGCGCTAAGTAGCGAGGATCACTATTTTCCACAAATGCAAAATTAATCAGAATGCAGTGTTTCAACTAGTGGGGCTGCTGGGAACATATTCTTGAAAAAAATATGTTTGGGTTGATTTCCATTTTAAAAAATACATAACCACGCATGCATAATGATGTTCAGTTGTAGTTCAGCTGTTTCATAGTCAAATTTGTAAATGATGTGGTATTGCATTATGATGATTCTTTCAAGTGTATGGTAGCAGGGTGGTACACAACCGCAGATGAGGGAGGGTTCTCATACTCTTCACAACAAGCCTGGACATATACCCGAGGCATTGCAATTAGGTTCATGTTACAATCGTTAGCGTGACCTCATCGGAAAGTCCGTATTTGGGTTGGTGGAAAGGGCCAGAAGGTGTCAATTGTATATAGTGTTTTATGTCCATTTATTGGCTTTATTTGTTATTTATATTTTATATGTTATTTATGTCTATATTTATTAATACATGTACTATTGTATTATCTTTCATTGTTTTAGTTTTACTTATTGTATTGTAAAGTGCTTTGTTACAGCCCTAGCTGTTATGAAATGCGCTATATAAATAAAATTGTATTGTATGACGTCAACCTGGACATGTCTGAACATGCTTGGGCATGCCTGGACTTGTTCTTTGTTACCTCAGATGGGGCGGAAATGTTGACCTCATTGATGCCCATATTTGGGTATGCAGGAATGGCCGGAAGTAATGATATCAACCTGGACATGCCTGGTCTTGTTCCTATTTACCTCAGATGGGGCGGAAATGATGTCCATCTTTGGGCGTGGGATTAGGAAGTGACGTGTTAACGAGGCCTGGGATAGGAAGTCCTGTCGTCAACCGGAAGTGACGTCATTACACAGCTCTAGGGGTGGGGATAGTAAGTGACGTAACAAAAAGGGGCGTGTTTAGGGATGGATACAGGAAATGACATCAATAAGGGGCGTGAAATAGGAAGTGACGTAGCAAAAAACTGAGTGGAATAGGAAGTGATGTCGTAAAAGGGGGGTGGTTTAGGATAGATACAGGAAGTGACATAACAAAAAGGGGTATTGAATAGGAAGTGACGTAACAAAAAGGGCATGGATAGGGGGTTGGTTAAAGTTGATACCAGAAGAGATGCTACAACAAAAGGGGTGTGGTGTGGGCGGACCAGAAGTGGCATCACAAAGGGGGCGGGGCTACGGTGGGACCGGAAGTTACATCCTAAAGGGCGGGCTATGACGGGACTTCCTGTGTCTTCAGACCTGTCAAAAGTTTGATGAAAGCAGTGCATTTATATCTCTGACATGCATAGTCCAACCTCAATATTTTTGAAGGTCCTGGTAAATATGGATTGTTTGACAATGTCGGAGTGTGAAATCTTTCAAAAATACAAGCTAAAACATTTGACTGCGTTTTTGTTGGGTAAACGTTTACACAGATTTTTTTTTTCGTTCACTAAAGTTCCTTGTCTGGTTTCCAGGTACAATGGTGACGATGAATGTGGAGGGTCTCCACAGCCTGTCATCAGATGGTGCGACACTGGCAGTACAGCAGGTGATGCTTGGAGGCCATAGTGAAGATGAGTCTGGGGACAGTGGAGCTGATGACGATGATGCCGATATGGCAGGGCTGGGTCTTGACAACAGTGACTCACTCCAGTAGACAACACGCACAAACATATACACTACAGTACATGTGTCCACACAAAATGTCAAATAAGTCTGGCTTTTTGGATACTCATTGTACAAATTGACACACACATTAGGTTTACACAGCGAGCACAAAACATGATATATGGGAATTGTCCCACACAATGTTCCTAAAATCCACCTTTGCTGTGTGTTTTTCAGAAACTTTTTTTTAATTATTTAGTTGCTGTAGGCGATTGCACTTTGTATATTTAACTGAAAAAAGAAATTGAATTCATCTGAAGAAAGTGTTAAACACCGAAGCAATCTTGTGTGCTACATTAATAAATATTGAAAAATGTAACATTGTTTTTCTTCGCCCCTGCTGAATTGTAAGTTTGGATAACAACACTTTAAAGTTCTATTGTTGGGGTTTGTCTCTTTTTGCATGCTTGTGTTTTGAGTAGATGTGTGCAAGACTGACTCCACAGCTCTCACATGGACCTCTGTGAAAGAGCAAAGCTCTTGGGAGTTTCAAAATAAAAGGCAGATGCTTATTTTTATATACATACACATACATATGACAATAGTGTTTTTTTGTTTGTTTGTTTTTTGTTCTGTTTGTAACAAATGTTGATGTACAGATTCATAAATGCAGCAACCTTGTTTTCCAGGGTTCGTGACGTTTTTCTTAAAAAAAAAATGGTAAAAAAAGAATTAAATTGTTTTTAAACTTAAAATAAGAGTTTTATCAAGGCCTGTGTTCTTTTTTTAATACTTCCTAGAAGAGAAAAAGTCTGATTGGTTTTAAAAAAAATGCATTTAGTTTTTAAAATCCAATTTTAAAATGAAAAAAAATGTAAAACTACAGTTAACAGTCTAAGAACCATCGAGAAACTGTTTTCTTATGAATAAACAAACAGCACATTTTAAATGACTGATATTTAAACCAACGTTGTCGAATTGTCTTTTTGCATCACTAAGCATTTTACAACAGTAGTTTAGCTAAATGGACAATCCAGAACACTATGCAGACAACTAGGGATGTCCCGATCCAATCAAATGATCGGAAATCGGGGCCGATCACATGATTTTCAACTGATAAGATATTGGGTAAAAAAAATCATTTATTTTATTGATTTTCTAAACATTTAAGATTAAAAAGCTACGAAATAATCCAAATGTGCAAATATTTGTGGTGTAAACAAAATAAAAATACACTGAATTACAGGGCTGGGCAGTCCGTCCCGGGGGCCAAAGTTCATATCAACCTACTCTGCGAAATGGGCAAACAACAAAAATTGACTCCGAACACTTCAAACGCGCCACTAGTTGCCCAACTGCGCAGGAGATTTTTCAACAGGAGATACAGCTCGCATTTTACTAGTACGACAAGTGATTAGACCAGGGGTGTCAAACTCCAGTCCTTGGGGGCCGCCCTCCTGCATGTCTTAGAGGTTTCCTCGTCCAACCTGATTCAAACGATCAAGATCAGGCTCCTGCAGAACTTGCTGATGATCTGATAATTTGAAACAGGTGTGTTGCAGCAGGAAGAGATTGAAAACAGACAGGACAGCGCCCCTCAAGGACCGGAGTTCGACACCCCTTGATTAGACCCATCGTCAAAGCCAGTAAACATACCAGGTATAATAAGCTACTCGCTCACGGTTCTCCAATCATGGTCTCTTTTTTTCTTGTTCCGGTACTTGTAGCTGGCCGTGTCATATGTAGCTAGTAAATATTTTAAAATTTTGCTATTTTAATTTTGTGAACATTCTCGAAATTTGACATTCTGTTTAAACAATTCAAGGGTTATTTCTGTGCATTATTAATCTACATTGACCATTTTGTAAATATGCTTGTTGGTTCTGCATTGTCTGTTGTAGCAAGGGGGCATTTATTAATGAGACACAGTGGGGCACTTGTCTGACTTAGCGGCGCTTTCCCGGCAAAGCAGAGACAGCTTCTGTACGGGGGGAGATTGCTCCATTACCTGTGTGAATGTGACATGCTTTCTCTTGCTCCATCTCAGAATAAAAAGGTGTTTGTCGTGACTCCTGGGCTGACCAATGGAAGCGCTGCCTGGACCGGGCGTCTGCGCCCATCCGTTCAGAGACTGGCCGTTCGGATATTTTGTTTTATGCCCTCCAAAAAGGCTCATCAGAAGCACACAATGTTACAACCCGTGTTTGGCTTTGTTTGTTTATTGGACCACAGGTCATTAACCTGAAACAAACAGATAAAAATGATTTCACTATGATTCAGTTATCTTTTAATGAATTACATATGTTATACTAATAAATTACATTATATACAATTATTATATAGGATATATATTTATAACTAATGTCAAGTCATTGCCACTGTTGAAAAAGCATAGCATATAGTCTTTATTTTAACAATGCATTTAATTTTATTTTAATAAAAATTCAAAATTTACGGGTCAACTACATCACCCATAGTGCATAGTGCTATTGGCTCATGCATACAAAGGCTCTCTGCCGCCTGTCAGTAACCCAAGAAATGCGCTGCTTTCAAGATCGCTTACACACAGACTTCACTAAATACTTTGCAGTTCATGCAGCATTTACAAAAGATCCAATACACCACTGTTGGCACTCTAGTAGAACGTAAAAAAATTAGTTACTTATTTTTGTTACGATCGATCGCTAGCACCTCAATCCGCCCCCGTGATCGAGCGTCCGCGAATCGCATATATATAAACTCTCCATTTAATATTCATTAGTTGCCAGCACTGACGCAGACACGCAATAGTAGATGCTAATGAAGGCATACAAATAGCAAAATGGCTTGTCAATCTGAGTTAGTAGATGGCTACATACCAGCGGGCTGTGTGCTCCTGATTGACGGTTCAGGTAAAATGACAGATGACAATCAGCTGGTATTTCTAACCTTTGCACCGACACCACAGACATTCACAGAGCAATAAAAAAGAATAGCAAATCAATTAAGTGTAAACGTGTGAGACCTAAAGAAGTCCACGTCTATTCTGATGCATTTCATTGGTTAAGAGACCGAGAATTAAATAATAAATAGAAAAAGACGTATATGCTCTCCCGGCTTTAAGGGTAGAAAGACGCAACAGCGCTCCCGGCTCTAGTGGTAGAAACGCGGCTATGCGCTCCCGTCCTTAATGGGTTAATATATTGCATGGGAGACAAAGTGGGTGATGTCCTGAGAGTATTAAAGCTAACTGAGGCAGAACAGATGGAGTACAAAAAAGTGAGAGACGACTTCCACGTCTTCATGGTCAAGAAAAATATTGTTTATGAGTGTGCATGTTTCAATATGCACAAATAAAAGCCAAATGAGACTGCCTTTGTCACAGCCCTGCATGTGTTAGCGGAGCATTGCAATTACGGTGCGCTTCATGGCAAGCTCATAAGAGACAGAATAGTAGTGGGCTTGGTCAAGGCAAGGCTGTCTGAACGCATGTAAATGGAAAAGGACTTGGACTTGTAAAAAGCTATGAATATGTCTAGGTAATCCGAAGAGATCAAAAAGCAACAACGCAACAAATAAGTAAAAAATAAGCGGTGAATGCACACCAACAATTTAAAGCTAATAGCAAAGGAACATCCAACGCACAGTGTTAGAAATGTGGAGGATCTTCTCGTCCAAAACATGAGTGCCAATGTTGCCAGATGTCATCCATGTGGAAAGAAAGGCCATTAAACGTGTCTGTAGACACAGTAGGTAACATCGAAAGCTTGAGGAGGTTGAGAAGCAAAGGTTTTTTTTTTCCTTGGCTCAGTTTCAACAGATCACCAGGCACGGACAGCTGAGATAAAGGTGAGAGACACAAAAGTGATGTTCAAACTCGACACTGGAGCAGATGTCACTGCAGTATCTGAGTCAGACTTGGAAAATCCATCCATCCATTTACTTGGATGTTCTCACAAGGGTCGCGGGTGTGCTGGAGCCAATCCCAGCTGTCTTCGGGCAGTAGACGCGGGACACCCCGAACTGGTTGCCAGCTAATCGCAGGGCACACAGAGACAAACACACATACTCACAATCACACGTAGGGGTAATTTAGAGTGTACAATCAACTACCACGCATGTTGACTTGGAAAATATTTTTTCAAAATCCCATTCTCCAGCAGCCAGAGAATCCATTGTTGGGCCCAGGAAGGAAACCACTGAAGGTTGCAGGATTCATAAAACTTCAGTTCAACTGCGGGACTAAACAGACAACAGAAAGAGTCGATGTTGTCAGAAATTTCGGCACGACACAGTTGGGCCTTCCTGCCATCACGGACCTTGGTCTTCTTGTGTGTGTTGATGTTGTTTCAATGGACACGTTAAAAACAACCTACCCCAAGCTGTGAAGTGGACTAGGTGAGGTACATCAACCATAACACATAAAACTCAAGCCAAACACTGTGCGATACTCACTGAAAACCCCTAGGAGGGGTCTAATACCTTTAATGGCTTACAAGGTAGGTTATGCACCAGGTAAAACACTCCGGACAGCAGATACTCTGTCACGCTCACCACTGAGAACAGAATCAACAAAATCCGACCAAGAACTCATGGAGAGCACAGACATATATGTGGGCAGCATTTTTGAAAACATGCCCGTCAGTTCATCTTACATGCAAACAGTCAAAGAACAACTGAAAATGGACAGTGTGTGTGCTCGTGTAATGGATTTGTGTAGTCAAGGTTGGCCAGATCATGCAAAACAAGAACTGCTGGGAAACTTTTGGCCTGACCAAGCCACGCTCCCTGTCAAAGACAACTTGCTGTTGAAAGATTCAAGACTGGTTATTCCTTCAGCAATGCGAAATGATGTGTTAACGAAATTGCATGAAGGACACCAAGGAGTTATAAAATGCAAAGCCCGAGCTCGCCAGACAGTATGGTGGTCCGGGCTCAGTCAACAAATAAGTGAAACGGTGTTGAATTGCAGAATATGCATACAGGAGAGACAAAACCATAATGGGCCACTGATGCCAACTGAATGCTCTGACCGCTGAAGGATTTGTCCAATATTAGCATCAGGCTGGTAATTACTGACTCTAGATGGATGGCTGAATATTAGCCAATATACTAGCCATATGTTGATCAGACGGTAATTGCATTACACATTTTTGGTCATCACACACAAATCTCTAAATGTCCTTACACATAAGCAGTCATATAACAATCAATAGAAAAGGAAGAAATAAAACTATTTGTGTCTTGTGTAAGATCTGACCTTGTCTGATTCCTGTATTTCAGAGATTGAAAGAAATGGACAAGCAAATTCACTCAACTTGTGTGAGTCTTGATTTACATTGGATGCTTTCTTGAAAGGTTAAACGAGCACTTATTGGAAAATGGTTGTTGTTTATGAACTAATAATTGAGCTTACATTCCAAGTGAGTGACCTGCTGAAATATTCCAACACCGCCCGTGGCAAATAATGGATACAGATCTGTTCGAGGTAGGAGGGAAAACTTACTTAATCGTTCCAAGTTTATCGAGATCGTCTTGCTGAACAAAACCAAATCTAATGACGTCGTTACCCACCTGAAATCTTTCTTTTCCCGTCATGGCATCCCTTAGGTTCTGATGTCAGATAATGGATCCCAGATTTCTGGTCAGAATTGTGCAGACTTCGCAGCTGCTTATGGATTTAAGCACGTCACAAGCAGCCCAAAGTTTCCGCAAAGTAACGGAGAGAGAACGTGCAGTGCAGACTGTGAATAACTTACTGAAAAAGGCTGCTGATCCATATTAAGCTCTTCTTGCCTAAAGAGCTATTTCTCTTCAGAATGGATTGTTGAACTGTTGAACTACTTATGGGTCGTCGCCTGAGGACAACACTACCAACCTTTCTTCCACAGTTGGACGCGACACTGTCAGCCAGCATCACGCTCGCTCAAAAGGAAAGGAAGAAGAGGATGTCGGACATTTCAAACTACAATAAACGTCACCGAGCAAAGCCTTTGTGTAACTTGTCACCAGGAGAGCAATTGTGGGTGACAGATGCAAAGAAAATTGACTTCATATTATAGACTACACAAGAAATTTAACTTAAGCCATAGAAATAATGTTTAGCATGGTTTCTATTTTTGTGCTAGTAAAAGTAGTGTATATTTGCATAAGATATGTTATTTAAAAGACATAACCTGAATTGAGAATTTTAAATTATGGACGAAATTTAGAGCAAGTTGAGAACAAGAAAAAAAAGATTGAGAGTCACGAGACTAACATTTATTATACCGAAAAAAATAGATAAATAAAACACCAAGAAAGATCATTATTATAAAAATTAAAAAAAAAAAAAAAAAAGGCCATTTGATCCCTCCAAATTGACCCCAGAGAAACAACAATGGCTCAAAGAAGGCAGATGTTTTAATTGTGGTAAAACAGGCCACATTACACGACAATGCAAACAATACCAAAAAGATAGACGCATGCGGGGCCGTCCTCAGATGAGGAATTATGACTAGAATGGGGAAACACGGAGGAAGCAGTCATGAAGGCAGTAAAGCCCTCTGCGCCTCTGTTAGAACTCATCAGTACTTGCTTTGCCAAATTATGACAAACCTTTTGAACAAACAGTAACAGTTAAGCAAGGTTTTATGACCTCGGCGTTGATGCAAAAACATGGAACAAAAATGAGGCCTGTAGCTTATTATTCACAACAACTTGATCCTGTGGGTAGAGCTACTCCTGAGTGCGTCCAAGCAGTGCTGGCCACAGCATTGGCGGTCGAGACATTGGCAGAAGCAGTTTTGTTTCATCCTTTAACGTTGAAGGTCCCACATGCAGTCTCCGTGCTGCTCTTAGAAACGAAAATGATATTTTTGTCACCAGCACGACACCTACACTGCACCGCGCTTCTCCTATCACAGGGACACATTAACATTGTAAGGTGTGGCGCATTAAACCCAGCGACACTTCTGCCCACACCAGTAGATGGCACACCACACGACTGTGGTAGCCAAGTCCAAATTTCCACCAAACCCAGACTCGACCTAACTGACATTCCTCTCCCGACTGGAGAAGTAGTTTTGTTGACGGATTAGCTAGCAAAGGGGAAGACGGCCAAAAAGAGGGTGGGATATGCAGTGAAAACACAGCCCAAGATTTTATTTCAAGGAACGTTGAAGTCAATGTGTTCAGCACAATTAGCTGAGGTATCAGCATTGATTCAAGCATGCAAAACGTTTCAAGGGAAATATGTAACCATTTGGACAGACAGCCAATACGGCTGGGGTTCTGTGCATTGTTCTGTCAACGCTGGGCAAACCGAATGTTCAAAACCACAACAGGAAAAGAAGTCGCCCACAAGGCATTACTTCAACAGCTACTCGAAGAAGTACAACTGGATAGAAAAATTGCAATTTGCAAATGTAAAGCACATTTGACAGGAAATGACCAAATCACAATTGGCAACTGCTTAGCTGATAAAGCTGCTAAGGAAGTGGCCCAGGGGATTCCCCCAGTTGACACAACATTAGCACATGAACTGTTTGCAGCAGAAACACAGAACACAACACAAGACATTTTGAATTTGCGAAAAAAACAAGCACCACATACAACAACATTGGGAAAACAAGTGGGCAAAACTAGATGACACAGGAATAGGGAAATTGGCCGACAGTAAGCCATGGCTACCTAAATCCTTATATGAGTGGGCAGCAAAATTGACACATGGATTGAGTCATGTGTCAACAGGAGGGATTATAGCACAGGTACATCAGCACGACCACACACATGGATTTACGCACTATTTAAAAAAAATTTTGCAAACGATGTAGAATTTGTTTGGAAAAAAAAAAAAACGCACAATACACATGCATTATACTGAATTGAAAAAACACAAGGGAAACAATATTGTCTTGTTATTGTTGATGTGTTTTCAAAGTGGATTGAACTGTTTCAAGCACCCACAATGATGCGAAAACTGTTGTAAAGGCATTATGTGAATGCATAATTCCAACGTTTGGAATTCCATCTGTAATCAGAAGTGACAATGGAATACACTTTGTGAACTATTAAAGATTGACTTGAAGCGACATTGAGTGTACCATCCACAGTCAGCAGGACTAGTGGAACGAACCAATGGAACAGTTAAAGCCAGACTCAAAAGACCATGAAAGAAACAAAGAGACAGTGGCTGATTGCATTCCCATTGTAGCCTCAAGAATGAGGATAGTACCTACAGGAGGAAAAACTCCATCCCCATTTGAGATTCTGTATGGGTGACCATATAGACTCCCTGACCTTGCCCCAGAGCAACCAGTAGCAGTGACCTCTATCCATGTCCACATGAAAAGACTGTTTGACCGGAAAGAAATGCATAAGCACAATGACTTGCCAGTGTGTTCTGCTCCACAGACGCGCCAGGTCCAGATTGGAAACCTGGTCTTCCTCAAAGGTGCTGAGACGACCTCGTTGGGACAGTGAACGCTGGGATGGCCCCTTCCAGGTGATTGCAGCAAGTCCAACTGGTGTAAAGGTCGAAGGGTGTGACGGCTGGATCCACCAGTCGCAGTGCAAGCTCCTTCGATTGGTTCCTTGTTGATGGGCCTAGCGACGCCAATCCCTTGAAGTAGGATCAGCACCCAGTGCGCTGACTGCGCACCGTCGAAAGACCACAGTTGGAGAGAGGGTTTTCCGTGCTTGCACACCCCTCTCAGGAAGATGGAGCAGACCACAGGCCGGAAGCTGACCGCAGTCCTGTCGGCTAAGGACACTGTTTGCATCCTTACAGGACTGTGCCTGATGGCAGTTGGCACACAGCCTCGTGACCAAGAAAACACCCACAATGAACAATTGCCTATTCGTAGACTGCTGTCTACCTCTATCCTGGGAAATCTACAGCTTCTGAAAACAGGGACAATGATGAACTGATGTATATGTTACTAGAGTCCAGCAAACAACCACCCATGTTGTCAATGATGATGTGGTGACACTTAACAGTACACACAGAGCGAAAAGAGATTGGGAAGTGCTAATTCAAAACTTCCGATTACACAGAACACCCCTGTTTATTTTGATGCAATTGGCCAACCTCGAAATATTCCAGATAAAGATAAATTATTAGATGAAATAAGTAAATAAGTAAATAAATAATTCACACTGTTGCCACTTATAGGTTATCTTTTTCCTCTTGCCACGTATGAGCACACCGAACTGATCAATTATCTGAAGCACAAGGTAAACACTTTAACAAATTTCACAGATGCATTATTTACGCATACAGCTTCACAATTGCATGCAACTTCACGTGTGGCTTTGCAGAATAGGCAGGCATTAGACGTCTATTAGCGGAAAAAGGAGGGGTTTGTCAAATGATTAAAACTGGTGATTGTTGTATTTCCCTCCACACACATTGTCTAATGTATCGTTAACAGAAACCCTTACACTGCTTAGAGCTTACAGAGAAAACTCAAAATATGTATGGAATTGAACCAAACACCTTTTTGCAATGGCTACAGGATACATTTGGAAATTGGAAAGGTATAGCTGTCACTATAGCCGCGATTATCATTAGTATTCTATTATTATCCTGTTTTTGTATCTCTGTGGTATTCCCCTGTGCAAAAATTTGTACTGCCAAATTTTTGGATGTTGATGAATTGAAAGTAGCTGCTCATGTTACTGTAGCTATGTCTGAATACCAACAAGCGTACAGGATCTCTAATGATGATGATGATTCTACTATTGTGTAATCCCTTTTTGAAGACTTCACAGAAAAGCAATGCATTTGTGAATGTTTGATGTTTCCGGGTTTATATTGTACATACATGTATTGGACCAGAAACGGCTTTAGTGCTTGCTATCTTTTGTTTGGCTACTGCTTGGGACGGGTTTTCTGCCCAAACAGCGTGTGACAGTTTTTCCTCCCACTCAAGCAATAGCTTTTGGGTGATGAATGGATGTTTATGTTTATATTATTTTAATCATGATATACAGGAGGGAAATGTGAGAGAAATCGACAATTAGGGAGGTGCAGGTTACGTGACGTGACAATGAGGAAATACAAACACGCTTGAGCGCACGTTGCTGTCTCATATGTTGCTGTGAGAGAAATCGACAATTACATTAATATAATGTTAAAAGTTTCATTTCCTTGAATGTCCTGTGATGACCAGTTGTTGACCTCACCCACATAGTCTCCATATGCAGTAAAATGTGCCGTGCAAAGTGTCAAACAGGAAGCTGTCAAGGGAAGACGTTTAACCGCAGACTGTTGCAAAGTGCAGATAAGAGGACTTACCGCTATTGTCATGTGTCTGTATCTTTGAATGCATGCAGCTTGTACTGAATAAAAGAGCATGAGGGGGGCACGGAAGCTGACAGACTGGGGGAGAAACCACCTTGAGTGGCCTCCACTGTCCCGCGCATAAGAAAAGTCAATCTTGGCTGGTCTGAGTTGCTTTTTACAGTCCTCTATTAGGCTTGTCTCGGTCTTTCGAGTGGACTTCCCTGACATAAACCCTCAGAATGTGTGAAGAACCTGGGCATCATCTTTGACTCTGAGATCAGTTTTATTCCTCATATTAAAAATGTAACTTAGATTTTTTTTTATCACCTTAAGAATATCGCCTGAGTCCGCCCATTTTTCTCTCAGGCTAACACGGAAGTGCTGATGCATGCTTTTATTTCCTGTCGTTTAGATTATTGTAATGCCCTGCTCTCTGGAATCCCCAAAAAGTGTATTTCTTCCTTACAACTACTGCAGAATTCAGCCGCTTGGGTGCTGACGAGAACCAGAGGGCGGGAGCACATTACACGAGTTTTAAAATTGCTGCATTGACTCCCCGTGTGTTTCAGGATCGATTTTATGGTACTTTTGTTAGTTTATAAATGTGTTAATGGTCTTGGGCCATCTTATTTATCTGATTTGCTTTTATCATACCAACCCTCGCGGATCCTGAGGTCCTCTGACGCCGGCCTTTTAATTATTCCTAGGGTGCGGACCAAAACACATGGCAAGGCTGCATTCAGCCATTTTGGTCCTCAACTTTGGAATAGCCTGCCAGAGGACGTCAGGTCCGCAGAGATTGTTGATATATTTAAGAGGAAGCTCAAGACGTACCTTTTTAGTTTGTCTTTTTCAACAATTTTAAGTAATATATCTTTTTCTTTTGATTGAGGACTATTTTACCACATCTTACTGATTTGAGTTCTTAGATTATATTACTGTTTTGTCTTTTAGTTTTTTTGTTTTCTGCTGTTGTTAGCTTTTAGCTCCAGGGGCCCCCCTGGATAAACACTTCCTCATGAAGGGCCCGCGCATTGGGGGGGGGGGTGGCTGCCCCTCCCGTGGCAGGTGTCATCGCAAGCGCTCCTTAGGTCTGGGTGACCAGGGGCCTCTTACACTAAAAGTGGGGTCTACCCGGCTATTCTGGGCCGGGGGTCTCTGTGGTGGTGGCACTCCCTGTGTCTATGGGCTGTCATTCCCCTCAGCATGGATAAGTTCCCCTTGGGTACCCTTTCCTCATATGCAGAGCTGGGCAGTCCGTCCATAGGCCGGACCGGTCCGACCCACTGGCGTGCCGGATGCCCATTTTTGGGGCGGGGGGTTGGGGCTGACAAATTTTTAAAAATGGCTGAACTAAACATGGCCGGAAGTGGATTTTAGTCCGACCCACTAATCGGCCCTCATGCTTTTGATGTGGTCGCGAGGCGGCAAAATTTAATCTCAACCTACTCAGTGAAAGGCTTCTTTTTAGGCTTCTTTCTACTCTCGTGTCGGCGCGAGCGACAACTGCCGCATTGATTCATGTGACCGACGCATTGTGCTGTTGGCGACAGGTCTGCAACACATGCCACGCACCCATCAGGAATTTATTTGTTTTATTTTATTTTTTTTGTCAAGATGGCGGAAAGTGCGCCTGTCTGTTTGGCAACCCTCTTGACAATTCGGCTCATTTGACTGTTTTGGCTGATTGGTGCTTCATTCACAAACGCTCTGCTTGTGTATGATCGCCAAACTTTATTGGACTTGCGATGCGGCGTTGGAAGTTCGGGTGTGTTTGAGCACGACTGGGAAAAGACGTTGCCCGCTGACATCGCAGCGGACCTCTTGCATCTCCCAGCGCTACCACCACGGTGAAAGCGGCGCCGAGGCAAACGTGGTGGCGATCTAGCGAGGCTGAAAAGGGAGCAGGTGCGTGTTTCGTCCCCTGCTTGGTCCCGGATGCACGGACGTACTCCACCGCTGTTCCTTGCTCGGGACCCCGCTGCTGGCTGCCTGATACCCGTCGTCGGCTGTGCCGAGGAATTCTGGCTGTGCCACCGCCTACCATGCGCCATCAGACGCGGTGTGAATCGTTAACTTCTTAAGGAGCTTCCCAGGGCCCGACAATCGGAGGTGACACACGCACCTGCTGCTGCTGATGCTCCCACAAGGATAGCGTTGTTGAACGCCCGGTCGTTGACGAACAATTCGTTTATCCTGAGGGAGCTATTTCTTTCCAACAACTTGGATCTCCTCTGCCTGACGGAGACTTGGACTGGCGCCGGTGAGTGCATTGCGACGCTTGAACTATTATCGCCTGCATGCTCTTACTTGGATGCACCGAGAACTTCAGGCCGAGGTGGAGGAACTGCGACTGTTTTTAAAAACAGATTTAACAGTGTATAGTCGCCACAGTGTTCAGCAGCTTTGAGGGCAGTTTCTCTGAAGTTGCGTGCCGTCCCTGTGCTCTGCGCTGTCATATACGGTCCTCCCAAATACAACAAGGAGTTTCTAAATGACTTTTCAAATCTTCTTGCCCAAATCAGGCTGCGATATGATCGCATCCTGTTCATGGGGGACTTTAATATTCACGTGTGCTGTCCCGAAAAACCACTGGCAAAGGACTTTTTAAGACTCATTGACTCTTACAATTTGGTGCAGTGCGTGGCTGGCTCCACTCACAAACAAGGACATACTTAAGACCTTGTCCTTTTTTATGGTCTATCGGTCTCAAATTTGAAAGTTTTGGACAATGTGCTTTCTGATCATATGACTGTGCTCTATGATGTAATATTTTCCAGTGCTGTCAGAGCAAATGCTAGCGAGTGCAAGGCCCGGGTTTTTAACCACCTCACTGAGACTCAGTTCTCGGATGCCTTTGATCAGCTTTGTGTTCCCTCTTCAAACACAGAGGAGATCAGCACTTGGTTCCATTCATCTTGCCTTAATATTTTGGACTCCATTGAAAATTATGCGGCAAAAAATTAGACCGGAGCCATGGTATGTCGCAGAGCTGAACGCAGATGGAAAAAAGATAAGCTGCAGGTCACTCACCAAATCTTAATGGACTGCTGGCATCATTACCAGAGAAAGGTGAAAGAGTCCAAGAGAGACCACTTGTCTTGTCTGATTCAGGCAAATCGCCAAAATTCACGTGCTCTATTTAAAACAATTGACTCTGTACTCAAGCCCCTTCAACCGACTTGCACGGACCGTCCCCTGAAATGTGCAATACATTCATGCAGTTTTTCATTGACAAGGTTGCAACAGCTAGTGATCTTCTTTCGAATGTCACATTTGACCCCTTTGTCCAAGTTCCTTGTTCAGCAGTGTTCTATTCCTTTGAGCCGGTTTCTTTGACATTTTTGGAGGAAGTAGTTTGCCATATGAAACCATCGGGCTCCCTTTATGACTCCTTTCCTCCACACTTCTTTAAGGAGATTGTCCCAACAATTGGTAAATCGGTTTTGGCCATTATCAACAGCAGCCTGTCTTCTGGTGTGGTCCCCCAACATTTTAAGCATTTCTGGAAAAAGTGGGGCACTCACAGCTAAGATCTTACTTGGATAAACACATGTCATGGAAGTTTTCCAATCACGCTTCAAGAAGATGCATAGCACAGAGTCAGCCCTGCTACGTGTTTTTAATGACAACCTTCTGGCAACTGACACTGGAGACCACGTATGTCTCGTTTTGTTGGATTTGACTGCAGCTTTTGATACGGTAGACCACAGTATTCTTTTGACTCGCTTGCAGTACAAAGTGAGCATTAGTGGATACGCTCTAGAGTGGTTTGGATTCTATTTAGCTGGCAGGACTTTTTCTGTTAGCCTAGGTTCCTCTGAGTCCCGCTCTGCCCCTCTATCGTATGGTGTTCCACAGGGTTCTATTTTGGGGCCATTGCTGTTCTCATTGTATTTGCTGCCCCTGGGTTCCATCCTTTGAAAACACGGTATTTCCTTCCACTGCTTCGCGGACGACTGTCAAATCTATATCCCGCTAAGCAAAAAAGAGGCTTTCTCCTTAAGACCACTTTTGTCCTGCTTAGAGGACATCAAAGACTGGATGTCACTGAATGTCCTAAATTTCAACGAAAAGAAAACAGCAGTTATGGTGTTCAGTCCCAGTGGCTCATCTCCATCCCACTCTGTTGACCTGGGCCCCCTGGCTTCATATCTAAAGCCAACAGTCTCAAACTTGGGTTTTATAATGGACAGTGATCTTAAATTGGACCAGCAAATCAGCACTGTTGTAAAGTCGAGCTTCTTTCACCTTAAACAGCTGGCTAAGGTAAAGCCCCTCTTTTCCCATCAGTACTTAGAAACAGTCATCCATGCCTTCGTTACATCTCGGCTAGATTACTGCAATGCACTTTATTTTGGAGACAGCCAGTCCTCCCTCAAACGTCTCCAGTTGGTCCAAAATGCTGCTGCCCACCTACTAACTGGAGCTCGAAAGATTGAGCACATAACACCAATTCTGGCCTCCCTTCACTGGCTCCTAGTGCTTTTCAGGGTTCAATTTAAGATTCTCCTATTTGTCGTTAAATCATTAAATGGCCTCGCCCCTGCGTACCTCGCCGAGCTCCTTCACTCCTACGCACCTTCCCGCAGCCTCAGGTCTGCGGACCAGGCGCTGCTTGAGGTGCCGAGGACCAAGTAGAGCCTCAGAGGGGATCGAGCCTTTTATGTTGCTGGTCCTTCCCTCTGAAATGACCTCCTATTGGTTGTTAGGCAAGCCCACTCTTTGTCCATTTTTAAAACCCGGTTGAAGACACATTTTTTTATCTGGCTTTTGATTAGACCTGAAATTTTCGGCTCTTTTCCGGTGTCAATTATATATAGTGTTTTATGTTAATTTATTGTCTTTATTTATTTATATTTGTATTTATATTTCATATTATTTATATCTATATTTATTAATATATTATGTTTTTTTTAATTTATTGTATTGTTTGTAAAGTGCTTTGTTACAGCTCTAGCTGTTATGAAATGCGCAATATCGATAAAATTGTATTGTATTGTATTGTATTATGTCACATGTTGCGATGACACATGGAGAGGAAGAGAGAGGATGCAGCACGCAGCTCGTTGTTGCTGCAAAGCAAATTAGTTTGGCAATAAAATTATATGCATAGTTTAGTCATCTCAGTCCCTTTATGGTTGTAGCAAGCACGATATCCATTGTTGTCGCTGTCTTTTTGAAGCGACGGCCCCCGACTTGGAACTTAACTGTTTCAAAACTTATAACAAAAAAAACACAAAGGGGGAAATCCCTTGTTTCAAGACAGTACATCTTGAATATCTTGGTAGGTGAGAAAATCTTGAAATGATCTTCTTTTGAGAAATGCTTTAGATGAAATAAGCTTTTTGACACTAAATAATGTTTTTCTGCTTTTTGGATGTAGGTTGTATGGTGAATAATCTTGTTTCAAGAAAGAGGCCAAACTTGAATTGAAACAACACAATTTTATTGAAACTGCAGGTCAAAAGCTTGTCCCAAATGAAAGCACAGCATCATGATGATTTTTATGAATAAGGGTGGAGGGTTGTGCCCGGACCGGCAAAAAAGGGTCAAGTGCCCAGCTCTGCTTATATGGTTTCTCTGTGCCTTGTCATGTCTTTTTAAGACAGTTTATCAGGTTGCGTGCTTTGTGTGTAGGTGCGTGTGCGTGTGTGTCTGTGCGTAGGTGTGTGTGTGTGTGGGGGGGGGGGGGGGGGGGGGGGTTCCCCACTTGGACCGTCACTAATAACATCACACATGTTTATCACATATATCGTTTCACAACCACAAACCTAACATTATTACTGAATATATGTGTATATATATATATATATATATAAAAAAAAAAATATATATATATATATATATATATATATATATATATATATATATATATATATATATATATATATATATATATATATATATATATATATATATATCAGCATAAACTAAAAATGCACAGCGATCTTAATAAAACAAAGGTTGTGACCAACACAAACACATCAAAAACAGCAAATGGATATCACAGCATATCACGGCAATTTAAGGTAATTATGCAAAGCAACCAGCTAATACTGCATAGCATCACATCATCACAAAGGTTGTTTTTAATAACATAAAATATCTTTCCAATATTATAATATAATTTCTGTGTATTATAAAAACCTTGGGGCTTATTCATGTTCTCTCATTGTGAAACATGTGTTTGTTCAATTCATTGTAAGGTTGAGCGTTTAACTGTAATTGTATCCAATATAATGTAATTACTTCACCCTTGTGCTTAACCCATGTTTAAATAATGTTGTACTAAAGTTTAAAACAGTGTTGCATTGAACCTGTCTCTCTGTCTGAATTGTGGTCCTGTGTTAAAGTATTGGCGACCTCTACTGTCTAAATTTGGAGTTAGAATTGAGGCCAATGTTGCTACTAGGAATTAGTTCATTTAATTCAATTACCAAAAAATCCATCACCTTACCTGACACGGCGCCTACTGGCACATTTCCTATCTCCCAACCACTTCAACAACACGCACCCAACAACTAAGTAGCTGTGTGGACTCTTAATTTTAGCCTTCACAAGCCAAGAAATAACAGTGTAAATGTCTTGTTTAGCATTGAACAAATCCAACACACTCAAACAGAGGATGCCCTCATTCTATGTTAAAGCTGATATAGGCGATTCAACCAAATAGGTGGCATCTTCGTCCACAGGCAATTACATGAAAATATTTTTTTTATAAAGAACCCTCCACACCGATATGTATTAGGTTTAAAGTTATCATTCGGTTAGCGGAGCGTAAGTGCCATGGCTATAGTTACTGTATTTCCAAATTTTATGCTAAAAACATACAAAGCATTTCAGTACAAAAACAATGACATGAAAAAAAGATCTGAGATGGACCAATACACATTTTAAGTTGTTGGGCAAGTGGTAGTTTGTCAATGTTGGTTGTCGCAAACGCTAATGGAAGCCCGTTTAAAATGATAGCCAGACTGGCCTTTCGACAATTAGTATTTGGTCCGGCTGGACAAGATGGCAGATAGACGGACGGCGGAAGGTTACCCCTGCTGTAGGCGGAAGGCGATAAATGGACCACAGATTTTTAGTAAAATGCCCAGCTCTGCATATAACATACAGTAAGTATTCTCTAGTCAGGAATCATATTTGCATTGTTCAGTCTTTTCTTATAACAGAATTTCCTTATGTGGGAAACGACTACGGTACATGTCCTGTATGAATGTACAAGTATGTATGAAAAATACATGTGCAACAACACAAGCAATATAATGCAAACATATATATATTTTCCTCCAAATTTTCTATATAACCCATTGCCATTCCTACCACCCACATGTGGGCTTGCACTACATACTGAACAACTTCAAAGCATTCCTGGGCATGTTGTATATGGTTAGAAAACTGAGTTTCCGCAGATTCGAATGATACCAAACATTATAAGATACAATCATATCTGCAGCATTTATGAGCATTTAAGTCAAAACAATGCTAACACACAAAAAATGTGCAACTCACCATTTCATCCTCAAATGTCCGACACAATTTCATAATCCATCATCAATGATCATATTACGTCGACAAGGGTCCAGTAAAAAGTATTCCAGTAATAAAGTTAGTCCACAACAACCCTGACATCCATAAAGCCACGTTATTAGCTGCTGCAACCGTTACGATTTAGACACACGAGCTTTCAAAACATAGGCTGGACCTTAGTTTGATTGATTGCTTACTTGATCCAATAAACTAATTGTAAGAATAATAATGCATGTGGCGGCACGGTGATCGACTGGTTAGCACGTCCGCCTCACAGTTCAGAGGTCGTGGGTTCAATCCCGGCTCCGGCCTCCCTGTGTGGAGTTTGCATGTTCTCCCCGTGCCTGCGTGGATTTTCTCCGGGTACTCCGGTTTCCTCCCACATTCCAAAAACATGCATGGTAAGTTGATTGGACTCTCTAAATTGCCCCTAGGTGTGATTGTGAGTGCGGATGTTTGTCTCTGTGTGCCCTGCGATTGGCTGGCAACCAATTCAGGGTGTCCCCCGCCTACTGCCCAAAGACAGCTGGGATAGGCTCCAGCACGCCCCGCGACCCTTGTGAGGATAAGCGGTACAGATAATGGATGGATGGATGGATAATGCATGTGTGAACCTGCACTAATGTTTCCCATGTCAGAGTTCAACAACAGCCAATGAACATATTCCATGTGTAAATAGTAATACCCTTGCATATGGATGATTCGTCAGTTATGTTTGCAGTCACAACCAAAATTGCTAAGCTGGTGATTGACGCATTCAACGGCCAATGAAATTAAAAAAAATAAAAAACATGGAAACTGTTTTCAACAAAAACACCGGGCGTAACTTGCATGACACACACTTTCTAAGCCCAGCGACATCAGGGCTGTGCGTCAGAGCGCACGTCATATCGCGTCACATTCTTTGATTTTTCTGCGTTCTTTTTAAAATCTGGATGTAGGATATAATAGTGCCAAGTCTTACTTTTCATTAGAACTCATGATTGTTGAAGCATTCCACAATAGCAGCCAGTATAACAAACATGGTCCAAATACTGTTGAAAAAAATACTGTAACACCAATGCAGTACAGTACTGTACTTAACTTCAGTAAACTGTACTGTATGAACATGTTTGTCTGCCTATCATACAGTTTTGTTTGATTGGAGGTTGACCACATCCTCGGAGGCGCTGTTATGGAGATTTCTACATTGACCATTGGGCCTCTGCTCACTTCGATGTCATCTTCCTGCAGCACTTCATTTAATTAACTTTCACATCACTTTAACAAATACTGTATAGTACTATAATGTGTGTTCAATGTTGCCCACTCGGCTTCCATTGCAGCCTGATCATCCTGGAAGGGGGATTCCCCCATCTGTGGTCCCTTCTCAAGGTTTCTCACTTTTCCCCAGATGTATTTTTTTTAGTTTTTCCTTGCCCTCCTGGGGGTTAAGGTCTGGTGCATATGTGAAGCCCTTTGAGACTTTCCTGTGATTAAGGGCTATATAAATAAATTTGACTTGACATGTCTGGTGATTCTTGTGCATACAAAAGCATTTTTGATGCCATCTCCAATAGCTTCCATGCTGGACGGTGGCTTTACATCAGGACTTTTGAGTTTTGAGTAGATTTGAGTTTTTCCGACTCCAAGTGTCTCCTGGATGTTTTTTTACTTTGTGTCCAGCTTTGCTTAATTGGATACATTTCACTCTCTCTTCCACAGTCATTTCTGTTCTTCTTTGTTTGGATGCCATGATCTACATACAAGTTAAAATAAATAAAAAATAAATAGGTAAATAAAACATTGGTGCAACATTGACAGGTGACATCTATGTATGACCAAACAGCGGACCTATTTTACCTAGAAATCTATACAAATGGGCTGTTATGTTGAGTGATCTTGATAAGTCCATGTTGGACGACTTATGGCTTTGATTCTTATTCCGAGCATTTCTGTAGGGCATGCTTGTCAGGCATCCTTGGCATGTGCAAGACACAATTCACAAGGTCACTTGAGGCCACGTACCACATTACCGCGAAATCCATTTCAAATTACACATGATTTTCTTTGAATTGAACCAAGAAGAGGGAAGAATTATTGTTTGGTCATCGCATACGGACTAACAAGAAAGGGTGACATTTTTCTTGTACAGTAATAAGAATAAACACACCCACACCCACACTCATAGGGTGAACGGCTGTTGGCATTTATGGCGCACTTTCAGTAGACCAAATACCGGATGATAACGCGCCATTCGACGACACATTACTGACAGACATGCAAAATAGTGAGTGAACCTTTTGGGAGCTTAGAAGGTAATAGGAGGTGTCGAATCATGTGTAGTAAAGAAAGTGACCCCATCCTTCTTGTTTACGTAAGACTTGTTTACGTGGGGGAGCAATTAAGAGTCGTGGGCCTTGTCACGTCTCTTCAGGGGGGAAGGATGGTATAGATTGTGGAACATCACTTTACTGCATATCGATGTCGAGCATGTGACTTGTATAAACCATAATTCATAAGGAAATGCTACTTTGTGTGTTTTATACAAGTCACACATACAAGCACAGTATCCTTTACTTGGGGTTTTATTATTCGACTGAACAAAATAGGACTATACTAATATTGCCTAATGCTAATTAATGTGTTCTTAAAATGGGTTGAAATTGTGCTATTACTGTGACATGGACATTGTGTAAATATATCATTACGGTATACCACAAATGATTTGGAGTGATAATGGAAGTCATTGGTTGTCATGTTGGTTATCCAGTTAAACAAAGACCATAACTGGTGAAAAGAAAGAGCTGCAATTTAAGAGAAAAAAAAAAGGGGGGAGAAAAACAAAAGACCGTCCGTTTGAAATTCTGTATGGAAGACTATTTATGTTACCCATCATAAATAACCCATTAGATCCTGGGCCGAATGGAAGACATTGACTTAAGTAACTATATGAGGAAAATGCTTTACGACGAGGAAGTGAAAATGTCTACAGACGAAGCACACATTTATACACACACCCCAACACATGCACACATATATATATATATATATATATATATATATATATACATATATATGTATATGTATATATATATATATATATATATATATATATATATACATATATATGTATATGTATATATATATATATGTATATATATATATATATATATATATATATATATATATATATATATATACATATATATGTATATGTATATATATATATATACATATATATATATATATATATATATATATATATATATACATATATATGTATATGTATATATATGTATATATATATATATATATATATATATATATATATATATATATATAGATGTATATGTATATATATGCGTATATATGCATATATCGTGTTCCGTGGAGTATAAAAGATTTACCAAAAGCGCCATGGTCAGGTGAAGTGATGGATCATTTGGCAATATATTGAATGGACTACGTTCCTAGGAGCAACATTGGCTTGAATTGGGGAAATGGACCTCAATTCTAAATTCTCGGCTTCAAATTTAGACACTAGAGGTTGCCAGTGCTTTCACACAGGACCACAATTCATGCAGAGAGACAGGTTCAATGCAACATTCTTTCAATATTCAGTGCAACAGATGATATATAATATCATTTTATATTGATGTGTTATGTACTAATTGCTCTGCATGTTTGCTGTGCACTTGCTGTACTTATTTGCTATGATATGTTGTGATCATTTTGTATGTTTCATTCATTTGCTATGTTTTGATGTGTTGTTGTTTATCTACAACCTTGTTATTGAGCTTTGCATGCTTAGCTATTGCCACATATATACTCACTAATTGCTTACTAGATGCTATGTTTGTGCCATGTACATATTCTCACAATATGTTACATGTGATAAGAGTTGTAACTATGTAAGGCCTATTACTACATGTGCAGTAATGTAGTACAAGTGTAGTAATGTGAATAAGAAACATTAGGTTGATTTTATTATTACTTATTGTGATATAGGAACTGGTGAAGCCTTAGGATAAAAAGGAAGTATTAGCCTGAATGGTGGAATTTTATGAAAGCAATGTTTCATTGTACATTTGTAGGAAGATGATGGTGTGATGCTGACTCTGCTTTCTGTCTTTTCCTCAGTGACACTGTCTCAAGACCAAACAACATCGCTGGTCTCACCAGTTTTGTACATCTTTCCTTTCATTTAAGCTGAAACTCTTCTATCACACATCACACCTGATACTTTTCTCCACCCGTTCCAACCTGCCTGTACACGCTTCTTCACCTCTTTTCCACACTCTCCATTGCTCTGGACTGTTGACCCTAAGTACTTAAAATCCTCCTCCACCTTCTTGATCTCTTCTCCCTGTAACCTCACTCTTCCACTTGGGTCCCTCTCATTCACACACATGTATTCTGTTTTACTACGGCTAATCTTCATTCCTCTCCTTTCCAGGAAAAAATGCCACCTCTCTAGCTTCTCCTCTACCTGTTCCCTGTTCTCACTGCAGATCACAATGTCATCTGCAAACAGCATAGTCCATGGAGACTCCTGTCTGACCTCGTCCTGAGCCTGTCCATCATCATAGCAAACAAGAAGGGGCTCAGAACTGATCCCTGATGCAGTCCCACCTCCACCTTGAACTCATCTGTCAAACCGACAGCACACCTCACCACTGTCTTACAGTCCTCATACATGTCCTGGACCGCTCTCACATTCTTCTCTGCCGCTCCAGATCTCCTCATACAATAGCACAGTTCCTCTCTGGGCACTGTCATAAGCTTTCTCCAGATCTACAAAAACACAATGCAGCTCCATTTGGCCTTCTCTGTACTTCTCTATCAACATCCTCAAAGCAAATACTGCATCTGTAGTACTCTTTTTTGGCATGAAACCATACTGCTGCTCACAAATGCTCACTTTTGCCCTTAGTCTAGCTTCCACTACTCTTTCCCATAACTTCATTGTATGGCTCATCAGCTTTATTCCTCTGTAGTTGCCACAACTCTGTACGTCTCCCTTGTTCTTAAAAATGGGAACCAGCACACTTCTCCTCCATTCCTCAGTCATCTTCTCACTATCTAAGATCCTGTTGAACAACCCAGTCAGAAACTCTCCTAGACACTTCCAAACCTCTACAGGTATATCATCAGGACCGACTTCTTTTCCACTCTTCATTCTCTTCAGTCCCCTCCTCACTTCATCCTTATGCCAAGTTTGTAACCGTGGAGGGTAATAATCGAAATGGTCATTAAATTTCGATTAATTGCACAGCCCTAATATACAGTAAGTATTCCCACCTACGGACCTCTGTCAAACCGAAATTCCCTCACCCGGAAAAAAAACGTATGCATAAAATTTAACGACTACTATATTACATTAACGATCGATTCCTGACAATGGAAGTTCCGGTATCCGGAATCCGGAACCCATAGCAAAGCCTGCGATAGCGCAAACGCAAGCAGTCCCCGCATTATACTACGGAAAAATCATCATCAACATCGGATCAAACAGAAAATCCCTCACTCTGAAAAAAAGTATATGCATTATTTTTCTACTACTTTATTACATTAACGATCAATTACTTACAACGGAAGTTCCGGTGCTGTATCGGGAACCCATAGCGAAGCCCGCAATAGTACAAACTCAAGCAGTTCAATCGGATCCTAAACGGCGACATATGAATTACTTCTTTGGCATGCGTTTTACTGAAATTGCGAAAGATTTAAGATATATTCATTTCCATTTTCGTCTGCAGATCATGGCATCCAAACGAAGAACGGTAATGACTGTGGAAGAGAGAGTGAAATGCATCCGATTAAGCGAAGCTGGACACAAAGTAAAAAACATCGAGGAGATACTTGGAGTCAGAAAAACTCAAATCTGCGGGACTTTTATAAACAAGGAATCGATTCTGGCTCTGTACGATTCCGGCAGTTTGCCCACTCAGAGGAAAATATTTTTGCGGCTCGACAGATGAAGTACAGTGGCATAAATGATTGTGTCCTTTTACATGCACAAGAATCACCAGACATCAGAGATAATCAATGGGACTTGCAATTAGCAACAAAACTGTACAATATGCAAACATTTTCATACAGCAAAGAATGAAGACAACAAAACATCTCAAAATAGACTATTTTTTTCCCAAGTCTGAGAAAGATCAACATTACCGTAATATACAGTACAGTTCACTGTAGTTAAGTACAGTACTGTACTGCATTTGTGTTACAGTATTTTTCTAAACAGTATTTGGACCATGTTTGTTATACTGTACTGTATTTTGTTCATATACCTGTACTATATAGTGCAGATTTTATTACATTTACATTATATTGCTGGTGTTGTTATCTTTTTACACATGTATTCTGTTAGCATATATATATAAATAGATAATTAAGTTTTATCTTGACTTATAGCTTTCTATTTTGGAATAAAGAATCTGTTAACTCTTAATTGTATTGTTTGCTTTGCTTTATCAACAGTCTCCGTCGAAAAGATGATTCAGTTGATTGTTGCTGCGTTAGGAGCCTCTTCTCTCTGGAAAAAAAAGATGAAAATATTTTCCTCAAATGTTTTTATTTGAAGCAACAAACAAACAACTCACATAAAAGCCATTAGAAACATGCCTCGGTTTTTGTTTTTACAGGGAATAATAATAAAAACAATAATAACAGAATAAATAAATAAAAATAATACAAAATGGACAGTCGTAATATTGCAATAATAATTAACAGAGTAATAGCAGTGACCCGCTTGTAAGATTGTAAACACAGAGTGGGAAAATTTAAAGAAAGAAAAAAGAAACAAACAAACAAGATAATAATATTAATAATTAGATAATAATAATAATAAATAAACCGCAATAATACATAAATAAACAAAATAAAAATAAGATAACATTGAACGATAGTAGTAAAAATAAAAATAATGAAAATAATGAATGAAGAATACTAATTAAAATCATAACATTTGAAACTACAAACAATAATCACAACCTTTAACACTTGATCGATATCTATATCGATAGATATCTAAATATATATATTCATTCATTATCCATACCGCTTATCCTCACAATGGTCGCGGGCGTGTTGGAGCCTATCCCAGCTGTCTTTGGGCAGTAGGCGGGGGACACCCCGAATTGGTTGCCAGCCAATCGCAGGGCACACAGAGACAAACATCCGCACTCACAATCACACCTAGGGGCAATTTAGACAGTCCAATCAACTTACCATGTATGTTTTTGGAATGTGGGAGGAAACCGGAGTACCCGGAGGAAACCCATGCAGGCACGGGGAGAACATGCAAACTCCACGCAGGGTGGCCGGAGCCGGGATCGAACCCACGACCTCTGAACTGTGAGGCGGACGTGCTAACCAGTCGCCCACCGTGCCGCCTTAAATATATATATATATATATATATATATATATATATATATATATATCTTCATTTTACATGTACAAAAGTGTTTGCGGCTCTCAGTTTTCTTTTCCATGGAAAATGGGTCGATATGGCTCTTTGAGTGCAAAAGGTTGCCAACCCCTGCTCTAGCCAATGTTTATGGACCCAACCAGGACGATGCTACCTTTTTTCATAGTTTTTCCCCTCGCTTTGTGATGATACAAACATAATGTTGGCTGATGACTTAAATATTATTTTTAACCCTGCAGTAGACCATTCTAATATATTAGGAAAAAAACTCTACGGACATCATATATATATGTATATGTATATGATAGATTATGGTCTTTGCGATAGTTGGAGAGAAAGAAATCCATCACTGTAAGAATACTCATATTTCTCTGCCGTTTATCAGTCTTTCTCCAGAATTTACTTTTTTCTTTTGAGTAACTCACTTACACAACATATCAATGAAAATACAATTCACTGTATTCTAATCGGTGATCATGCACCAATTTCACTATCAACTTGAGCTGCAAACAGCAAAAAAGGGCCCTCGCAGCCCTGGCAATGTTGGGGTACTGGCATGGTGGGACATTGGCACAAAATGAAGTACATTAGATTCAAAGCTACTTTGAAAAATGTGACCTCTATAAAAGCCCAAATATTAGGCAAAATTTGAAAGGATTTTAAAAATGGCTGACTTTTGAGTTTAGAGTAGGTCTTCTGAGATTTTTTGAAGGGCTTGGGCTGCTACATGTGCCTCCAACTTTTGCTAGAGCTTGGGTGACACTTAAAGCCAGGGCTGCTTCGCTAAAAATTTGTATGGAGTGTTGTTGAGACATTTTTTAAAAATCGAACAATAACCTAATAAAATATTGCAGCTGTTGCCAGGCCTGATGTGTTGTGCCAAGTTTCAAGAGTTTTCATGTATGTTTAGACCACGTGTTCCCATTACGTCGATCGCGATCAACCGGTCGATCGCAAAGGCATTGTGGGTAGATCACCAGCCTATCATCCGTCCTCACTACTGTATTGCTGCGTTGGGAACGTTTCTGGCGGTGCGTTTCAATTGGTGTCAATGTAGTTCGCGCGGGCGAGCGCGGTTGCGTATGATGCGTTTGGAGCGGTGGGGAAGCACCGGAAATCCGCCCATTTGCTCACTCGGCCCCACAGCCCCACAGCGTCCTGTTCACTCGGCGGCTTTTTTTTTAACAGTTCTTGAACTTTACCAAGACAGCAATATTGATAGCACAAGCATAGCGTGCAAAAAAGTTGACTTGTGTTATACGCACCGAATGGAGCAAATGGGCGGATTGTTGTTGCTGCAAATCTGCTTGAGGCTGGCCCATCAGCTGCTACTGCCCGCACTATGCGTCCCTGGCAGATTCCATTCAGTGCAAGTCATCAGAGTAAGGTAATTACAAAACTTTTTTGTTGTTGTATTGTGCTATATATAGGTTGATGCAGTCATGCAAGGTACAGCAGCGTATACGGTACATATAAAACTAATTCTCAATATACAGTATTTATAAATGTTGTATTTTCCGGACTATAAGTCGCTCCAGAGTACAAGTCGCACCAGCCATAAAATGCATATTAAAGAAGAAAAAAACATATATAAGTCGCACTGGAGTATCAGTCACATTTTGGGAGGAAATTGTGCGCTTAGTACACATCATTTCCACCGAGCTACGATGGTAAATTTAGCTAACATTCACACATGTAGCATACAAGAAAGTTACAGTAAGATAACTTTAACCTCACCAGAACGGTTGTAGATTGATTAAATAAGTGTTTTATTTTTCCCCGACCATGTAGAATGTTTCCAAGTCTCCAAAAGTATTTATGTATTCGGTCGTAATCAGTGTTGGGGATAACGCGTTACCAAAGTAACACAGTACAGTAATATATTACATTTAAGCAGTAACGATGTAATGTAACTTGCTACTCCGAACTTTTTTGTAATATTATTACAGTTACTGAGACTGATAACGCATTACAAAAATCAGGACTTTAATGTTGACATCAATTAGCAAGCAGGGCAGTTCATAACATCACTTGATTGTAAGCTAACATTTCCAGCAACACTCAAAAAAAAAGTTCTTGTCTCACTTTGACCTTCACGTAACAACGTAAGTGCGTGAGTCAACTCTCTGCCAAGCATTTCAATTGTTCTTACACCATTGACAACAATTAAAAGGGCTGAGAAGTTATTGTTTGTGACAATAATCACTGTCACGGATTCATAAAATAAAATGCAAATCATAGTCACAAAATACAAGCAGGAACAAACCTAAGTAAAACAAAGCGAATAAACTGCAAAAAAATAAGTCACTGTGCCTTTCGGATATGATTTTAATGAACTTAGTGCCATCAATTGCCATATGTAAAACGTAGTGATTCTGATTGGCTGTTCGCAATCAAAATGCAGACAAATGACGTAACGCTACGGCACCATCAATCGGACAAACTACAATAGACGTCATTATTAGAGTCTGATGCGCTCGTTTCTTATTTACGTTTTTTTTCAAATCACCTCGCATCTTTGTCTCCATGTAGTAAAAGAATATGACAACTAACTGAACTTTCAATTATTATGAATAGAAAAAATAATATTGAAAAAGGAAAAAACTTTTAGTCAGATCAGTTTTGACTTGATCAATACATATTTTTGCTTTTATTACACATGCCCTGTCTGTGTGTTTTTATCTATCTATCTATCCATCTGGGGATTGAACTCACAACCTGCTGGTTGGAAAGGACCACTCTACCACTGTGCCATGCCTCCCCCAGTGTGTAAATTAATTTGAGAATAATGATCATTTCACTTGTGGCTTACAGTGATTACTGGACAAAATATCAGTTCCAATATTTATGTTTAAAAAAAATCTTATTGATACAAATATTGATCAAAGGTAGTGATGTCCCACCATACCATAGAGTCGAAACATTTGATATTATAGACCACGCTATATAGTTAAATATGCTCATAAGTTAACTTTACCAGCTAGAGTACAGCAGCAAATTTAGCATTTTCCTTGAAAGGTCTTGAAATCATTATTAAATAAATTAATCCCGATTTTTGAAAAAGTAACTTAAACTTGAGTAACGCATTACTCTACAAATAGAGTAATATTGTAAAGAAACTTGTTACTTTCACATGCAAATAACTAGTAATACGTAATATATTACATTTTGGAAGTAACTTGCCCAACACTGGTCGTAATTATGTCTTCATCTCCTCTGCGCTCGGCTTACGTGTGTGGCTGCATGATGCTATACCCCAGCCAGAGGCAGGCAACTGCCTGTTTTATTCTTGTTCAACCATCGTCTGTAAGTAACTTAGACAATTGTGTGTAATGAGCATGCAACATTTATATACGAGCTGAATTGTGGATGATTGTGTGCATGTTGTTGACTGAACATACTAATCGCTATCGCTAATGCTAATCGTGATCGATAATCGTTACCATGTCTGCATGTTCGTGGTTCATTCTTGTTCAACCATCATCTTAAACTAACTTAGGCAATTGTGTGTAATGATATTTATATACGAGCTGAATGATTGTAGGTTGTTGACAGAGCATACTAATCGCTATCGCTAATTCTAATCATGATCGCTAATCATTAGCATAGGCTCATCTTGCTCATGTCTACAAAAATACATGCGTATGTAATGCATAGATAGATAGTATTTTCTGTTTCTTGTGCAGTTTCACAATATAAACAGGCAACTTCGCTGCTGTGCAGTTTGTTTGTGAATGTTTAGCTGTTTGGATAAGCTGGCTTCCTCGACTAGCAAGGCCTGTTAGTTTGACAAAACATTAGACTTTAACCGTTTGAATTATTCATGCATTTTAATAGCTTTTAGGATGCATCTTATGTTTCTTTATGTGGGTTTCAATAACATGTTGAAATGATAACGAAGTAATTGCCATGGCTTGTTAGTGCTGACTTGTATTTATGATGTTTTGTCTCTCTCTGCAGGCGCTTCAGCGCTAAAGCGCCTGCAGAGAGAGGCAAAACATAAATACAACACTAACAATCCATGACGGTAATAATGTGTTATATACATATATATATATATATATATATATATATATATATATATATATATATATATATATATATATATATATATATATATATATATATATATATATATATATATATATATATATATATATATAATTTTTGGGATTAATTGGTTCTGGAAGAAATTTCTTAAGTAGAAAATAAGATGCGTGTTCCATGTAAACGCCCTAATCCGTTCCAAGCCCCCCAATATTCAGACATAAATGTTTTATACTGCATGAAAACATGTAACAAATACATGTTACAATGATTTTATTGCACAATAAATTTGAGTTGTGCATAATGTAAAAAAACAAAGAATAGAGTAAGGAATAAAAATGATGGTCGTTTACCTTTTAATTGCTGTCCTCATCGCTTTTTGCCCTCTTTGGTTCATGTTCTCTCTCAGAAGTGGTTTTTGCCTGGCATTTTGTAAACAACTGATTTAATAACGTGGCGACTGTTGATACATTACAGTCATATTCTTTGGCGAGATCAACTAAACGCATCCCCCTTTCATACTTTTCTATTATCTCTTGCTTTGTTTGTATGGACAAATAAACGATTTTCTCCTTTTTTTTTTCCTCGCTTCTAATTCACGTAAACTTATCAGAAGACCTCATGGCCCGAGAGGCGAATGACGAGGACGCTGCATCTATCTATCTATTTACCTGTCTATCCACACACATAGAGACATACGGTAGAGGTCCCTCTTAGCCAATGGGATGCCAGGAAGATGCCAGGCTAGCCAATGGCAGAACAGCTATGAGTATGTTGCGTTCAGGAAACTCCGGAGCTGCGAGTACCAACCCATACTGCGAGTATCACCCCATACTTTTACCTTTCGTATCCTGAAATTTCTTTCGTAACTAGAGGCAATATTTTCCTGTTGAGGCATTTCGTAACTTGAAAATTTCGTATGAAGAGATGTTCCTAAGTAGAGGTACCACTGTATTTCCTTTAGCCAGTAGGTGGTGCGACCATTACAATAAAAATAAGTTTGTATATATTTTCAAGGCTAGACTCTCATCAAATGTAAGAAATTTTGAGAAGAAATAACCATGTGTGTGAAGTCACATCATGTGTGTCAAGTAACAACAGTTTTTGTAGTCAAGGTGAAGATAAACTTAAAAGAAAATTCAAAATGGCGGCCTTCCTGTTAGGTTTAGCATACAGTATGGCCCCAAGAGACTTTTTTATAGGCCGTAACCTGTTACATATATGACCAAATTTTTGTAGATCTAGGTTAAACATACAAATGGGGCTGCTTTTTTTTTTTTTTATTCCAGAAGTGAGCCATTTTAAAAAGAAAAAAAAATGCACAATAAAATCATGAAATGTTGATTATTTAGCCAGGCCTGATATGTGTGTAAAGTTTTTATTTATTTATTTTATTTGGGTATGTCCGCTGATAGTGTAGTGGTACACACGCCTGAGTTGTGTGCGGGCAGCGTGGGATCGATTCCCGCTCAGTGACAGTGTCTATGTGTGCCCTGCGACTGGCTGGCGACCAGTTCGGGGTGTAGTCTGCCTTCGCCCATTGACGGCTGGGATAGGCTCCAGCAACTCCCCGCGACCCTATATAGGATAAGCGGTTTGGAAGATGACATGACATGACATTTTATTTGGATAAACCCCTTGAGATGAGCCATCTCATTTTAGAGGGGGTCCATCATACAAAATCAAACATAACAACACAACACATAGAACACATCTCTGCCCACAGTTACCCACCCCTCCCCCACCAATCACATACAAGCATAAAACTCCATACTATATGTCAATCCAAACAAAACTGAGCTGTATGCTAACATAAGTATGAATAAGTAAACAAATCATACATGCACAGACTGTAGCAACCAAACAGAATAGAACATGAATACCTAAATACATATACACCAATCATAAAAAAACAATAAATAAGACAATATAATCAAATCAAAAATGTGCTTGAATTTTGTTGGCTTAGAGACACAGTCCTAAGGGTGCTCGGTTCTCACTTTAGGGACAGGAACAGATGTTGAAATGTATGACTTAAATAAACGAATAGAGTTGGTGGATCTAATATATTCAGGCAAACTATTGCAATCAAATGGGGCTTTATATCTAAAGGCACGTCGTCCTGTTTCCTTCCTTGGTGTAGGGGCATGAAAAAACAGGGATTCAGTATTTCTTAAGTTATACTTTGTATTGTGAGGATGCAAGTACCGTGTTTTTCCGGGCCATAAGCCGCACCGTCATACAAGCCGCACCCACTCCATTTTTTTTAAAAAGAACATTTTGGATAAAAACTTCAATAAGCTGCATCTTTATATAAGCCGCACCTATCTATGTTGAAAACTTTTATATTTACTGCATTTACAGAACGAGTATGAACTGTAAATGTACATGTACCTGAGCAGATTCTTTCCTAACAGTGCCTTTTAACACTGCAGCAATGTTGCTGATTAAAAAAGAAGAGAACCAAGAGAAAATAAACAGTACTCATCTTCATTTCTCTGCCGACTGCCGCACCAGTTTGTCAGCTAATGTCCGCCAGACTTCACCATCTATTGTTCTACTACATTCTACATATGCACCTGACTTGTTTTATGTTAATAAAGTCAGCCAATCTAACACACGACGTGCTAAATCAACAATAGCATTTCACACCGAAACAACAGAACAGACGTAACATCAGCCAATCGCATTCATGTGCACTTCAGGGACCTCTAGGAAAACATAAAATCAAAGCATTACAGCACCTAATGCAATAACCTACTATGGCGCCCTCGCCTGTTGAACTCCTCCACCTGCAGTCACATCCAGTTAATGTGAAATGTATTGTATTGATGTCCGCTGATAGTGTAGTGGTACACACGCCTGAGTTGTGTGCGGGCAGCGTGGGATCGATTCCCGCTCAGTGACAGTGTCTATGTGTGCCCTGCGACTGGCTGGCGACCAGTTCGGGGTGTAGTCTGCCTTCGCCCATTGACGGCTGGGATAGGCTCCAGCAACTCCCCGCGACCCTATATAGGATAAGCGGTTTGGAAGATGACATGTATTGTATTGAATTGTACTGTCATTTCAGTTAGAGCGCCCCGAGCGGTGGAAGAAGTATCCACAGAATAGCCGCACCGGACTATAAGCCACATGGCTCAATATCTAGGAAAAAAGTTGAGCTTATAGTCCAGAAAATACGGTATTGTTTGAAATAATACGGAAAATTGAAGAAATGGCATTTAAAGATAAACTGCAGCCAATGAGAATACCTTCTATATTTTGGTATAAACCATTCAAGCAATTCATACATAATACAGTGGTGTGTTGTATAGGGACACCTAAGGACAAATCTAGCAAGACTATTATAAACAATATTAAGAGAATAAAGATTTGAATCTGAGGTGTTTTGATATACTATGTCTGCATCATCTAAAATTGGAAATAATAATTGTGAAACTATTCTTTTCCTCACCTGAAAGCTAAAACAATTAATTGAACGATAGAGAATTTTCAGGCTGCAATTTAACTTCTGTACAACTGCATCAACATGGGGTTTAAAAGAAAGCTGAGGGTCAAGCAATACGCCCAAATATTTGTATTCTTCAGTTTTCTCAAGGAGAGAGCCATCAAGAAATGTAATTGACAGTGGAAGGGAGTTTGCTCTTAAAGAAAATAGCATACAGTAAGATTTATTCTTATTGAGAACTAAATTGTTTTGGTGGAACCATTTTTGTACTAAATTAAAACCATTTTTGTACTAAATTAAAGTCTTCCTGTAATATGCATGGGTCCATGGATTTGTGAAACGTGTGGTTTGGAACAGTAAATAACGGTATCATCTGCATATAACAGGGTATGACAGTCCAAGCAAATTTTAGGCAAATCATTAATAAAAATAGAGGAGTGGCCCCAAAGAAGAACCCTGAGGTACACCTCTCTCAATAGTTACAAAATCAGACTGACTGCCCTGATAAGAGACACACTGCTGCCTATAATGAAAATATGAATTAAACCAGAGTAATGCATCTCTCGATAGGCCAATAGCATAAAGTTGATCACAGAGGAGATAATGATTAACCATATCAAATGCCTTAGTAAGGTCAATAAATATAGCACCCAAAAACAAACGTTCATCAAATTAAGTAAATATATCATTTGTAAAGTTACAAGAGCTTTTGTGCATGTTTACACCCTCAAAATCAGTGTTGTTTTATACGGCGAATTGCCTCTTGCCATGGTAACAGCTTTTTTTGCGAAAAATCACAAATTTTGTATTTTAACATCAGGAAAATCTAAACCAGGGGTCGGCAACCTTTCACACTCAAAGAGCCATTTCGACCCAATTTCCACGGAAAAGAAAAGCCTGGAAACTGCAAACACTTATTGAGATTAACCTATATATTGAGAAAAACGTCATCTTGTTTGAGTTCCCAGGCACCACTTCATTCAAGTTGTGTCATGTCATGTCATTTTCCAAACCGCTTATCCTATATAGGGTCGCAGGGAGTTGCTGGAGCCTATCCCAGCCGTCAATGGGCGAAGGCAGACTACACCCCGAACTGGTCGCCAGCCAGTCGCAGGGCACACATAGACACTGTCACTGAGCGGGAATCAATCCCACGCTGCCCGCACACAACGCAGGCGTGTGTACCACTACACTATCAGCTCATTCAAGTTATATAATACCTTATTGCACACTCACGTCCACATATTGCTACCTAGAAAATACATTCAATCAGTAATTTGATGCTTGAATTGATTAAAAGAGCATAAAAACCAAGCCGGCAACATCCGAGTACTTCAAAGTCTGCGCTCATCGTGCCCCAGCCTTTGAAACGCCACACCAGCAAACACACCTGCCCAATACAATGCAATACAACAATCTCCATTTTGGCTACAACGCCTTCACAAAACGTCTTTTTCAGGTTTAAAGCCATGAATGATGCAGCAAATAAAACAATGATCCCATTAACCACATCTAAAGTGCATATTAAAATGAAACGGAGACTCACGACAAACATGATGGGGGTCGTCTTGCAATGAAGCATCTCAACGATCCATATTAGACAAGCCAACCTAATCCAGCGAACCATACTATTTTCACTCATTTTCTAAAAAAACCCCCAAAAAACAAAACAAAAAAAAGGCTGCATTCAGCAGATGGAGAACACGTCGTGTTGCACACACCTCTGGCCGTGAAATCGTCCTTTATTTGACTCTTTGCTTTTTTCACGGCTTTAAATTGGCTAGAATTGTCTAAAAATTACAGACGCAGTAAGGACGGACCATGAGAATCGATTATAAATTTAAAAAAAAAAAAAAATTGACCATATTTGGACTTCCAAGATTTTCAGCAGACAGTGAATATGTAATTTTATTTTAATATTTCAGGGTCCCAATAATGATACAATTTACAACTACAATTAAACGAAAAAAACCCACAAATAAAATACTTTCTTCAGATTTTGTGCCGTTTTAGTGACGCTGGGCTTTCTGAGCATGCCGGCCGCCTCCTGGCATGTTGTCAAGGGCTGTCAAATCTTTCGGAAGAAGGTGAATGCTGATCACAGAAATTGCACAATGTCTGAAGAAAGAAGATAAAAACTTTGACTTACGAAGACGCACGTTTTTGAGACACATAACATACTGTAACGAATTGGGTTACCTGTATTGCGGTGAAGTTGTGTTGTTTCCGATGTTCCTGAATGCAATACGCGAGTCGCTGGATGGGAGGGGTGTGCGAGTGAGGAATGAGCGGATGGTGAGACGGACGAAGAGATCAGTGTGTACTTAAGACAAAACTGTTGTTGCACCGTAGTTGGAATAATAAAAAGGCAGCCGTGTTGGAATAATACAAAGGGAGAGAACTAAGCTACGTCTGACATTGTGTCTTTGGGAGACATTACAATACACTTAAATCGGACACATAGAATTTATTTTCCCAAGCCTTGCAGAGCCACAACTTAAGGCTGAAAGAGCCACATGTGGCTCCGGAGCCGCGGGTTGCCAACCCCTGGTCTAGCCGCAGGTTGCCAACCCGTGGTCTAAACACTCTTCTGAGCAAATATGAGGTGGACCTTGTTTACCTGCTCGGAGAAAAACAATAAGATAAGATAAGAATGCCTTTATTGATCCCACAGTGGGGCAATTTTCATTGTTACAGCAGCAAAGATATAGGTCACACAGGGACGGCGGCATAATGTGGCCGTTAATGTATAACATTGACGGCAAACATTTAGGATCAAACCTATGTAAATATACGCAGTAACATGTGTATATACACATGTATATACACACCAACCTACATCTACATAAAAAGTATGAGGAACACTCATTTCGGCCTGTACATAGCACAGAGGAGAAAATACTCAAAGTAAGTGACAGTGCTGTAGTGCTGTAGTGAAATGTAAGGGACAGCATTGGATAAAAATAAAACTAGACTAACAGTAGTGGGGAATGTTGAGTATTGCACGGTATTACAGTAGTGGGGAATATTGGGTATTGCACGATATGAGCTCAGGTGCAGGACTGCACAATTGCACTAATGTCCGCCAGTTTGTAGGGACTACACAATGTTCTTGTTAAAGAGTCTGACAGCAGCAGGCAAGAAGGAACGGCGGAATCTCTCCTTTGCACAGCGAGGGTGTAACAGTCTATCACTGAAGGAGCTGTGGAGAGCTGTTAGGGTGCCCTGGAGGGGGTGGTCCGGGTTGTCCAGCATTGATGACAGCTTGGCCAACATCCTCCTGTCCCCCACCGAGTCCACAGAATCCAGGGAGCAGCCCAGGACAGAGCCGGCCCTCCTGACCAGTTTGTCCAGCCGAGACGCCGCCTGCCCAGGTGACCACTCCCTGGAAGATGACCGATGCAACCACCGAGTCATAAAAGTTCCTGAGGAGTGTCCCCTGAACCCCAAAAGACCTCAGTCTCCTGAGTAGGAAGAGTCTGCTCTGACTCTTCCTATAGAGGGCGTCTGTGTTGTCGCACCAGTCCAGGTTATTGTTCAGATGAACACCCAGGTACTTGTAAGTTGAGACTCTCTCAACATCTGTTCCCCGGATATTCACTGGTGCAGGTGAAGAGTGCTGGCGCCTACCGAAATCCACCACCATTTCTTTGGATTTCCCCGCATTGATCAGGAGGCGGTTCTGCTGGCACCAGTCCACAAAACCCTGAGTAAGTTCTCTGTACTCCCGATCATCTCCGCCTGTGATGAGGCCGACAATCGCAGAGTCGTCAGAGAACTTCTGCAGGTGACAGGTAGGGGTGTTGTAGTTGAAGTCCGAGGTGTAGAGGGTGAACAGGAAGGGAGCCAAGACAGTTCCCTGTGGGGCCCCCGTGCTACAGAGGAGCACGTCAGACACACAGTCCTGTGTCCTCACATACTGTGGCCGGTTTGTGAGGTAGTCCTGGATCCATGTGGTGAGGTGGTGGGCCACCCCGCCCGCTCCAGCTTGTCTCCCAGAAGGGTGGGCTGGATGGTGTTGAAAGCACTGGAGAAATCAAAGAACATGATCCTCACAGTGCTCCCCGCCTTCTCCAGGTGGGAGAGTGAAGTGTGGAGGAGGTAGATGATGGCATCATCCACACTGATGCCAGGCTGATATGCGAACTGGAGTGGGTCCATTGAGGAGCTCACCAGGGGGCGCAGGTGGACAAGGACCAGTCTCTCCAGGGTCTTCATCAGGTGAGACGTCAGCGCCACTGGTCTGAAGCTGTTGAGCTCCTTCGGGTGGGGGGTCTTTGGCACCGGGACCAGGCAGGATGTTTTCCATAGCTGGGGGACCCTGCCCAGCTTCAGGCTCAGGTTGAACATGTGCTGGAAAATTCCACACAGCTGGTCTGCGCAGGATTTGAGGAGCTGGGGGCTGATGCCATCTGGACCCGCTGCCTTCCTCGCCTTCATCTTCTTCAGCTGGTTCCTCACCTGAGATGTTGTGAAGGCCAAGGCTGGGCAGGAGGGAGTGGTGGCTATCTGGTGTAGCTGGGAGCTGGAGACTGTGGAGAAAAGGGGGGAGGGGGTATCACACCCAGCAGGAGGAGTAGGTGGAGGCTGCAGCAGGAGAGACTGAGTGGAGGCAGGCATCTGATCGAACCTATTGAAAAAGAGATTCAGCTCATTTGCCCACTGCAGGTCCCCCCCAGTCCGGGTCTTGGGTTGTCCGTGGCCTGAGATGGTCTTCAGGCCCCTCCAGACTCCCCTGGCGTTATTCTGCAGTAGCTGCTCCTCCATCCTCTTCCTGTAGGACCTTTTCCCCTCTCTGATCCTCCTCCTCAGCTGGCGCTGCACAGTCCTCCGCTCCTCTATGTTGCCTGACGCAAAAGCCCTCCTCTTCTCCTTCAGGAGAGCTTTTATGTCTGGTGTGATCCAGGGTTTGTTGTTGGAGAAACACCTTACTGTCCTGGTGGGTATGGTGTTCTCCATGCAGAAATTTATATAGTCTGTAACAGTGTTCGTTAGACTACTAATGTCTTCCCCGTGAGCATCGCTGAATACTTCCCACACAGTTGTGCTGAAGCAGTCCTTTAAGGCCTCCTCGGCCTCTCCAGACCATCTCTGAACCGTGCGGGTCACAGCTGGCTGCCTGCGGACCAGAAGTTTGTACACAGACTGGAGAGCCACCAGGTTGTGATCAGCTTTGCCCAGCGGGGGGAGGGGCAGTGATGTGTATGCCTCCTTGGTGTTGGCATAGAAAAGGTCCAGTGTTTTATTGTCTCTGGTGTGGCAGGTGACATACTGTGTGAATGAAGGCAGAGAGGAGGAAGGGGAGGCATGATTGAAGTCACCAGAGATGAGTACCAGGGCATTTGGGTGCTGTGTTTGTAGCCTGCTCACTGCTGCAGTCAAGACATCACAGGCTGTGTCGCCGCTGGCAGCTGGTGGGACGTAGACGGTCCCCGCGATCACATGACTAAACTCTCGCGGGATGTAGAATGGCCTCATGCCAACAGCTAGCAGCTTGATATCCCTGCTGCAAAGCTGCTCCTTAATCGTGATGTGCCCAGGATTACACCATCTATCGTTCACGAACACAGCCAGCCCTCCTCCTTTCCTCTTTCCACTCTCCAGCGTCCTGTCCACGCGTATGATTTGGAAGCCGTCCAATTCTACGACCGCGTTCGGCGTTAGCGCTGTTAGCCACGACTCCGTGAATAGCATCAGGCTAGCCTCCCGGAAGTCCCTCTCGTGCCGGGTAAGCGCCGCTAGCTCGTCCATCTTGTAACATTCCCCATGATAACAGACGGGAGGACAGGATGGTATCGTCTCCTCCTTTCCCGGCGTTTAACCCCCGCACGAGATCCCCGTCTCTTCCTCCTCAGCTCACGGGGGATATCGGGTCTCGCCCCGGGAGCCGGCGCATGGTTAGCACGGAGTGCCAACAGCTGATTCCGGCTGTAAACAATGGGGGCTCGGCTCCGAGCCAAGTCGCCGGACACGATCGCGCAAAAATAGCCATCAGCAGCAGCAAGAATACCGCAGTTTGGGTGTCCATTGCTACGCAAGTTACGACTATCAACTATATGAAAAAGGTATGAGGTAGAGTAATATTAAAGAACAAAAACACACGAAAAGGCTCACCGATGAGCCGGAGCGACTGTAGCGGGCTGCCACTCGCGCGGCGCCTGAAACGGAATAAAGGTTAAAACATAGGCATTACTTGAAAAATAAGTTAATAAACGTCTTCAGGCCTTGTGTATTATCACGTGAGAAATATTTTGAATTATTATGTGGTTCAATTACAGCAGCTTTTGTCGTCAAGACTAATTATTGTTGATCTAGGTGAAATGTTAAACCGTGGCTGATTTTGTAAACATTTCTAGGTGGCGCTAGCAAGCCATTTTTTAAAAATTGCATGATAAAATAATGAAATGTTGTCCCTGATGGGCCCGATGTGTGTGCAAAATTTTCATGAGATTTTGTGCATATTTAGACCCCCAAAATTGTCTTTATTGGCTAACTGTGTGTATCCATGGCAACATATTTTCACGAAAAATCACAAAAATCTTAATTTAACATCAGAAAGGTCTAAACACTCTTCTGAGCAAAAATAAAGTAGACCTGGTGAACCCTGGAAGAGAAAAACATCAAACAATAAAACAATTCCTTTAGCAAGTAGGTGGTGATACCACTATGTTGAAAAAAGGTTCTTAGATGTCTTCAGGTGTAAACTCAAATTAAATGTGTGAAATTTTCACAAGATATGAACATGTGGATCTCTAACAGCAGCTTTGAAAGTTAATGTGATGCCGAATTGTAAAGTTAATTCAAAATGGTGGACTTACAGTTAGTTTTAGCGTATGGTTCCAAGAGACTTTTTTGTAGGTCTTGGACTGTTACATATACTACCAAATTTCCGTTGATGTAGGTGGATGGTACAATTGGGGCTTTTTTTTTTTTAAGTCTCGGGTGCACAAGCAAGCCATTTAAAAAAAAATTGCACGATAAAACATAAAATTAATTATGATTTTGCCAGGCCTTATGTGTTCGCAAGGTTTCATGAGATTTCGTACATTAGACCCTCAAAATCAGCACTGTTCTATTGGCGAACTGCCCGTTGCCATGGCAACAGCTTTTACAAATTTCGTATTTTAACATCAGGAAGGCCGAAAACACTCTTCGGAGCAAATATGAGGTGGTAACCTAGTTAAGCTGCAAGGAGAAATAAATCAAAGAAAAAAATGTGTATTTGCTTTAGCCAGTAGGTGGTGCTACCACTATGATGAAAAATAAGATCGTAGATGTCTGCAGGCCTTCGTTATCCATCATCTATTATCCATTCCGCGTATCCAAGGGTCACGGGTGTGCTGTAGCCTATCCGAGCTGTCTTCGGGCAGTAGGCGGGGTACACCCTAAACTGGTTGCCAGCCAATCGCAGGCCTTTGTTAAATGCGCTATATAAATAAAATTTTATTGTATTGTATAAGGCACGGTGGTCGACTGGTTAGCACGTCCGCCTCACAGTTCAGAGGTCGTGGGTTCGATCCGGCCTCCCTGTGTGGAGTTTGCATTTTCTCCCCGTGCTTGCGTGGGTTTTCTCCGGGTAGTCCGTTTTCCTCCCACATTCCAAAAACATGCGTGGTAGGTTAATTGGAGACTCTAAATTGCCCCTAGGTGTGATTGTGAGTGCGGATGTTTGTTTGTCTCTGTGTGCCCTGCGATTGGCTGGCAACCAATTCAGGGTGTCCCCCGCCTACTGCCCAAAGACTGCTGGGATAGGCTCCAGCACTTCCCGCGACCCTTGTGAGGACAAGCGGTATAGATAATGGATGGATGTATTGTATAATCAAATGTGAAAAAATTCAAGAAGATTGGATTATCTAAGGCATGTTACAGTAGCCTTTATTGTCAGAGTGAATAATCCCGATTTTGTGGCACCGTAATGGCCAAGCCCGTCGCCGAAAAGTCACAATATTGACCTTAGAGCAACAAACATCTTTAGGCTTTTCTGACAAATATTCAGTTGGATTCGTTTAATGGGCTCCGTCCAGTTTAATTTCTAGTCATCACTAGGTGGCGCTATATGTATAATAGAATATTATATAGATGTCTTCAGTTTGCAATTATTTATTGTACAGGTGAAGTTTTGGAATTTTTGGTGCTTGTGCAGGGGAGTTATTAAGCATTTTCTCCTTTGTGGCGAAGGAAATACTTTATATAAAATTTGATGCCCCGCCCCCGTCATATAGTATTTTGAAAACAATTTTTTTTTTCAGTTGTTGCCCCAGGTCTTAAGATGGTATATCCAAATTTTAAAGTCAATAAGATGAATCCTCTAGGAAAAGGATGCAAAAGAATGCCCCCTGGAAATGTGCAAAAATGGGCCGAATTGGACATTCAAAAATTCGTAGCTCATTTCCTGTTCACTTTAAACTATAGCTGCAATGGACATTTTTGTATGTCTCGGGGTGCTACACGTGCCTGCTAATTTTCGTAGACCTTGGACAAACGGGCTGGTATTGGTTTTTATTTTACCATTCTAGGTGGCGCTACAAGAGAAATTTGCAAATTTAAAAATAATGGCTCACTAGCGCCCCCTAGAAATTTTGTTTTTAAAAATCAGCCCAGGTTGTACGTAAAACCTACATACGTCAATTAGGTGGTAACAGGTCAAGGCCTACAAAAAAGTCTGTTGAAACCATGTGCTAAACGCTAAACCAAACAGGAAGTCCGCCATTTTGAACTTACTTGAAAATATGCATTTGCTTTGTTTCCAAAAGCTGATAAAACTTGACCCACATGATAATTTCTTCTTAAGATTTTTCACATTTGATACATTGATGGCTACAGGAAAAAGTTTTTCCTTTTTTTGATGTTGTTCTCCTCGCAAGTTAACCAGGTCCACATCATATTTGCTTGGAAGACGGTGAATACGTTCCTGATGTTAAAATCCGAAGTTTGTGATTTTTCGCAAAAATCTGTCGCCATGGCAACGGGCAGTTTGCCAATAAAATAATGCTGATTTTGATTGTCTAAACATGCACGAATTCTCATTAAACTTTGCACACACATCAGGCCTAGTGAAGTCATCAATAATTTATTATTTTATTGTGCAATTTGTAAAAAATGGCTCGCAGGCACCCCCTCGAAATGTTTAAAAATTAAGCCGTGGTTGTATGTTTCCCCTACATCTACGAAAATTTGGTGTTATTTGCAACGGATCAAGCCCTACAAAAAAGTCTCTTGGAGCCTTATGCTAAACCTGAAAGGAAGTCCGCCATTTTTAATTTAATTTAAATAATTTGAAGTCACTTTGAATATTTAGTATTTGTATTTGTAGTGCTGCTGGAACTCGACTCACATAATATTTACATCACATCTTCGATGTTTTTCTCCTGGCAGGTTAACCAGAAATACCTCACAATTGGACATGGTGTGGTTAGGCCTTCTTGATGTTAAAAAAACAATTTGGTGCTATTTTGCAAGAAGCTGTTGCCATGTTAATGCCCACTATGCCTAAACACAATGCTGATTTTGACGGTGTAAACATGCATGAAAACTCACCAAACTTTGCAGTCTCATCGGGCCTGGCGAAAAATTTGATATTTCAAAGTCGGCGCAAACGACACAAAAACAAAATGGCTCTGTAGCGCCACCTAGAGTAGGAAAACAAAATAGAATTCCAGCCTGTTTGGCCTAGGCTGGAACTTGACCCACATGATAAATTCTTCTGAAAATTCTACTGTCAAAGCCCGAAGACATTTCCGAACTTATTTTTCATCGTAGTGGTAGCGCCACTTACTGGCTAAAGGAAGTAAATGCTTTATTGTGTGAAGGCGAAGGCCTTCACACAATAAAAAATTTGCGACAAGCCGAGGGCCGGACTGATGTTCATTCAAGGTTTTTAAAAAGTCCAAATTGGATTGGGTCCTTCGCGCCTGCTGATGATGTCACGCTTTATATTTCTGTAATATATTTCTTTGCTTCTATGTTTGTCACCCACAACCCCCCCTCCGGGCTGTTGTGTTTATATCTTCTGAGTTACTAAATAAAAAATAAAAAAAAGTACATTATTGCTACTTTTGCGAGGCAGCTAATACGTCACTTCCGTTTGCGTTTCTCCTGCCAAACTGGAAACAATTTTCTGGTTGACTCGGGCTGCAAGATTGTATGAACTGTACATAATGTGAAGTAAAACGGAGAGGATCATATGATTGGTAAGATGTCTCCAGCTGACTCTATTTTCGAGTGGCGAGGTATGGATGTGGGTGCTCCTGTCAGAGAACACAGGCCCGTATTCCACTTGACATGTCTATTTATTGTGGTCTGCAACAACACAGACAAAGAATAACCTAGCAACATCATCCAATGCATATCCATTAATATGCCTAAACATTGTCATTCACTGTATTAAGCAATTAAACAACCAAACAATACATTCAATACACATTCACACGTTTCATCACTAGAATAGTTAGCATACTAGCCGAAATAATTAACTAGTGTTCATCTACGTGACATCACTCACGAGAACATATTTAGGCTATTATGTACAGCAGTTACCTGACACTGAAGGGTTTTATTATTAGTTTGTTAATAAATGTTAACCATTTATTAATGATTCAAAGTTGTATTACAAATGAGTAGAAGTAGAGCTGTTTCAAGGTTGCAGTATCAGGGGAGCGAATGTATCAGAGGAACACAATGTGTGGGCGGTTTGATGGTACCAGGTGCCGCCAGTGAAAAACAGGAAGACAAAGGCGGGGGCCACAGTTTCTCTGAAGGCCCCGGCCTCTTGGAATGCAGATAACTTGGTGTTTTCAGGAGCTACAACCCAGCGAGTCATGTGCACAAGAAAAGGCGTCATCTGAGACGGCGGGGAAAAGAGAACCAATCAGCATCTGAAGAAATATATTGCAGATACCATGTAACTAATGAAATGATAGTGGCTAGTGTTTTTGGTGTGTTTAATTTGCATATTGTTTTCTATAACTGTTCGGGGCAACTCGGGTGTGGTGTCGCTCTCTGATGGCCACAGGAGCGCACAGATCTGTATTGAGAGGGAACCGAACCCCTGATACTGTATTAGCTTTTGCTGTTAGGAATAAAATCTCGGTGATTCGGCTGATTGGCTTTCTGGTCTTCTCTCTTACGGAACGAGCACGCATAATTGTTAGGTAAAGTGAAGCTAAGGTTAATGTCGGTTCAAATAATAAATATATGGTAAATAATTTGGAGTCAGATAATTAGGGTAAGTATCGTGATTTAGACCTAACACTGACACGAACCCAAATTATTAAACTCACCTTTTATCATTTACACACAACAACAAACGTGGTGAAACACGGGAAATCTGCAACTACTGAGTTTGCTGGCACGAACAAACTACTAGCTAGCTTTGTCGAAGGAGGAAAATAAAAGAAACCACGTCTCTCGCTATCAACACTAGCGCTCGTGGAGCGTTCAATGCCTGCTCACAGTGTGGGATATCTCAGCACTACAACAAAACTCAATGAAATTATCAAATGCCACCAACTAATAATAATAAAACAACATGAGACTTCTAACATGAAGTATTTCTTAATAAACTGCGTTTTACTCCAAATAACCATTCACCACAATCCGATTCTGAAAGCCACGAAAAGTGACGTGAAATCTTCAGTCGGCACGTAGACGACCGAAGGACGTTCCTCGCAAAAGTAGCAGTAATGTTCATTATAACAACAGCCAGGGGGTGGCAAACATAGATGCAAAGAAATATTTTACAGAAATAGTGTAACGAATTGGGTTGTTTGTGTTGGGGTCGAATTTGTTTCCGAGGTTAATGAATGCATCGTGCGGCTAGATGACAGGGCATGCGAGCGAAGGACGAAGAGAGAGACGAATCTCTTTTTTGACTGAACGGTTGTCGTACTGTATTGGCGTCGGCTGCGACCCACAGTAGCCGGTTGGACTAATAAAAACGTGATAATTAAACTATGTTTGTGTTCTTGGAAGACGCTACAATATATTTTAAAGCGTGACATCATCGGACGGCGCGAAAGACCCGATCACTTCTGCTACCCACACCGGATTGCTGCGGGCCGGCTCTAATAATAAACCAATATCATCCCAGGGGCCGTAGAAAACCTTCTCGCAGGCCGGATGTGGCCCGCGGGCCTTGACTTTGACATGCATGTTCTACACCATTCATCTTTACTGTGTAAAGGCGAAAACCATTAACCTTTATTATTATTATTATTGTGTGAAGGCAAAGGCCTTCACACATATGTTATTCTACACCATTCACCTTTTGTAAGAATAATAATGCATTTTATTATTCATGTGTTTGATTTTTATCATTAGGCCAACTTGCTTGGTGTGCTTTGCTTTCACATATGTATGTTAATTGCTCACACACACACACACACACACACACACACACACACATAGACAAAACAAGTTCATAGAATTCCAGCTGCTTTCGCTCCCCTTTCCCTTAGAGCTGGAACACCTTGGTTATCAGGGACACCGAAGAAAAATAAAAAGAGAGGGTGCGCAGGAGCCGGGCAGAGGGTTTTAGGAACTGTAATCGTACACTTCCCTGCGCTCTCCTTGCAAGTAAAAAGACAATATTGTTGTTGAGTGTCTTCTCCTCATTGTGTGTATTGTTTATGAATGTCTCATTTGGTGTGAACCTGACATTAAATTGGTCCTTTGAGCCGGATCCCTATATGCCGGAAGGGTTCCAGCTGTCGAGTCAACCTCCAGGTAAAGTCCGTGGCCACGGCTCTAAGACCCTTTGTGGGACTGGTCTTTGGCTCCACTTCTGGGAACTGAAGGCGGACGGGAAGCCGGAGGAGTGAAGACATCTCTGGGTGAGTAGAAAACTCACGACACTCGTGGATGAGTGAATTGCGCGCTGGTAAAAAACCTTGACAATACTAGTCCCTGGTCAAGTAATAAGACAGAGTTAGTCTATAAAACTGTGAGACAGAGTAAGTCTTTAAAACTGTGTAAGCCTTGAGAATACTAGTCAATGTCAAGGTAAAAGACAGAGCAAGTCTATAAAACTGTAAGGGCGACGGTGACCTGTACGTACTTAAACTCCGTAAAAAACGCTGCTAAAAGTGTGACTGTGTAAACTGTGTGAGTGAATGTAAACAGGATTGTAAGTGACAACTTTGTGTGGACGCAATAGGCAAGAATCCTTGTGGTAGAAGCTTGAGGATTGCCACACACTGGGTTGATTGTCACCCTGTTTTAAGGTAAAAGTCAGTATAGGACACCCTAGGTGTCATAAAACTGACTCTAGGAAAAAAAAAGAAAAAAAAAAAAGGGGAAAGTTAACAGTAAAATCGGTGATAAAAGTGATCCTAAACAAAACCTCGCATGAAAGATTGTGGAGCGTCACTATCCTTCCAAAATACAACACTTAAACCTTGGGATAAGAAAATATGACTTTACTGGCCATCTTAAAAAAAGAAAATAACAATAATAATAATAATAATAATAATAATAATAATAATAATAATAATAATAATAATAATAAAGGATGGCGAAGGCCTGTGTACACTTGAATTCTGGGTGTGTGTATGTTTGGGCAACTCGGTTGTGAAACCCTGTGTGAAGTGTGTAAGTGAACAGAGTGATTGTGAATTAAAATACCACTAGGTATTTTATTCCATATAATTAGTATAGTATAATTAGTAGTATATGTAGTAGGATAATGAACAGCAGACTGGTGTGGATGCAGAAGCAAGAATTCTCCACCTGAAAAGGTTGTAGTGAGAATGACCACAACAGGAAATTTGAATTGCTGTCCTACTGATAAAAATCCAGTTTTTAGAACACCCTATGTGTTAGCAGGCTGGACCAAATTCCTATACAATTGGGGAAAATAGGTAGTAAAAACGCTGCTAAAAGTGTGACTGTGTAAACTGTGTGAGTGAATGTAAACAGGATTGTAAGTGACAACTTTGTGTGGACGCAATAGGCAAGAATCCTTGTGGTAGAAGCTTGAGGATTGCCACACACTGGGTTGATTGTCACCCTGTTTTAAGGTAAAAGTCAGTATAGGACACCCTAGGTGTCATAAAACTGACTCTAGGAAAAAAAAAGAAAAAAAAAAAGGGGAAAGTTAACAGTAAAATCGGTGATAAAAGTGATCCTAAACAAAACCTCGCATGAAAGATTGTGGAGCGTCCGTTTGCGTTTCTCCTGCCACGTCAGAGTTTGGACGTGGATGGTATCGATTGCACTTCTGCACTTTCGCCTTCGAATCTACCTCACCTGCGCGTTGCGTTTTTACTCTTTTTAATTTTTGGAGACTATTTTTATCTTATTTTTTATTTATTTAAATTTTTGTTAATCTCTGGGTCGCTTGATCTCGCGGACTAGCATACAGCTAGCGTGAGACGGAAACGGGCTAGCTTGGGGCTAGCTTGGAGCTAGTGTATTAAAATGCCTTCAGACGACAGCGACGAACACAATGGCCTGCTGGAGAAGGCAAATAAGACAATCTCTGACCTAAGAAGGGATATTCGTCGTCTCTCAGAGGAGCTCCATGAGAAGGAATCGGTCATCTCTTGCTTCGCGACCCGTTTCCCCGAACTCTCCGCGGTGGTCATGAGAAGGCGCGCTCGTGAAATCCTGTCGGCGACAATGACGGCTGAGGCGGCTGGCCTCTCGGACACGGCGAAGTGGGATCCAATTGCCTGCCCGGGGCCATCCTGCTCGACACCGTTGCAGAGTGACACCTGGGTCAAGGTGGTGTCCCGCGGCCGGAGGGCCGGGGAGCAACCCCACCGCCCCCAACTGGTCCTGGGGAATCGGTTCGCCGCCCTGGCGAGTGAGTCTCCTGTTCCCATCACTGCACTACAGCAGTCGGAGACACCGACTGCTGCGTCCGACGCTGGGGCTGTGCTCCCAGGGGCTCCCTCGGATTCCCCGCCACCCACGGCGACGACCTCGGCCGGGAACCCCATGTTGGGCGGGTCCGCCGGTGACACGGCCGTCCACTCACGCGTCGGGCTGCTCCGGGACGCGGTGTCCCGGTACAAGGGTGGTCGTCATCACCAGCATCATCGGCGACACTCATCGGTGTCATCCACCGTCTTCACTCGGCCTCGGCGGAGCCATCCTGGACAGTGGGGTCGTGAATCTTCCGCCGGTGGTGAGTCCCTTGGCGTTCCCTCCTCACGTCACCCACCGACCACCGTTATAATTGGCGACAGCACCATTAGACGTACTCACTATCCCGGCTGCGTCACCCGCTGTTTTCCCGGAGCGAAAGTCATGGACATAGTTAACATCCTGCCGGGTGTTCTTGACTCTCTGCCATCATCCATTACCCGGCTCATCGTTCACGTTGGGACAAACGAGACAATACGCCGACAGTCTGAGCAGACGAAGAGAGACTTTCACGCCCTCTTTGCCTTGTTAAGAACCTGCGGTCTCTCGGTCTGGGTGAGTGGCATTTTGCCGGCATTGTCTCGCGGAGCCGAGCGCTTCAGCCGCCTTTTAAGCTTGAACACGTGGCTCCTACGCACTTGTGGCCACCTTGACTTTGCTTTTATTGACAACTTTAACCTATTCTGGAATCGCCCGTCTTTTTACCAGCCGGATGGTGTTCATCCGAACTCTCTTGGTAGCAAGATTTTAGCCGCTAACATCCACCATGTCGTAACCAATTCCACTCCCAGCTGACTCTTGTTTACCAATCATATTTCTTCTTCTACTCATAAACGCTGCAATGACAATGTCACTACCATCACTTACAGGCCAATACCAGCTGCTCACAGTACCACCACCCTCACTAGCTCCCCCTGCAGGCCCTCATTATCATTACCACTATCGGACAATTTTCCCATTGAAACCATCACCGGCAGACGCTTCCCTTGCACACACAAACAACGTGGTTTTAACAGTGGTAATCTAGTATATGTTAATACTGCTCATTCGTACCACCATGAGCGCACGTCCAGCACAATAATTAATCTGGCCGTGCTGAACGTGCGCTCCCTTTTAAACAAAACTTTTATCATAAACGACCTGATTTTAGACAATAATTTACATGGTATACTTTTGTCTGAGACATGGCTTGGTACAGATGCTCCAGTTGCTCTCAACGAGGCTTGCCCACCGAATTTTAACTTTTTATTTTCTACAAGGGATGGCAAAAGAGGAGGCGGGACTGCATCAATTTTTATTAATACTCTTTTATCAAAGGAGATCATTTTTAGCAGCCATTTATCGTTTGAACACCATGCCTTTGTTTTTAGCAGTCCCCCTATTCTCTGCATTACCGTCTATAGACCTCCCCATCATTCCACTTCTTTTATTACAGAATTTTCAGAATTCTTATCCATTTTATATTCCAGTTATAACAGAATATTAATAACTGGCGATTTTAATATACACATGGACAACATCTCGGACCCACTATCCAGAGATTTTTCAAACCTTTTAAACTGCTTGGATTTTAAACAGCACGTCTTGCAGCCAACTCACAACAGAGGACACACCCTGGATTTGGTTATAACCTATGGCTTGTCTGCTGGTGTGTCCTCTGTTGTTGACTTGGCAGTGTCAGACCACTACTGTGTCTATTTTAACATCGCCAGTTTTAACCATCTAGCAGTCCCGGTCAGAACAGTGAAGAAACGCTACCTATCTTCTGAGGTGGCAGCAAATTTTATCGAGATCTTAAAAAACACTCCTGCTGACATTTTACCTGCACCCTGTGATCTTATTGTTGACAATTTTAACCTACATCTTAAATCATCATTAGATTCAGTAGCTCCACTTTTAATTAAAACAACAAAAACAAAGACTGTACCCCCGTGGAGAAACAATGCTATCAAAATATCAAAGAGAAAATGCAGGAGTGCAGAGAGGAGGTGGAGAAAAAGTAAACTTACAGTACACTATGAAATTTTATGCGAACAACTGAAATCTTACAATAAAACAGTAAAACTGGCAAGATCTTCCTATTTCTCAAACCTCATTACAGTCAATAAAAACAACCCCAGGGTTCTCTTCTCCACCTTTGAACTTTTAACTAGTTCTGATTTTAATAAGTCCCCACAGAGACCAACAGATGCTCTCTGTGAGGACTTTGCAGACCACTTCAGAAGTAAAATCGATGACATAAGATCCAGTCTTTTAGCCCGTCAAAACACAAGTTTTAATAAACCCGGACAATCATATTTACATGAGGAAACACTGGAAAGTTTTGCCCTGGTTGATGCAAGGACACTTGTTCGAGTTTTCTCCCAGGTAAACCCAACAACCTGCCTTTTGGATCCAATTCCCACATTTCTTTTTAAGACATTTTATGGATTTTTTGAAGAACAAATTTTAAATATAGTCAATTGCTCTCTTCAGACAGGCGTCTTCCCAGCTGCCTTTAAAACGGCGGTGGTGAAGCCCCTTCTGAAGGAGAGCGGTTCTGACCCGAGCGTTTTTAATAACTACAGACCCGTATCCAACTTACCGTTTTTAAGTAAGATTTTAGAAAAACTGGTTTTCATCCAGTTGAATCATTTTTTAAATACAAATAATATTTTGGAGAAATATCAATCTGGTTTTAGGATGAACCACAGTACGGAGACTGCTCTTTTAAGGATCTTAAATGATATTAGGTGCACTGCAGACGTGAGAAAACTCACAGTCTTGGTGCTACTGGATCTAAGCGCTGCTTTTGATACAGTAGATCACCAAATTTTATTAAATAGACTTAAAAATCTAGTGGGCATCTCTGGTACTGTTTTTGACTGGTTTTATTCCTATCTCACAGACCGATATTTCTTTGTAAGTATGGATACTTGTTCCTCTAAAACTCATGAAATTAAATGTGGGGTTCCTCAAGGTTCGATTTTAGGCCCCTTACTTTTTAATCTTTATATGCTTCCCCTCGGGGATGTCATCAGGGGACACGGCATCAGCTTTCACAGCTATGCTGATGACACGCAGCTGTATATTGCCGTGTCTCCTGATGACACAGGACCCATTGATACCCTTTTAAATTGCATTTTAGATATCAAGTCATGGATGGCAGATAATTTCCTACAGCTCAATGAGGACAAGACTGAGGTCTTAGTTATCGGTCCCGAAGGTCAGAGAGAGAAGCTTTTACCAAAACTACACATTTTTAATCCCTCACACTGTGTGAAGAACCTTGGCGTCATTTTTGACTCTGAGCTCAGTTTTATTCCTCATATTAAAAATGTAACCAAGATTGTTTTTTATCACCTTAAGAATATCGCCAGAGTCCGCCCGTTTCTCTCTCAGGCTAACACGGAAGTGCTGATGCATGCCTTTATTTCCTGTCGTTTAGATTACTGTAATGCCCTGCTCTCTGGCCTCCCGAAAAAGAGCATTTCACCACTGCAACTACTGCAGAATTCAGCCGCTCGGGTGCTGACGAGAACCAGAGGGCGGGAGCACATTACGCCAGTTTTGAAATTGCTGCATTGGCTCCCTGTGTGTTTCAGGATCGATTTTAAAGTACTTTTATTAGTTTATAAATGTGTTAATGGTCTTGGGCCATCTTATTTATCTGATTTGCTTTTATCATACCAGCCCTCGCGGATCCTGAGGTCCTCTGGCGCCGGCCTTTTATTTATTCCAAGGGTGAGGACCAAAATGCATGGCGAGGCTGCATTCAGCCATTTTGGTCCTCACCTTTGGAATAGCCTGCCAGAGGATGTCAGGTCTGCAGAGACTGTTGATATTTTTAAGAGGAAGCTCAAGACACACCTTTTTAGTTTGGCTTTCAACAACTTTTAAATAATTTATCTTTTCTTTTGATTGAAGATAATTCTATGTTTTGCTTTGAATGTTTTAAAGCACTTTGAGTTGCATTTTTATGTATGAAAAGTGCTATATAAATAAAATGTGATTGATTGATTGATAAATTTAAATCATAAAATGCAATGTAAGGATTGGAAGTTTGTTGAAAAACAGGATCCTGATAAGATCCAATATTTAGACGCATCGATAGCTGACCACGTTTTTAATGGTTAAGTTAATTACACATAAAGTAACCGTGTTACAGGAATCAATCATATAGCTGAAGCGTTTAAAGGGCAAAAAGTAAGAAATGAAGATAATGTGACTTGAGCGGCGGCGCAGACATCAGGGAGGGGCACCTGGGCCCTCTGCTCCTCTCTTGTCTGACCCTGCGACAAGGCGGAACAATTCTTGTTCATTATTATAACATTTGGCTGAAGAAGAGCACAAAGTAAGCAAAAATAAACTACGGATGTAGAAACAACAAGTCAAATATTTGGGACGCAATCTTAGTGTTGGAAGTATAATTGTAGTGGGGAATAGAAAAACAAAAACAAAATGCAATTCTCCAGGCTCCAAAACATCAAACGAAGGGGTGGATGATGTCATTTTTTTAGGTCTAACAAATTGTTGCTGAATCTGGGTTCCAAATTATGCAGGAATCATTGGTGAAAAAATGTAATAGTGAAGACCTCAAATGACATCACCTTTAAGGTAGGCCAATGAAGCAGGAAAGTTTTTTGTGAAATAAAGCAAATTTTAGTGTTAAGCACAGCATTATCTTAAATTATGGCGACCCCTTATTCAGTTGATCGATTGTAAAGGTCATTTTTCGACCTCAGTTTTGGTGCGGTAAGATAGAGACAAAATGAAACTAATTCTTTCGAATTGGACGGTGCATTGGACTGTGGAAGAGAAGTTATATCAGCATCCATTGCTGTACAAACAAATGCAGCAATGGATGGGTGCCTCAGTTTCCAGTTGTTGTTTTTTTAAGTGCAACCATAGTTTTTGTTCAATCCCCTGATTTTGAGAGTGCCACGTGCAGTCTCTGCATTGTTTTAACAAAGGACCATGATCTTTTTATCACTAGCAAGACATTTACCTTGTATGTATTGAGACACCGTCTAACTAAAGAGACGCACAATGTTAAACACAGCCACATTGTTACTACTTCCTGAGGATGGAGGAAGACATGATTGCCTCACTGTAAACACAAACATTCATATTACTGAGAAGTATTGTGTTGAACTAACTCACTTTTTGATAATTTGTTCTAAACAATAATTTTAATTAAGTTGTTAGTAATTCCTGACGATTAAATTAATTTACTCATGTCATGTTTACATGTCTTAAACAAATTAAATATTTAGAACGTCTGGATTTTTTTTTTATGGTGACATGCTATCTATCCCTTTGGAACTTCACATTTTTTTTATTGTTTTCCTGTTACAAAAACATTTATTGCATGCAATAGCTGATATATCCTTGTTGGCATACCGGTTTTTAAATATAAAATCCATCCATCCATTCATTATCATGAAGTAAATGAGGTACACTGTGTGAAGCACTTTGATTACCAAAGGTAGATGCGCGCTATACAAGTGTTGGCCCTTGTAACCATTTAGCACTAAAAACTCAAAATAATTAAGTTGGTGGTAGTACTGTGCACTCAGAATTGATAGCTTGTTACACGTAAAGAGTTCAAGTTACGTTTACTTATCATTTCTAAGGCAACGAGTTTCCATATTTTTTATTTATTATTATTATTTTTTTTTTTATAAATTGAACTCCTTGATTAAAAAAAAAAAAAGAATAAATAAATAAGATAAAATAAAACACTGGTGCGACATTACCAGGTGACATCTGTGTATGGTCAAACAGATTACTTATTTTACCGAAATATCCATACGAATGGGCTGCTGAATTGAATGGAAAACTATTGTTTTGTCATCATAGATGCTTTTTCAAAATGGCTAGAAATATTCCCTATACCAAACATTTAGACGCGTTGACGGTGGCAAAAGCACTTTGCAGGGATATCATCCCCAGATATGGCATTTCTAAAAAACGTACAATGATGGTGGTACCCGTTTTGTTGACCAAATTGTGGAGAAAATAGGAGTGATGGTTCACATTGATCTGAGAATCTTGGTGCTTACCACCCTCAAAGTGCTGGATTGGTGGAAATAATTAATGGGACAGCAGAAAATAGACAGAGATAATGCATAAATATAACGGGAAGTACTTTTCATAATAAGATAACGCTTAGACAATGTGTACACGTGAAAGACATGGCAAGTACTTTTCATGATGGAATAGCGCTTAGACAACATGTACACAAACAAGGTAGCAAGAGAAGGTTACATTTTTCTCAAACAGTAATGAGACAAAACACACACACACACGGAAGGAACATCTGTTGGCATTTATGGCGTACTTTCAGTAGACCAAATACCAGATGATAACACGCCGAGCATGTGACTTGTATAAACCGTAATTCAGTCAGTCAGTTTCCACCTTAACACACAAAAGTTAGTGAACCTGAAGTATGAAAACAATGAAGCGAAAATGAGAAAGGATGGGTATGAGGACGTAGACTTTTGGAGAGTGTTGGCGCAGAAGCGTGAGAAAGGGCCAAGTAAGTTGGACAAGGTGTTGTTTCATAGAAAATAGGACGATGAGACGGGAGCCGGTGGCAGTGAGGAGGCAGGTTGGGGGTGACATGGAACTGGCAGAAAAAATCAACAAAATGTAGAATTAACTTAAAGGATTTGCCATTAGGGACGGGATTCACGCTATTTGTCGATGGGTCATATAAAAAGGATGTTTTTGGGAAAAAACGACTGGCTACTCTGTTGTTACGAAAGATGAAATTCTAAAAGCAGAATCACTGCCGTCGCATTCTGCTCAAGCTGCTGAATTAGTTGCACTAACAGAGGCATGTAAATTATGCCAGAATAAAGATGTTACAATTTACACTGATAGCCAATACGCATTTGCAACAGTACACATCTTTGCACAATACTGGCGCAATAGAGGCATGATTACATCGACGGGAAGAGCAGTGACACATGCTCAATTACTCCAACATTTGTTAGATGCCGTACAGTTACCACGCAACATTGCAATATGTAAGTGTGCCGCACATAAATCAGGGACAGACAGTGTGTCATTGGGGAATGCTTTCGCAGACAAAACAGCTAGAGAAGCGGCTTTAAAGCCCTTCGCGGGGTTATCAGACCATATTCCTGACACACAAAAATTGAATACCCAAACCTTGATAGATATGCAACAGCAGAGTCCACAGACAGAGCAAAAACTCTGGGCTGATAAGGGGTAACCTTGCAGGAAAATATTTATGTCAGCACAGAGGGAAAACCCAAAAATTTGTTCAGGTGGGCAGCAATATTAAGCCATGGGGTGTCTCATGTTTCGACTCGGGGAACGGTGGCTCTTGTCAACAGACATTACACGACTTATGAGTTTAACCTCTTCTAAAAAAAACAATTTTTGTAGGGCTTGTTTGACCTGAGCCAGGCACAATTCACAAGGTAACTTGCGTCCAATGCGGGGTCAGTTTCCTCCGGCAACCTATCCTTTTCAGAGAATTCATATGGACTTTATTGAATTTAGTGAAAGACATTATATCGTGATATGGTATTCTGCAGACAATTTATAGTGACAATGGGACACATTTTGTTAACAGAGTTATTGTCAAAATAGGTCTGTTATTTCATATTGACTTAAAGCGTCATTGTTCCTATCATCCATAGAGTGCTGGTCTGGTGGAAAGGATGAATGGGACTGTGAAGAATAGGTTGAAAAAATGCATGGAGGAAACGGGTAGACCTTGGACGCAATGCGTTGATCTTGTTAAGCTGTATATCAATATTACTAGTATAACTGGGCCTACTCCATTTGAAGTACTTTTCAGTAGGCCCTACAAACTACCGTTATTCACTAAACACTGGGAATTGGATGATGAGGCGAATTTGGCTGATTACATGAGAGAGGCTTTAGAGAAACGTGATGAACTTAAATTACCTGAGAACGATTGTGTTTCCCAACAGACACAACAACTGGTGAAGCCAGGAGATTGGGTCCTGGTCCGGAGCATTAAGAGAAAACACTGGCACTCTCCCACGTGGGAGGGCCTATATCAAGTGTTGCTGACAACTCCGACTGCTGTGAAGCTTGCAGAGAGGAGCACGTGGATACACATCACGTAAGAAGGTCATTTCTGCTGATTTCTCCTCCGGGGAAGGTGAGCAAAAGTCTGGCAAGAAGGTGGGATACTCACCCCGAGGTCTCCCCTGTGCGGCAGCCATCTTGGGCAGGGACATAAGCTAGACTGGGGATACTCACCCCAAGAACTCCCTGGTGCGGCGGCCACCTTGGTCATTCGCTAGACGGGGGATACTCGCATCAAAGTCTCCCCAGTGCGGCAGCCTTCTTGGGAAGGGACATTAGCTATACTGGGGATACTAACCCAGAGGTCTCCCCGGTGCGGCGGCCATCTTGGGCAGGGACATTAGCTAGACTGGGGATACTCACCCCAAGAATTCCCTGGTGCGGCGGCCACTTTGGCCATTAGCTAGACTGGGGATATTCACCCCGAGGTCTTCACAGTGTGGCGGCCATCTTGGGAAGGGACATTAACTAGATTCGGGATACTCACCCCGAGGTCTCCCTAGTGCGGCGGCCATCTGGGGATACTCCCAATGAGGTCTGCGCGGTGCGGCGGCCAACTTGGGAAGGGACATTAGCTAGACTGGGGATACTCATCCCGAGGTCTTCCCGGTGTGGCAGCCATCTTGGGCAGGAAATTTAGCTCGAGTGGGTATACTAACTCTCCCCAGTGCAGCGAGCATCTTGGACAGGGACATCAGCAAGACTGGGGATACTCACCCCGAGGTCTCCCCGGTGCGGCGGCCATCTTGGGAAGGGACATTAGCTAAACTAGGGATACTCACCCCGAGGTCCCCCGGTGCGGCGGCCGTCTTGGACAGGGAAATTAGCTAGACTGGGGATACTCACCCAGAGGTCTCCACAATGCGGCGTCCATCTTAGACAGGGATATTAGCTAGACTGGAGATACTCACCACAAGGTCTTCCCAGTGCAGCAGCCATCTTGGGCAGGGACATAAGCTAGACTGGGGATACTCACCCCAAGAACTCCCTGGTGCGGCGGCCACCTTGGTCATTCGCTAGACGGAGGATACTCGCACCAAAGTCTCCCCGGTGCGGCAGCCATCTTGGGAAGGGTAATTAGCTAGACTGGAAATACTCACCCCGAGATCTCCCCGGTGCGGCGGCCATCTTGGGCAGGGACATTAGCTAGACTGGGGATACTCACCCCGAGGTCTCCTCAGTGCGGCGGCCATCTTGGGCAGGGACATTAGCTAGACTGGGGATACTCACCCCAAGAATTTCCTGGTGCGGCGGCCACCTTGGTCATTCGCTAAACGGGGGATACTCTCATCAAAGTCTCCCCAGTGCGTCGGCCTTCTTGGGAAGGGACATTAGCTATACTGGGGATACTAACCCAGAGGTCTCCCAGGTGCGGCGGCCATCTTGGGCAGGGACATTAGCTAGACTGGGGATACTCACCCCAAGAACTCCCTGGTGCGGCGGCCACCTTGGCCATTAGCTAGACTGGGGATATTCACCCCGAGGTCTTCACAGTGTGGCGGCCATCTTGGGAAGGGACATTAGCTAGATTCGGGATACTCACCCCTGGGTCTCGCCAGTGCGGCGGCCTTCTTGGACAGGGACATTAGCTAGCCTGGGGATAGTCACCCCGAGGTCTCCCCAGTGCGGAGGCAATCTTGGAGAGGGACATTAGCTAGACTGGGGATGCTAGCCCCGAGTTCTCCCCGGTGCGGCAGCCATCTTGTACAGGGACATTAGCTAGACTGGGGATATTCACCCGGAGGTCTCCACAATGCGGCGGCCATCTTGGACAGGGACATTAGCTGGACTGGGGATACTAACCCCAAGTTCTCTCTGGTGCGGCGGACATCTTGTACAGGGACATTAGCTAGACTGGGGATATTCACCCGGAGGTCTCCACAATGCGGCGGCCATCTTGGACAGGGACATTAGCTAGACAGGGGATACTCACCGAGCTGTCCCTGGTGCGGCGGCCATCTTGGACAGGGACATTAGCTAGACTGGGCATACTCACCCCGAGGTCTCCCCAGTGCGGCGGCCATTTTGGGCAGGGACATTAGCTAGACTGGGGATACTCACCCCGAGGTCTCCCTGGTGTGGCGGCCAATCTGTGACAGGGACATTAGCTAGACTGGGGATACTCACCCCAAGTTCTCCCTGGGTTGGCGGCCATCTTCGACATGGAATTCAGCTAGACTGGGGATACTCACCCCGACGTCTCCCGAGTGCGTCGGCCATTTTGGTCAGGGACATTAGCTAGACTGGGGATACTAACCCCAAGGTCTCCACGGAGTGGCGGCCAATCTGTGACAGGGATATTAGCTAGACTGGGGATACTCACCCCGAGGTCTCCCCAGAGCGGCGGCCATTTTGGGAAGGAACACTACCTAGACTGGGAATACTCACCCCGACGTCTTCCAAATGCAGCGGCCATCTTGGGCAGGGACATTAGCTAGACTGGGCATACTCACCCTGAGGTCTCCCCAGTGCGGCGGCCATCTTGGACAGAGACATTAGCTAGACTGGGGTTACTCACCCCGAGGTCTCTACAGTGAGGCGGCCATCTTGTACAGGGACATTAGCTAGACTGGGGATATTCATCCCAAGGTCTCCCCGGTGTGTCGGCCAATCTGTGACAGGGACATTAGCTAGACTGGGGATACTCACCCCGAGTTCTCCCTAGTGCGGCGGCCATCTTGGACAGGGACATTAGCTAGACTGGGGATATTCATCCCAAGGTCTCCCTGGTGTGGCGGCCAATCTGTGACAGGGACATTAGCTAGACTGTGGATACTCACCCCAAGTTCTCCCTGGGTTGGCGGCCATCTTCTACATGGAATTCAGCTAGACTGGTGATACTCACCCCGACGTCTCCCGAGTGCATCTGCCATTTTGGTCAGGGACATAAGCTAGACTGGGGATACCAACCCCAAGTTCTCCCTGGTGTGGCGGCCATCTTGGACAGGGAATTCACATAGACTGGGGATACTCACCCGACGTCTCCCCAGTGCGGTGGCCATTTTGGACAGTGACATTAGCTAGACTGGGGATATTCACCCGGAGGTCTCCCCAGTGCGGTGGCCATTTTGAGAAGGAACACTAGCTAGCCTGGGAATACTCACCCCGAAGTCTCCACAATGCGGGGGACATCTTGGGCAGGGACATTAGCTAGACTGGGGATACTCACCCGCAGGTCTCCACAATGCGGCGGCCATTATGGACAGGGACATTAGCTAGAATGGGGATACTCACTCTGAGGTCTCCCCGGTGCTGCGGTCAATCTGTGACAGGTACATTAGCTGGACTGAAGATAGTAACCCCGAGTTCTCCGTGGTGTGGCGGCCATCTTGGACAGGGAATTCAGAAAGACTGGGGATACTCACCCCGACATCTCACCAGTGCGGCTGCCATCTTGGACAGGGAATTCAGCTAGACTGGGGATACTCACCCCAAGCTCTCCCCACAGTGGCGGCCATTTTGGGAAGGAACACTAGCTAGACTGGGAATACTCACCCCGAAGTCTCCACAATGCGGCGGAGATCTTGGGCAGGGACATTAGCTAGACTGGGAATACTCACCACGAGTTCTCCACAGTGCGGCGGCCATCTTGGCAGGGACATTAGCTAGACTGGAATATTCAGCCCAAGGTCTCCCCGGTGCGGCGGCCAATCTGTGACAGGGACATTAGCTAGACTGGGGATACTAACCCCGAGTTCCCTCTGGTGTGGCGGCCATCTTGGACAGGAAATTCAGCTAAACTGGGGATACTCACCCCGAGGTCTCCCCAGTGCGGCGGCCATAATTTGAAGGAACATTAGCAAGACTGGGGATTATCACCCCGAGGTCTCCCCAGTGCGGCAGTAATCTTGGGCAGGGACATTAGCTAGACAGGGGATACTCACCGAGCTGTCCCTGGTGCGGCGGCCATCTTGGACAGGGACATTAGCTAGACTGGGCATACTCACCCCGAGGTCTCCCCAGTGCGGCGGCCATTTTGGGCAGGGACATTAGCTAGACTGGGGATACTCACCCCGAGGTCTCCCTGGTGTGGCGGCCAATCTGTGACAGGGACATTAGCTAGACTGGGGATACTCACCCCAAGTTCTCCCTGGGGTTGTGGCCATCTTCGATATGGAATTCAGCTAGACTGGGGATACTCACCCCGACGTCTCCCGAGTGCGTCCGCCATTTTGGTCAGGGACATTAGCTAGACTGGGGATACTATCCCCAAGTTCTCCCTGGTGTAGCGACAATCTTGGACAGGGAATTCAGATAGACTGGGGATACTCACCCCGACGTCTCACCAGTGGTGCTGCCATCTTGGACAGGGATATTAGCCAGACTGGGGATATTCACCCCAAGGTCTCCCCGGTGTGGCGGCCAATCTGTGACGGGGACATTAGCTAGACTGGGGATACTCACCCCGAGTTCTTCCCAGTGCGGCGGCCATCTTGGACAGGGACATTAGCTAGACTGGGGATACTCACCCAGAGGTCTCCCTGGTGCGGCGGCCATCTTGGGAAGGGACATTAGCTAAACTAGGGATACTCACCCCGAGGCCTCCCCGGTGCGGCGGCCGTCTTGGGCAGGGACATTAGCTAGACAGGGGATACTCACCCCGAGGTCTCCCCAGTGCGGCGATCATCTTGGGCAGGAACATAAGCTTGACTGGGGATACTCAACCCGAGGTTTCCCCAGTGCGGCAGCCATCTGGGGATACTCACCCCGAGGTCTCCGCGGTGCGGCGGCCAATTTGGGAAGGGACATTAGCTAGACTGGGGATACTCACCCTGAGGTCTCCCCGTTGCGGCCATCTTGGGCAGGGAATTTAGCTAGAGAGGGGATACTAACCTCGAGGTCTCCCCGGTGCGGCGAGAATCTTGGACAGGGACATTAGCAAGACTGGGGATACTCACCCCAAGCTCTCCCCAGTGCGGCGGCCATCTTGGACAGGGACATTAGCTAGACTGGGGATACTCACTCTAAGGTCTTCCCAGTGCAGCTGCCATCTTGGGCAGGGACATTAGCTAGACTGGGAATACTCACCCCGAGCTCTCCACAGTGCGGCGGCCATCTTGGACAGGGACATTAGCTAGACTGGAATATTCAGCCCAAGGTCTCCCTGGTGCGGCGGCCAATCTGTGACAGGGACATTAGCAAGACTGGGGATACTCACCCTGAGGTCTCCCCGGTGCGACGGCCATCTTGGGAAGGGTAATTAGCGAGACTGGGGATACTAACCCCGAGTTCTCCCTGGTTTGGCATCCATTTTGGACAGAGAATTCAGCTAGACTGGGGATTCTCACCCCGACGTCTCACCAGTGCGGCTGCAATCTTGGACAGGGACATTAGCTAGACAGAGGATACCCACCCCGAGGTCTCCTCAGTGCGGAGGCCATCTTGGGAAGGGACATTAGCTAGACTGCAGAATACTCATCCCGACGTCTCCCCAGTGCGGGGGCCATCCGGGGATTCTCACCCAGAGGTCTCCCCGATGCGGCAGCCATCTTGGGCAGGGACATTAGCTAGACTGGGAATACTCACCCCGAGCTCTCCACAGTGCGGCGGCCATCTTGGACAGTGACATTAGCTAGACTGGGGATACTCACCCCAAGCTCTCCCCAGTGCGGCGGCCATCTTGGACAGGGACATTAGCTAGACTGGGGATACTCACTCTAAGGTCTTCCCAGTGCAGCTGCCATCTTGGGCAGGGACATTAGTTAGACTGGGAATACTCACCCCGAGCTCTCCACAGTGCGGCGGCCATCTTGGACAGGGACATTAGCTAGACTGGAATATTCAGCCCAAGGTCTCCCTGGTGCGGCGGCCAATCTGTGACAGGGACATTAGCTAGACTGGGGATACTAACCCTGAGTTCTCCGTGGTGTGGCGTTCATCTTGGACAGGGAATTCAGCTAGACTGGGGATACTCACCCCGAAGTCTCCACAATGCGGCGAACATCTTGGGCAGGGACGTTAGCTAGACTGGGGATACTCACCCGCAGGTCTCCAAAATGCGGCGGCCATCTTGGACAGGGACATTAGCTAGAATGGGGATACTCACTCTGAGGTCTCCCCGGTGCTGCGGTCTATCTGTGACAGGGACATTAGCTAGACTGGGGATACTAACCCCGAGTTCTCCGTGGTGTGGCGGCCATCTTGGACAGGGAATTCAGCTAGACTGGGGATACTCACCCCGACGTCTCACCAGTGCGGCTGCCATCTTGGACAGGGACATAAGCTAGACTGGGGATACTCACCCCAAGCTCTCCCCAGTGCGGCGGCCATCTTGGACAGGGACATTAGCTAGACTGGGGATACTCTCTCTGAGGTCTTCCCAGTGCAGCTGCCATCTTGGGCAGGGACATTAGCTAGACTGGGAATACTCACCCCGAGCTCTACACAGTGCGGCGGCCATCTTGGACAGGGACATTAGCTAGACTGGGGATATTCACCCCAAGGTCTCCCTGGTGCGGCGGCCAATCTGTGACAGGGACATTAGCTAGACTGGGGATACTAACCCTGAGTTCTCCGTGGTGTGGCGTTCATCTTGGACAGGGAATTCAGCTAGACTGGGGATACTCAACCCGAGGTCTCCCCAGAGTGGCGGCCATTTTGGGAAGGAACACTAGCAAGACTGGGAATACTCACCCCGAAGTCTCCACAATGCGGCGGACATCTTGGGCAGGGACATTAGCTAGACTGGGGATACTCACTCTGAGGTCTTCCCAGTGCAGCTGCCATCTTGGGCAGGGACATTAGCTAGACTGGGAATACTCACCCTGAGTTCTCCACAGTGCAGCGGCCATCTTGGACAGGGACATTAGCTAGACTGGAATATTCAGCCCAAGGTCTCCCCGGTGCGGCGGCCAATCTGTGACAGGGACATTAGCTAGACTGGGGATACTAACCCCGAGTACTCTCTGGTGTGGCGGCCATCTTGGACAGGGAATTCAGCTAGACTGGGGATACTCACCCCGACGTCTCACCAATGCGGCTGCCATCTTGGACAGGGACATTAGCTAAACTGGGGATACTCACCCCGAGTTCTCCCCAGTGCGGCGGCCATAATTGGAAGGAACATTAGCTAGACTGGTCCACTGATAGTGTAGTGGTAAACACGCCTGAGTTGTGTGCGGGCAGCGTGGGATCGATTCCCGCTCAGTGACAGTGTCTATGTGTGCCCTGCGACTGGCTGGCGACCAGTTCGGGGTGTAGTCTGCCTTCGCCCATTGACGGCTGGGATAGGCTCTGGCAACTCCCCGCGACCCTATATAGGACAAGCGCTTTGGAAGATGACATGACATTAGCTAGACTGGGGATTATCACCCCGAGGTCTCCCCAGTGTGGCGGCAATCTTGGGCAGGGACATTAGCTAGACTGGGGATTATCACCCCGAAGTCTCCCCAGTGTGGCGGCAATCTTGGGCAGGGACATTAGCTAGACTGGGGATACTCACCCGGAGGTCTCCACAATGCGGCGGCCATCTTGGACAGGGACATTAGCTAGACTTGGGATACTCACCCCGACGTCTTCCCAGTGCAGCGGCCATCTTGGGCAGGGACATTAGCTAGACTGTGCATACTCACCCCGAGGTCTCCCCAGTGCGGCGGCCATCTTGGGCAGGGACATTAGCTAGACTGGGGATACTCACCCCGAGGTCTCTACAGTGCGGCGGACATCTTGTGCAGGGACATTAGCTAGACTGGGGATATTCACCCCAAGGTCTCCCTGGTGTAGCAGCCAATCTGTGACAGGGACATTAGCTAGACTGGGGATACTCACCCCAAGTTCTCCCTGGGGTGGCGGCCATCTTCGACACGGAATTCAGCTAGACTGGGGATACTTACCCCGACGTCTCCCGAGTGCGTCGGCCATTTTGGTCAGGGAAATTAGCTAGACTGGGGATACTAACCCCGGCACGGTGGTCGACTGGTTAGCACGTCCGCCTCACAGTTCAGAGGTCGTGGGTTCGATCCCGGCTCCGGCCTCCCTGTGTGGAGTTTGCATGTTCTCCCCGTGCCTGCGTGGGTTTTCTCCGGGCACTCCGGTTTCCTCCCACATTCCAAAAACATGCATGGTAAGTTGATTGGATACTCTAAATTGCCCATAGGTGTGATTGTGAGTGCGGATGTTTGTCTCTGTGTGCCCTGCGATTGGCTGGCAACCAGTTCAGGGTGTCCCCCGCCTACTGCCCAAAAAGACAGCTGGGATAGGCTCCAGCACGCCCCGCGACCCTTGTGAGGAGAAGCGGTACAGATAATGGATGGATGGATGGGAAACTAACCCCAAGTTCTCCCTGGTGTGGCGGCCATCTTGGACAGGGAATTCGGATAGACTGGGGATACTCACCCCGACGTCTCACCAGTGCGGCTGCCATCTTGGACAGGGACATTAGCTAGAAAGGGGATACCCACCCCGAGGTCTCCTCAGTGCGGAGGCCATCTTGGGAAGGGACATTAGCTAGACTTGGGATACTCACCCCGACGTCTTCCCAGTGCAGCGGCCATCTTGGGCAGGGACATTAGCTAGACTGTGCATACTCACCCCGAGGTCTCCCCAGTGCGGCGGCCATCTTGGGCAGGGACATTAGCTAGACTGGGGATACTCACCCCGAGGTCTCTACAGTGCGGCGGACATCTTGTGCAGGGACATTAGCTAGACTGGGGATATTCACCCCAAGGTCTCCCTGGTGTGGCAGCCAATCTGTGACAGGGACATTAGCTAGACTGGGGATACTCACCCCAAGTTCTCCCTGGGGTGGCGGCCATCTTCGACACGGAATTCAGCTAGACTGGGAATACTTACCCCGACGTCTCCCGAGTGCGTCGGCCATTTTGGTCAGGGAAATTAGCTAGACTGGGGATACTAACTCCGGCACGGTGGTCGACTGGTTAGCACGTCCGCCTCACAGTTCAGAGGTCGTGGGTTCGATCCCGGCTCCGGCCTCCCTGTGTGGAGTTTGCATGTTCTCCCCGTGCCTGCGTGGGTTTTCTCCGGGCACTCCGGTTTCCTCCCACATTCCAAAAACATGCATGGTAAGTTGATTGGATACTCTAAATTGCCCATAGGTGTGATTGTGAGTGCGGATGTTTGTCTCTGTGTGCCCTGCGATTGGCTGGCAACCAGTTCAGGGTGTCCCCCGCCTACTGCCCAAAAAGACAGCTGGGATAGGCTCCAGCACGCCCCGCGACCCTTGTGAGGAGAAGCGGTACAGATAATGGATGGATGGATGGGATACTAACCCCAAGTTCTCCCTGGTGTGGCGGCCATCTTGGACAGGGAATTCGGATAGACTGGGGATACTCACCCCGACGTCTCACCAGTGCGGCTGCCATCTTGGACAGGGACATTAGCTAGACTGGGGATATTCACCCCAAGGTCTCCCCGGTGTGGCGGCCAATCTGTGACAGGGACATTAGCTAGACTGGGGATACTCACCCCGAGGTCTCCCCAGAGCGGCGGCCATTTTGGGAAGGAACACTAGCTAGACTGGGAATACTCACCCCGACGTCTTCCCAGTGCAGCGGCCATCTTGGGCAGGGACATTAGCTAGACTGGGCATACTCACCCCGAGGCCTCCCCAGTGCGGCGGCCATCTTGGACAGGGACATTAGCTAGACTGGGGATACTCACCCCGAGGTCTCTACAGTGCGGCGGCCATCTTGTACAGGGACATTAGCTAGACTGGGGATATTCACCCCAAGGTCTCCCCATTGTGGCGGCCAATCTGTGACAGGGACATTAGCTAGACTGGGGATACTCACCCCGAGTTCTCCCTGATGTGGCGGCCATCTTGGACATGGAATTCAGCTAGACTGGGGATACTCACCACGAGCTCTCCCCAGTGCGGCGGCCATCTTGGACAGGGACATTAGCTAGACTTGGGATACTCACCCCGAGGTCCCCCCAGTGCGGCGGCCATTTTGGGAAGGAACACTAGCTATACTGGGAATACTCACCCGGAGGTCTCCACAATGCGGCGGCCATCTTGGACAGGGTAATTAGCTAAACTGGGGATACTCACCCTGAGGTCTACCCACTGTTGCGGCCATCTTGGGGGAGGACCCAAAATACACAGGAAGTGACCCATATGACCCAGAATAGGACCGGAATTGACCTAAATGACCTGGAAATTGACCGGAAGTGACTCAAATGACCCGGAAATGGACCGGAAGTGACCAAAATGCCCCGGAAATCGACCAGACATGACACAAATCACCCATAAATGAACGGGATGTGACCCAAATGACCCGGAAATGGACCGGAAGTGACCCAAATGACCCAGAAATTAACCAGAAGTCTTTTTCTCCCTTCTGATTTTTTATGTCCTCCTCATTCCAGGCTATTCTCTACAATTTGAGGTCATTCAACTTCATTCAGTATCATTTCAACGCATACCAGTTTTTCATAGAGGTCATTCAACTTCATTCAGTATCATTCAACTTCATTCAGTATCATTCATCTCCATTCAACTTCATTCCACTTTATTCAACTTCATTCATTATCAGTCAACTTTATTCAGTATAATTCAACTTTAGTCCACTCTATTCCACTTCATTCAACTTCATTCAGCTTTATTCAACTTCATTCCACTGTATGCAACTTCATTCAGTATCATTCAACTTCATTCAGTATCATTCAACTCCATTCAACTTCATTCCACTTTATTCAACCTCATTCATCATCAGTCAACTTTATTCAGTATAATTCAACTTTAGTCCACTTTATTCAACTTCATTCAACTTCATTCCAACCCATTCCGCAGTTTTTTTTCAGTCTTCACACGCAATTTCTCCAGAAATTGCATTCTCTAGCTAGGGCCCGAGCAGCGACCGCTGCAAGGTCTCTATTGTTTTTGTAGAAATTATTATTATGATTATTATTATTATTATTATTATTAGGGCCCGAGTAGCGAAAGCTGCAAGGACCCTATTTTTTTTTTAGAAATTATTAGGGCCTGAGCAGCAAAAGCTGCAGGACCCTATTGTTTTTGTAGAAATTATTATTATAATTAGGGCCCGAGCAGCGACTGCTGCAAGGACCCTATTGTTTTTGTAGAAATTATTATTATTATTATTTGTTATTTTTTTGACCAAATGATTGCATTTTTGCACCCCTAAACATGCACGAAAACTCACCAAACTTTGCAGTCTCATCGGGCCTGGCAAAAAATTTGATATTTTATGACTTAAAATAAATGGCTCTGTTGCGCCTGTGAGGTCCAAATGTGGGTAGACCTCGTGTGGCCGGTCATCAGATGTAAAAAGAAATTCAGGCAGAGACAATGTACAATTTTATACCACTGCAGCGGGGGGAGAGAGAAGGGAGGAACACAGAGTGCGTGTGTTCTCGGCTCCACTGTTGCTCTTTCCCCACCCTCTCCCAGCCGCGGCTGGCTTTTATCTAGTACCTGTACGCGTCATAGGTGGGAGGGCCTTAGACTGATACAGCAAAAGATGTATAGACAGTGAATAATGAAGAATGTTTCTGAGAAATGCACAAAATGTATATAGAACATTCTTAAGCAACTTCACACGCCACCTAGAGTAGGAAAACAAAACAGAATTCCAGCCTGTTTGACCTATTCCTACGAAAATTGGCAGGCACGTGTAGCACCCCGAGACCATTACAGCCATCGTCGAAAGTGTACAGGAAGTGAGCCATGAATTTTTGAATGTCCAATTTTGGACCACTTTTGCACGTGTACAGGGTGCATACATTTGCACCGATGTCCCGGAGGATTATTCCTTCATATAACTTCAAACTTCGGATATATCATCTTAAGACCTGGGGCAAACACTTTTTTTGTTGTAGAACTATATGACGGGAGAGGGCCATCAAATTTGGCAAAAATTGTCATTTTTTACATTTTTATTTACTGCACAGAACCCGTTGAACGAATCCGACTGAAAATTTGTCAGAAAGGCCTCAAGACATTGATCTTGCTCTACACCTAATATTGTGACTTTTTTGGTGAAGGGCGTAGCCTTGACAGTGCTGTAAAATCATTATTCATTATTCATCGTGACAATAAATACAGTTTGAACTTGACTCAGATCATCCAAATGTCTCGAAATTTTTCATATTTGATGATAGCCAAGAGCTGAAGACATCTACAAACTTATTTTACACCGTAGTGGTAGCGCCACCTACTGGCTGAAGGAAATACATGTTTTTTCTTTGATCTTTTTCTCCTCGCTGCTTAACCAGGTCGACCTCAGAATTGCTCGGAAGACTCTGTCGACCTTCCTGATGTTAAAATACGATATTTGTGATTTTTGGTGAAAAGCTGTTGCCATGGCAACACGCAGTTTGCCAAAAAAACAATGCTCATTTTGAGGGTCTGAACATGATCGCGATCTCATACATGATTTTACAAATCATCAATATTTTTTCATTTTTTTGTGCAATTTGTAATAAAGAAAGGCTCACTAGCGCTCCCTAGAAATTTTTAAAAATCCAGCCCTGGTTGTACTTTCCACCTAGGTCAGATCATCCAAACTTCTCGAAATTTTTCCTATTTGATGATAGCAAAGAGCTGAAAACATCAACAAACTTATTTTTCATCGTAGTGGCAGCGCCACCCAGTGGCTCAAGGAAATACATGTTTTTTTTCTTTGATGTTTTTATCCTAGCAGGTTAACTGGGTCTACATCATCTTTGCACGGAAGAGTGTTTAGGTCTTCCTAATATTAAAATACGCACTTTATTAAGAAATACTTCATCTTAGAAATCTCAAGTTGTTTTGTTATTAGTAATTGTCGGCATTTGATAAATTCATTGAGTTTCGCTGTAGTGCTGGGATATCACACTGTGAGCAGGCATTGAACGCTCCTCGAGCGCTAGTGTTGATAGCGAGAGACGTGGTTTCTTTTATTTTCCTCCTTCGACAAAGCTAGCTATTAGTTTGTTCGTACCAGCAAACTCAGTAGTTGCAGATTTCCCGTGTTTCACCACGTTTGTTGTTGTGTGTAAATGTTAAGAGGTGAGTTTAATAATTTGGGTTCGTGTCAGGTAACTGCTGTACATAATAGCCAAGATATGTTCTCGTGAGTGATGTCACGTTGATGAACACTAGTTAGTTATTTCGGCTAGTATGCTTACTATTCTAGTGATGAAACGTGTGAATGTGTATTATATGTATTGTTTGGCTGTTTAATTGCTTAATACAGTTTAGGCATATTGTTAACAAACGGATATGCATTGGATGATATTGCTAGGTTATTCTTTGTCTGTGTTGTTGTAGACCACAATAAATAGACATGTCAAGTGGAATACGGGCCTGTGTTTTCTGACAGGAGCACCCACATTCATACCTTGCCACTCTAAAATAGAGTCAGCTGGAGACATCATACCAATCATATGATCTCCCCGTTTTACTTCACATTATGTACAGTTCATGCAATCTTGCAGAACGAGTCAACCAGAAAATTGCTTCCAGTTTGGCAGGAGAAACGCAAACGGAAGTGATGTACGAGCTGCCTCGCAAAAGTAGCAGTAATGTACTTTATTTTATTTTCTTTTTGGTAATTCAGAAGATAAAAACACAACAGCCAGGGGGGTGACAAACATAGAAGCAAAGAAATATATTACAGAAACCTAAAAGCGTGACATCATCAGCAGGCACGAAGGACCCAATCCAATCTGGCTATTTTAAAAAATTTCAATGAACATTCTATCAGTCTGGCCCTCAGCTTGTCGCAAATTTTTTTATTTGGCCCATTAGACTTTGACACCCCTGCTGTAGACCTTCCTGATGTTAAAATACGATATTTGTGATTTTTCGTTAAAAGCTGTCGCCATGGCTACGGGCAGTTTGCAAATAAAACTACGCCGATTTTGATGGTCTAAACATGCATGAAATCTGACAAAACTGCATACGCATCAGGCCTGGTGAAATCATCTTTTTTTTTGTTGCACGTCGCAATTCTCAGATCATCCAAACTTCTCGAATTTTTTCATAATAGATTATAGCCAAGGGCTGAAGACATCTACGAACTTATTTTTAAAAATAAGTCCAGTTGTACGATTTACCTATATCTACGAAGATTTGGTGGTATATCTAAGGCCAAGACCTGCAAAAAAGTCTCTTGGAGCCTTGTGCTAAAGCGAACAAGAAGTCTGCCATTTTGCATTTACTTTACAATTTGGCATCACATTGACTTTAAATGCAGCTGTAATGTGATCCACATGATAATATCTTGTCAAAATTTCACACATTTGATGAGAGTCTACACCTGAAGAGACATCTACGAACTAACTTTTCATTGTGGTGGGAGCGCCACCTACTGGCTAAATGAATTACATGTTTTATTCTTTCATGTTTCTCTCCTGGCAGGTTAGCCAGATCTCCTTCATATTTGCTTAGAAGAGTGTTTAGTTCTTCATGATGTTATTATTATTATTATTATTATTATTATTATTATTATTATTATTATTATTATATTGAATGTCCATCCATCCATTATCGATACCGCTTATCCTCACAAGGGTCGCCTATCCCAGCTGTCTTCGGGCAGTAGGCGGGGGACACCCTGAATTGGTTGCCAGCCAATCGCAGGGCACACAGAGACAAACATCCGCACTCACAGTCACACCTAGGGGCAATTTAGAGAGTCCTATCAACTTACCATGCATGTTTTTGAAATGTGGGAGGAAACTGGAGTACCCGGAGAAAACCCACGCAGGCACGGGGAGAACATGCAAACTCCACACAGGAAGGCCGGAGTCGGGATCGAACCCATGACCTCTGAACTGTGAGGCGGACGTGCTAACCAGTCGACCACCATTGAATGTCCAATTTGGCCCATTTTTGCAAATTTACAGGGGCCATACATTTGCACCCTTATCTCAGAGTATTCATCCGGTTGACTTCAAACATCAGATAAATCATCTTAATGCCTGGGGCAACGACTGGAACAAAAATTTTGACTTTTTGATCAACTATATGGCGATGCATCAAAATTTGTGTAAAATATTTCCTTCGCCAAAAATGACAAAATGCTTAATAACTCCCCTACACATGCTCCAAAAAATCTAAAACTTTGTCTGTATATAAATAGTCACACCCTAAAGACATCTATATGATAATATTCTGTTGTACATTTAGCGCCACCTAGTGACGACTACAAATGTCATTTTTTACATTTTAATGCACTGCACGGAGCTCGTTGAACAAATCCAACTAAAAATTTGACAGTAAAGCCTCAAGACTTTGTTCTTGCTGTATGCCGAATATTGTGACTTTTTGGCCTGGCCATGATGGTGCCGCAAATTCTGATTATTCACGGTGACAATAAAAGCTACAGTAACTTGACTGAGATGATCCTTCTCGAAATTCTATATTTTTAATGATAGCCAAGGCCTGAAGACATCTACGAACTTATTTTTCATCGTAGTGGTAGTGCCACTTAGTGGCTGAAAGAAATATGTTTTTTTTTTCGTGAAAAGCTGTTGCCATGGCAGCAGCTCGCCAATAAAACAATGCTGATTTTGAAGGTCTGAACATACACAAAATCTCACCAAACTTTGCACACACATCGGGCCTGGCGAAATCATCAATATTTTATTATTGAGCAATTTCCAAAAAATGGCTCGCCCCCTAGAATTATTTAAAAAATCAGCACTGGTTGTATGTTTCACCAACATCTTCGAAAATTGAAGGCAAGAGAGCTATAGGAAGACTTAAGAGAAGTTTGATAGATGTCGTGAGGGTGGAGAGAAGGATGCAGAAGATCGGTTTATGGATTATGCGCTGCTGTGACCCCTATCCAGACAGCCTCAAAGGAAAAAAAAACAGTACAGTATCTAACACAAATGTACAGTTGAGTTTGAACTTGCGTTTGTGAAGTGTAGACTTTTAGGTTTGATTTGTTTCACAAAAAGTGTTGCATATACGTGCATATATAAGGAATTGCAGTCATATTATACAGAGTAGCTAAATTTTCAGAAACTCAAAAAGTAACTGGACAGTACAATAAAACTCGGCATATAACCAAGGAAAAGCAGGTTGAGATCGGAACACTGGCATTTAAGAATATATGTAGTGTATAGCGTACATATGTGGGCTTCCCTGCTTTTAAAGCTGCCCCTGTGACCTGACCTCGGATAAGTGGAAGAAAATGAATGGATGTCTTGTGATCCATATTCGCACATCTTTATCATGTCCTTGTGACTCATAATACCTTATGATTGAGGCGGTGAGTTGTACACAGTCTTTATCTCTGGTTTGAGTCGTTTCATGCACTGACCTCCATCTGTTGCCGGATCCAGTGAAGTGACTGTGTGATCCTGGTGTACACGCCTGGCTTGTTCCTTATAGCACAGCCAATGCCCCAGCTCGTTGTCCCAACCAGTTTCCAAAGAGATGAGTCCTCACAAGCAAGAGGACCCCCACTGTCCCCCTGCAAAAATACTTGCAGGTATTCTATTGTACAAGTATTATAGAATATGAACCATTATAGGAATCAAATGTTTGTTCGGTCGTCCCTCAGTCTTGTAAACATGGTAAAATACACAAGAACGCATAAACTAATGAATGGATCTTTATTTGTTATAACTATTGAGTACAGGTTTAGTGTGTTTTGTCATTCAATAATACAAAATGTATTTTTAATTTTTAGTGCATAGAAATGTTATTTTTTACGTCTTAAAATAGAACACTTCCACATAGGCTACGGTGCATTAGGAAAGTAATCGCTACAATCTTTTTCCCCAAATTTTGTGCTGTTACAATGGTTTTCCAAAGTGGATTAAAATATTTTTTTCCTCAAAACTCTATACAAATCGCTCCATAATGTGTGATCTTCACACACTGCTTATCCTGCACAGGGTCATGGGGAGGTGCTGGAGCCTATCCCAGCTGACTTCGGGCCAAAGGCAGACTACACCCTGCACTAGTCACCAACAAGTCGCAGGGCACACACAGACATCATCACTGACCGGGAACCGATCCCACGCTGCCCGCACACAAGTCAGGCGGGGGCTCCAAGGGCTCCAAGAAGGGTCTGAACTGCTGTTTGGTACATAGGCACAAACAACAGTCAGAACCCGTCCCCTCACCTGAAGAGTGTGGCTACCCTTTTGTGAACCTAAAGGATGCACGGAGCCAGGGTGCATTAAAGTATGCCCAGACGTGCTTGGTGCCCTTCACCGTGGGCAACTCCAGAGTGGAATATAATCCAACTTCTCTCAAGAGGACTGCTACCAGAGTCCAAGCCATGTGTCAGGTCAGGGGTCGGCATCCTGCAGCTCCGGAGCCGCACGTGGCTCTTTCATCCTTATGTTACGGCTCTGCGTGGCTTGGGAAAATAAGTGTATGATGTTTCTCTCAAAAACGTGTATCATGTCTTATTAAGTCAAAGTTTTGGGCCACTTTCATGTGTGGTCCTAGACTGCATACATATCAGATTTTTTGCAATGCGACCGGAGTCTGAACTGCACTAGGTCGCATATATCCGACATTACTGTTGTCATTCGGATTCCAAAATTGGCAACCTCACAGATTAGCTCAGAGTGACATTCCTTATCCCTAGAGCAAGGGATCGGACTGCCAAGGTCTCTGCCCTTGGCCGGCACCCAGCTTTCTAAGCACCTGACCTCTGGGCCTCCACCACAGGTGGTGAGCTCATGGAAAGTGGGGCACACTTTGCCAGTATCTCTGGTCTGGACAAACATGGTGGTTTGGTGTTTCGTCTTCTACACCACATTTTGGGGACGATGCGGATGTAGCTTGGCCTACGGTGTTTTTATGCTTCTGGAGATTTTGTTCCATTGACATCCATCACAATTCTCTGAGCTCCTTTTTCGATAGCTGCATCCACACCCCTCTCTAGGGCCCCTGTGATCTTTTCCAGATACTCTTTCTGGTCCAAATCTGTATCCCATTTTGCAAACCAAACACCTGCGTAACACACACTTTCAAAGCCGCTGGCAGCGAGGTCAAGCAGTGCGCCAGAGCGCACATCATATCGCGTTACCTTCTTTGATTTTTTTGCGTTTTTTGTTAAACCTGGATGTAGGATATGATAGCGCCAAGTCTTACTTTTCATTAGAACTCATGATTGTTGAAGCATTCCACAATAGCAGCCTTTTACCCTACGTATGTGAACATGGTTGCAACATGATTGCAATGGGATTCAAATGGCACACTTTTGGTTCGCATGGACATCCCCTTAGTAAAACTTGTGTAAAATGCTCATTTTCTGTCGTATTACTGTCAAATTTGAAATTGAATTGGAGGAGCCTTTGAGCTGTAATCCTGTAGTGTTGTTTTAGTCCACCACCTAATACAAAATTTTCCAGGCAGATTTTTGGAAAAGAAAAAAAAATAGGCGGACATAAAATCTGCCTTCTTTTATGTATTCAAACTTCCCTAATTCAGTGCCAGTATCACTTAAAATGATTCTGACGGTTGAGGAGAAAAATTCAAAGTGTTATCTTAAAAAAGAGATCAAAACTATGCTGATACTCTAAATGGTTAAAGTACAGCTTCTGTTTTACTTTGGGTGCACCTTTTTAGGCGTTCAGGTAAAAATACCAGGTGCCCTGCAAGGGGTTTTAAGCAAAGACTAAACTATAAAGTACCGGTATATGAACAAAATACAGCACAATATAAGAAACATTGTCCAATTACCGTTGACAAAATACTGTAAAAACTGTAATACCAATGCAGTACAGTACTTAACTACTGTAAACTGTACTGTATTTTAGTGTTGATTTTTCTCAGACTTCAGTATTTTGAGTTGTTGTGTTGGCTTCATTCTTTGCTGTATGAAAATGTTTGTCTGGAGTTTTGTTGCTAATTGCAAGAAACTGTCCCGTTGATCATCACTGATGTCTGGTGATTCTTGTGCATACAAAAGCATTTTTCATGCCATCCCCATAGCTCTCTTGCTGGACAGTGGCTTTACATCAGGACTTTTCTGGTAGATTTGAGTTTTTCCGACTCCAAGTGTCTCCTGGATGTCTTTTACTTTGTGTCCAGCTTCGCATAATCGGATGCATTTCATTCTCTCTTTCACTGTCATTACCGTTCTTCGTTTGGATGCCATGAACTACAGACGAAAATGTAAATGAATAATTTTAAAATCTTTCGCAATTTCAGTAAAACGCATGCCAAAGAAGTAATTTACTTGTCGCCATTTTGGATCCGATGATGGTGGAGCGGTCAGAGTTTTTCCATAGTACGAGCGGGAGCTGCTTGAGTTTACGCTACTAAACAAACATTGAATTCCTCTTTGCATTAAAGCGTCTTGGAGTATTGATTGATTCCATTGCTGAATAGAGTCTTTTAACTCACACTCGGCGGCTACAAAGTTAGTCCCATTGTTTGAGCGCATAACTTCCACTTGTCCTCTTCTGGACAAGAATCAACGGATTGCATTCACACATGAGCCAGTGTCTAAAGAATGAGCAATTTGATGTGCACCACTCGCGTAGTGAGACAAGTGAAAATAACTCCATATCTTTTCACGCGGCTGCGTCCCTGTTTTACGTCGAACGGGCTGAAATAGTCCACTCCTACGTTTGAGAAGGGGTTTGTCAGGAACTATTCTGTCTGGAGGACGTGTGAGTAATTCAATGAAATTCAAAATCCTGGATAAGAAGATGTGCTACTATGGACGAGTCAGACCGACCTTCGACTAACAACCTTGAAGTTAATGGTAAAACAGAAATTCTGCCATTACAAATAGTCAAAAGCTGTTTGCTTCTGTGACTAGGAGTAAATACTATACACTAAACACTGTCTACTGTGCTACTACTACTGCAAGTGCAGTAAATCTTTATGATGACAGAAATTGAGATACTACTTTATGATGACATAATTGATGACAGAAAAGAGATAACACTACTTCAAAGCATTGGCTCTCACATTTGAGTTTTCTTCTTTCTCGCTCAGTGTAGGTGGTGTCTGTCGCTCCTAATACAGTAAAATGCCCTTTACTTTGTCGAGGAGTTCCTGATACTCAGCGTAACGAGGTGCTGCCCTAGTGTTTTCAGGGTTTTCTATTCTGTATGCAACTCTTGGCTCAGCAGCTAACATCTTAACTATGGGATCCCAATCACGACCTGTACTGATTCGGCACTCCACGTTGTGTTTTTCCATCATTCCGATCCACCATTTCAGCCATTCTCCAGCTTCCCTTCTGGTGTAGTCCACCCGCGGGGGGCTCACTACAGTCGTTAACAAGCCTTTCTTCCCTGTCAGCTCTGTGTAGTGAATGCCTTCTTCTCCGATGGCTTCACCTACTCTTGCCAGTCTGTCTGCCTTTCTGCTGGTTGCCATCTTGCTGCTTAGCAGATTCTTTCTTAGTTGTAGGTTTGAGCTGTCTTTTTCCAAAGCCTCCCATAGCGCTCAGGGTAAGAATGTACTACAGCTCCTGGTTATTCAGCATTACCCTTCGTGCGATGCTTCTGTATCCACAGTACAGTCAACTTGAGTGCCTTAGCCTTCTCTGTAGTTGGTGTAGCTCACTCCTCGTGTTGGCGCTAAAGCCTTTCAGCAAAGTGTCACTTTGGAGCAAGGTGTGGTTCACAGCGAATTGCATGCAACAGGACACAATAGTCCACAAGCAGTTGAAGTTTGTAGAAAACTGTATTCCTTGTAAGAAAGCAACTCCTGGGAATCTGTAATTCACAGAGTACTGCCAGTGCGAGCCGTTAAAAACCGTATCCCACAAAAAGCGTAGTCCTCGGTAAAGTGAAATCCACATAAAATGGTAAAATCCAGAGAAAAATCACAAGTTCCAACTTGAAGTATAGTCCCCAAAATGTATAATCCACAGGGAAATGCAAAACGCCTCTCACAAAAATGGTTTCACCAGTGAAGTGGAAGCATCACTCATCAATTCTTCGGTGAGGTCAACGCACACTTGTTGTTCTGTTACTTTCTTTTGGGCAATTCTTTCTAACTTAAAAGCTGCCCTTCTTGCCACACAATGAATGATGCAGTCCCAAGACACAGTCGCTCCTTTTTATGGCTAGTTCAACAGCTCTTTCAGAATACCATAGAACAATTAACTTCACCATGCTCCAGAGCAGCAGGTCGCGGATCATAACACTCACACTGGAGTGTTTTATTGTGAGCGGCGCTGGTCGCCGTTGCTTTGACACAACACAGTTCTATCCTTTTATGGCAAACTCTATTGTGCTCTAAAAGAAAAAGGTTATTTTCTAGGAAACTCTATTCCTTAAAGAAACTATTTTATGCCAACTCAGGGTCGCCTGACATGACAATTTATCAGTTAGCAGAGTTCGTAAAGTCTTGTGAAGGAAAAATTCTATAAAACTCACATTATGGTTTTTTGGAGCTATGATCGAAATACGAAAAATGTAAGAAAGTCAATCCTAGCCGCACAATGTGCGCCACGTCAGATCTCTTATTGCATGAATATTTTAGAACCTATAATGGTTTACAGGCCCTTAAATGGTCCTGACCGGCTCTCCGTTTAAAGGGTTAAGCTTCCCGTTATCCCCGCTCGCTGTAACACGATGGCGCAGAGAGACAGAAGCTGCTTAAGCTGGTGTCGGGAAAGATATGTTTAGCTTCTCACTGTCCCAATTTTTGGAACTCTGTCCTGCTTACGTCAGCCCTCGGATCTTTGCCGAATAACCAGATCAGAGGCAAGGCGGAAGGTCCGACCACTCCCTTTTTACAGCAGCTTTCCCTGAATGATTTCCTTAATGATCTGGTGCACTTGGTACTCACCTAATAGTTTTAACCACTTTTTTCTCTTCCATCTGCAAACGAGTGAAGGTCCTTCTCCCTTTGCTCCTCATGTGAGACTCCGCAAACTTAAGTGACCACTTTACAGTGGGTGCATACAGAATTGGTAGTGAACACTAGCAAACTTTGTGCATTTCAGAAAGCCCACCAACTTCATTCTAGTCATCCTTACACCCTCGCACGCTCATCTATCGGACATCCTATTTTTCTTTTACTTTCCAATTGTTTTTGATAATCGTTTTTCTTTTTCTTTATTATTTAGGCATGCCATATAGTATTTTCATAAACATAAAAATTGTCCACTCATAACAAATTTTGCTGTTGTAACTGCTTGCGCATGTGGCCCTTTTCCCTGATAAGTTTTTCACTCTGAGTTTAAGTCCATTTGGGAACTTTTGATAACATTTCGGTTTGAAATTTTATACGTTTATTTATTCATCTTATTTAATTTTATTTACTTGTTTCTTTTGGTTCTCATTAACACTCAAGTTTTTTTCTTTTTGTTGTTTGTTTGATTATCCCATTTATTTTATAGTACTTCCAAATTTTTGCTGGTCAACACATTTAGCGTGGCATTTCCCCGCTCATAAACTTGCACCTACCACAACCATTTTTGTCCATTTTTACAATTTTGGACAGTTAATCGTATTCATGATTATTATTTTGGCATAGGGATTTGACAAAGACCCCCATCACAATCATGCGACTCGATTGTGGGGCGAGCATATCTCGTTTGCTTTGCAAGTTTATTTGACTTAATTTACTCATTGTCAGTTTTTCATTTTTGTCATTGGACATTTAATTTTTCTCTCCCAAATGACTTTACACTCATCTCCAACCACCCAACCAGGCCCCAAACACCACTGTGGTGATTTAAAACTTAAATTGTTTCACATTGCTGTTCGGGTCCACCCTGAGTTGTATTATCAAAAGAAGAGTCTCAGTACGCTGTGAATACACAGCATCAATGTTGAACATAGCTCTAACCGCACCACGCTTAACACAAATCTGGTGTACACTTTTGGTTTGAATCCGCACTCAACGCGCCGCCTTGTGGTAACTTTATATCCCACAGCCAAGACCTCAAACAATTGTGACACTTAATTACACCACTTGATAACTTTAATTATTGACTTACGTACAAGTAGTCAATAAATTAATTGCCGTTCTCAAGCAGCTGATTGTCCGAAGGCCTAGCAGCCTTATCAATCTGAGTTGGGCCCCCCGGCCTACTCAACTAAAGTGTGTTTCGTAAATTTAAGCACACTCTGGAAAGCTAGATTAAATGAAATACCCTTTTAATTTAATACAACTTCCAAACCAAACTGTTGACATTTACTTCCAAAACCTCAAACATGCATTTAAATCCAATTTGCATACCACATTAATTTATCAAGACAATATTTGTTTGATAGGTTTGAGTATTCAATGTACCATCAATTAAAATAATTGTACACAATTGTAAAATAATAGTTAACAATAATAATTGTACACATACTTGATGACATTTCCAGTTGCATTTAATTTAAGTTGTGCAGAACAATTTGCCTAAGTTGCCTTGTTTTGCATTTGTGTTCTCGGCTTCTTCCCTCAAAATAACGATACCCTTGGTGTTGTAATTTTAAATTAAATCACTTTTGAAATCTTTTGAGTGACCACAAAGGCAAATTTGCAAACACTCTTTGGGTGCGTGTTAAACAACATTCCCTCTGTTCCACGTTAAGTGAACATCCGACACTGCGAGTAACGTAAACCAAGCGTGTCTTCAAGTGAAAACATGGCGGAGCCTTGTGAAAATGCGAGCCCATTCGAAAACCTTGAAACGCTGGAAAAAATGGTGAATAACCTGGCTAAAGACTTTATTCCAGGTTATGCCGATTCAGTTAAAAACACTGACACGATACCCTAAATTCTAACATCACTCAGCTAATGAGTGACGCTGAAATCAAAAACCTAGAGGATACATCCCTCGTTCAAACACTCGGGTCCCTAGTTTTGAACCTCGTGTCACAGTTAAAGCACAGCGAATTTGACCAGTTTAAACAGCTTGAGGCTAAAGACAAAAGGGAAGTTGAGTTGACAGCACAGCTGGAAGCAACCAATCATCGGTTGACCACTGTTGTAGCTGAGCCTGTGGATGTTGAAGCACAGCAGGACAAAGCCGAAGCTTGTGCCCCAGGCTTACTTGATGACTCTGACAACGATGCACCTACCAAAGATCCTGACCTGAATTGACTCAGACACTCACTTAGTATGAGAACAAAGATCGCGAACAAGAAAAATTATTAAGTGCCGCCGCCACGGATATGACCAGATTAAGATGTGAGTTAACTGAAGTGGCTGACCGACCCTCCCGAGAAGCAATTGCGACGGGTCTAGGCGGACCACCAGTGCGACCGCTTGTTGTTAGATCAAGCGTCCAACGATGTAACTCGCCTTAAACAACAAGTAAAAACACAAAGAGAAGAGCGCACTGCAGAAATGGACCTCTCATTTGACCTGAGAAACAAACTGAAAATGGCCAAGATTAATTTAAGACATGTCAACAATGTCAACAAGACCAGGAGGCGGAGTTATTGCAGGTAAAGCGTGGGCTGCAGCTCGCACGGCAGTTAAATGCCGCCCATGGAACTCCCTTATACGGAAAGCATTCTTTCACAAGACATCCTGGTCGAGCGCGGCAGCACCACCCCTTAAACCATCGCCAGTGGTGGGGCAAGAACCCACTTGGGAGGCCACACCTGTGACCCGTGTTTTCAGGGGTCCTGTGCCACAAACACCAGCACCCCCACAAGCCCCGGTGCCACCGGCTGCCGTCCCCTTCAACAGCGGTCCCACGCCCACTCCCCAACTGAGAGTGCACATGAGTGTGACCTGGAAAGATTTGGACAAATTAGCATGCAACATTCAAAAGTTTTAACCTGAATCACATAATACCTCAGAATACATTAGAGACATTGACTACCACCTACAAAGGTTGCCAGTGACTACACTCGATGACAAACTCTACCTTATCAAGATCACTTCTAGTCGAGCAGTCAATCGACTAATCAATTGACAACCTGCTCATATATCTTAGCCAATCCAGAAGCTTTACGCCAAGCGATGGTCCTGGAATTTCACGGCCCACAGGCCGCAGCCGGAATGGTGGCCACCCTGTCCATTAAACAAGGGAGACAAGAGTCCCCTCAGATCCATTACTGCTGCTTGCGGATTTCTTAATGAACCTGGCATGGAAGAAAATCAAGACTTCAAAATGCTTTTTTTTAGAAAATCTACACCCAAACCTCAAATGCTATCTAGGGTTGGGCTTGTGCCTTCAGATGCGGACCAGTTCACAGCTACGCGACTTGGCCACTAAAGGCTTCGCAAAGCTAAAACGTTAAAATACGAAACCAACAGATGCGGATGTTATAAGCTGGGACCCACCCAATGAACTTGAGGGTGCCTCCCGCAAATCCTCTAATGAGGCCCCGCGGCAGTCCGGCAAACCAGAGCCCAACAACGATAATGGGGGTGTTAACACACCAAATCGGTCTCGGGCCTCTCAAAACAATAATTTGAGTCGAAAACACCATAATGACCGCGAAAATACACCACGGGAGGAGCACAACTCTCGCACCAGTCCGTCTAACATAACAAACTCAAGCATCAAAAGACTCCGGCAAGTCCTCCTCGCAAGGCCCAGCTTGTGAGCCGTGGCGCAAAAGCTCCTAAGCATGCTCCATGACTTAGCAAAAGATAAGTCAGACCAACCGCCGGAATCCCATCATCGTGACCCCATTGCTCAGACGCCTGATAAGTCCGTTCTACTACTCAGACTGGACCAGGATTTGCCCTCTGACTCCCATGAACATCCTTTGCCTGACGTTCCTACTCTGGTACGACAACTTCTTGGTGACCTCACCACTAAAGGTGATTCAAACAGGTTCCACCTGGGGACAAAACTTGAACAAATACTAGAAAACGATAAATTTGTTGACCCTGGTGTGGACATGACACTCATGTCCACTCATGCTGCTCAACCAACTTCAGCCCAGGTTGCAAACCAAAAATAGGGATCTCTGTCTCCAACATTGCTCCACAAACATTCAGGCATTTACGTTAACTAACATGCATTTGGTGTACATTGGACCATACCAATTGGTCCACCCGGTCTACGTATCTCCTGTGGAAGCAGTCCCTCTGCTCCTTGGTCAGGACCTGCTGGACCACTTTGCACCCCTGATCGATTACAGTCAACGCAAAATCTTGGCGCAGGTGCAGCGGCCCCAGCCACTTACACCACAGCCCAAATCACCCGCCTACTGCTACGCTCTAGGCCTGTCAGATGCATCAGGTGACCTTGATCTGAATGCACATGACCAAGTCTATGACCTGTCAAAAGGGGGGACTGAGCTTACTGTTCCTGAAGCAACCACAACACGTCACTCTCGGGACACCTACCTTCCCCTCTGCCTAGTGGAACTACCCACTCGGGGCTCACAACACAGCCCCTCCTTTGATGCAACCGTTTGCTAACTCAGACGCAAATCGTGGACGCTGTCCGCACTACGTGCTCGAACATGACACCTGATGACCAATCCCAGACGGTGGTCAATCTTGTCGATCCTGAAGGCTCACTATGCCTATTTCATGATGACTTTCTTCCCACACAGCCCACCCGTGAAATACAATTGCACTGGTGTCAACAAGTCGACTTTGTCATGGCATTGGCTTTGGCCTTCTTTTTATCTACTTTGTTTTACTTTCACTCCATTACCCATCCGCTGACATTGGTGTTCTTGTGGCTCAACCTATCCACCACTCTCTTTGTGTCGTCCAGCTGCATGCTTTGCTTCCTTGCCGCCATCTACAGCCGTGTCCATACGCGACTGGCTCTAGTCATGGTCGGTCTTCTTTGTGCCTCCGTGGAGCACACTGCGCCGACACTTGTGGTTCCGCGTAGCAAAAGGGGGGTCATAACATCAAACGCCCATGACACACAAGGCACATGCCAAAGTGGGGCTGAAACACGGAAACTGAACCAACCAGGACTGCTAGCGAGAAATTGTTACGCTCACACCTATCAAGTGCTCTCCCCAAGATGCAGTCATCCACACCATGCTTGACAGTACACACATGCTCAAACAACTAGGAAAGTTTACTGTGACTCAATCTAGCCACAGTGAGACCTCCAAATGCGCAAAGCGATTTGTGATAGACCTGCTTTTAGCTGCTGCCTTGACTGGAACCCTATTCAGCATAGGAACCTCTGACCTTAATGCCATGATTTTGAACACTGTAAAGGAATGTGGGGAACCTAGCACGAAGATATCCACCAACCATGGCAAAACAATTCCTTAATCTACGGGTTCAGCGAAACGCGAAGCATTGTCCATATACAGAAGTCAAGCATGAATTGTGTGTGTTTGGGTCAAGGTATTAACCTTTATTTTATTCAAAGAACTCACAACTTATTTTATTGTATCGCGTTCACATTTCAAGACTGATTTAATGAGGTTTTTGATCAAATAATAAAATATCTCAATAACCTAAAATTGTGACGTGGTGCCCCTAGAGGCGAGCGTGAGTAATGCAGGAGTCTCGGTCGCTATCTTACAAGTGACACCCATTTTCGCTACAGGGCAAAGCATCCCAGGCTTTACATCCCCAGGTCCTTCATTGCCTTCTTCATATTGCTGGCGTTCTCACGAAGAATGACATGTACCTTTAATAATAATAATAATAATAATCGGAGCTTGGCATTTTACTAAAAATTGAGCATCTGTTATTCATCATCCATCTGCAGCGTGGATACCCTTCCGTTGTCTGTCATTACCCTTTTTTTCCTCGGGGGAAAAAAATAGTACCCATCTATAGGCCGGTCCGTGTCTAATTTTAAACGGCCGAACCGTCAGCGAGTCAGACAGAATTTTCACTTAACATGAGGTCTTGAAAGAAAAAGACAACAAACAGCGGAGACCGCCGAGTCCAGCCCATGTTAGCTTGACTGCTACTAACTCCATGAGCCAACGAGAGCATCACTAATGGAGGAGTTGAGGAAACTCCGAAAAGAAACCAAGAGGGCCGCAACCAAACTAAAATGTGTCCCTCGAAAGGCTGGAACATGTAATGGCGAACATAAAACAACAAATAGGCGAACAAGAAAAGAGGATTCACGCCTTGGAGCATAGACGTCAAACTCGGGTCCTCAAGGGCCACTTTCCTGCATGTTTTCAATCTCTCCTTGCTGCAACATACCTGATTTAAATGATCAGTTCATCAGCAAGCTTTGAAGGAGCCTGATATTATCCTTGATCATTTGAAACAGGTGTTTTGCAGCAGGGAGGATTGGAAAACATGCAGGAAAGCTGCCCTCCAGGACGGGAGCTTGACACCTGTGCGTTAGAGGAAAGAATGAACATAATTGAAGATGTGGCAATATGCCAGCAGAGGGCCCTACGATACATGCTTCACTGCAACATTGAACTCTGGGCAGCATATCACGACCTTCAAAATAGACTGAGACGAAATAATATCTGGCTCTTGTAGATACCTGAGGAAAGTGAGCAGAGGAATGTGGCTTTGAAAGATTTACTACACAAATTGCTGAAATTACCACTGGAGTTGGATGTTCGGATTTAGAGGGCACATCGCTCACTCCAATCTAAACCTAAAGATCCAGCAGCACCTCCGAGGTCAATTATCGTGAGATTTTTGGATGTGAGAGTAAAAGAAGCGGTCATAAGGCAAGCATGGAGCCAGGGAAACATCTTCTTTCAAGACATGAGAATCTTATTTTGATCAAAATTACTCGCGCAAGAGTTCGTAAAGTCATAAAAAAAACTCAAAAAGAAAGATGTGCAAGCATCTTGCAAGCCAACTTCGCTGGGTGCAAAATGTACCCAGCGAAGTTGAAACTCAAGCTGAAGATGGGGATGATCTTCTCCACACTGTTGAGTGCTGCAGCGACGTTTAAGGACCTGGGTAGAGAGGTGCGCTGTGGAGAAAAGGATAACATTGAAGAAGAGTTGATGGAAGGATGGCGAAGTAACACAAAGAGGAAGAGGCTGTGGGCATTGTCATCGGCAGACCTCAAGGCATTTTTACTTGAGGAAGACTGATCATCTCCGAGTCCCAAGGTAGCCAAGGTGTTTGAAGTGTAAGGGTCGAACCAGATTTGTTTAAAAATAACAAAACAATAGGGGTAATGTTAAGTCACTGTTGTAATGTTACATGTTGTCACTAAAAATATAAATTCAGAAGTATGTTACGTCCGGATTGAGGTCGGTTAAGAATGCCATTTTTTTACTATTTCCTTACTGTGAGTAGTTTACATTTGTTTAGGCTTTTCTCACATTTAGGTGTAATAATGTTTTTTTCTTGCACTAGATGTGTATTTTCCCACTGAGTGGATTGGTCAGACCTCTCTGCCCCACTGATGTAGGGGGCCGAGCACAGTTTGGACTGAGTCTGAGGTGTGTTCTGTTGGGTGTTTGGAAGTTCGATTTAATGTTGTTAAAGTTGTTTGCTTTCTTTCTATACTGCCCTTGGCATAGTTTTTTTTGTTTTTGTTGATTATAGATTTTTTTTAAATGCGTACAATTATGCAAAACTTTGCCTTTCAAATATATATCTTTATGCATGTAGAAGTACAATTTGACACAACTTGGAGACAATGACATTATTAAATCTAGTTAGTTACAATATAAAAGGAATAATCAACCCAATTAAAGGAAAAAAAGATTTTAGGGCAGTTGAAGTCGATGCGATGTTTTGTGGCTTTGATCCAAGAAACACATTTTTCTGAGCTGGAAAATGTAAAATTAAGGAGGGAGTAGGTGGATCAAGTTTAGATTGCATCATATGGGAAGAACAAAAAAAGAGGAGTAGCAAATTCCCTTTAATAAATCTGTATATCATACTAATGAAAAAACCTTTCAAGACACAGAGGGCTATTATGTGATGGTGGTTGAAACGATTGCAGGACAGAAAATAACTATCCTTAATGTAAATGCACCAAATATTGACCACACTTTATCAAAAAAAATTGAGCTTTTTGTTGGAGGAGATTTCAATTGTGAGCTAAATAACAAATTGGACACATTACCTACAACAACAAAAACCCCAATCTAGAATGTCAAAAACTTTATTACATGTAATGGGAAAGTTGGGTTTGGTGGATGTCTGGTGGCATTTCCATCCAAGAGATAAAGATTTCACATTCATGTCATAAGTGCATGGAAGTTACTCACGAATAGACTACTTTTTAATTTCAAAACACCATACATACAGGGTAAGAAGCAGTACAATAGGATCAATAATAATTTCAGATCATATTCCACTTAATATAAATTAAGGTAAAGGCTGATAGTATTTTAAATATTGTACACTTAATGTTTCTTTACGAACTGATGTTATTATACAACAGGAAATTCGATTGGCCCTGGCTGAGTATATTGCCATAAATGGCAATGACACTGTTTCCCCCTCAGTGCTATGTGATGTGGGAAAGGCCACATTAGAGGGAAGATTATATCACTAAGATCATGATTTAAGAAACAGAGGCTAGTTAAACAACTTGAATTAGGGTATGAAATTAAGCAATTGGAGAAGGAACATAAAATGAATAACAAAGAGGAGACACTCAAAACGTTGGAGTTAGATTGAAATTTGATGAGATGTTGACATATAAAGCCGAGGAGGCCCTCAGGTTTTTAAATAGAAAATATTATGAAATGGGAAATAAGGCAAGTAGATTACTGTCCTTCCAAATGTAAAAGGCACAATTTAATCGGATAGTCCGAAAAATCAGTCACCCAGAAAATAATCAGATTGAGATACATCCACAAGAAATATCACAGGCATTTGCGAAATATTATGAACAACTGTATAAGGGTGTGGCCCAAGAATCTAAGACAGATGGCACAGATTTCTAAATCCCCTGAAAATGACTAGATTGATAGACAAGGAAGCAACAGAATTAGTAGAGCCAATTAGTGAAGGTGAGATTAAAGTTGCCATCACTAAATTAAAAAACAATAATACGCCAGGAATTGATGGTTTTGGAGGAGAAGATTATAAAACCTTTGAGAGTGACCTCACACCTCTGTTGTGTAAAGTGTACAATTATGTCTTGAAGTGAGGAGATCCACCGGACTCACGTTCAGCAGCAATTATCATAGTTGTGCAAAAAAGGGAAGGATCCCTTGCAATGTTCCAGTTATCGTCCCATACGTATATTGTCTGTCGATTATAAGATATTAACATCAATCATAGCAGCTAGAATAAAAAAATACATAAAGAAGTTAATCAAACCTAATCAAACAGGATTTATTATGGGGCGCCAATGAACAAATAACATAAGGAGAGCACTAAATATACAGTCAATAGCAACAAAAGATGCAGAATCTTCAATGCTCCTCAGCCTGGATGCCGAAAAGGTGTTCGATAGGGTGGACCGAGGTATACACTATTAAAAATAGGCTTCAGAGAAAGATTTACTGACTGGATAGATATGATTTACAAAGACCCTAAATTAAAAGTGGAGAGGGATGTGAGACAGGGGGACTCGCTGTCACCAATCCTTTTTGCAATCAGTGTTGAACCTTTGGCAGAGGTTATAAGGAAAAATGACAAGATACAGGGAGGAAGATACATCCTTGTTGTCATTACTACCAAGCTTGGTCACCATGCCAAGCCGAACCTCGTCAGCACGCCAAACCAAGCAACATCACAACGCCAAGCCAGCTCTCGCACGCCAAGGCTCCACGCCAAGCCGAACCTCGTCATCACCCCAAGCATCACTATCCGGTCAATTGCATTTCAGTTTATTTCATTTCATTTCATTTTATTAAAATCTCATAAATTGTCCTCCTGGCTCGCTCGCTCGCATTTGAGTCCTCCCCATCTTACATCATGCATGCATGTGACAGAATGACCCGACCAACACTGGACCCAGCCAAAGGTGGGCGCCGACCTGCTGTCTACCCCACTCAGCCTACTGACCACTCCCAGTCCCTTAATGATGATTTTTCATCTTCCTCCATGTCCACCTTCCTCTTGTCGTTCCTCCACAGTGTTTTTTGTCAACAGCCTAGTTTTACACCCCATGTTTCTGCAGACTCCAATTTTGATTTAGGACCTGACCCAGACACTAATTTTTGTTTCCCATCACCCAGTCAGCTTTTGAAACATACTTTTTCCAGATGAGTCCGTCCCTGAATCCCACTCATCAAACCCTTACTTGGGCACTCAATTGGCCATCTACCGTGGGCCTCCACTGGGTGGCCAGCGATGGCACCCAGGTAATGGTTCCAGTCCTTTTTGTCAGCACAGCTCTCTTCTGTACCCTGAGTCACCTCATTCACTATCATCTTCGTCAAACTTTTTCATTGCTATCTTCATCACTTTGTTCACTGCCACCTTCTTCACCTCGGCAACCACCTGCTTCCGCAGCTCGTAACAAACCACAATTTTTTTGCAATTCACCCCATCAAATACCCATCAAATACCCATCAAATACCGCTAGATTCGGCCCCCTGTGTTTCTTGTTCTCCCCAACCTCTGTGGTGGCAGGCGGAGGTGCACCCCCCAATCCCGTGCCGACTCCTTGCCAGTGTCAAGTCCCCGTGCCGGATCCTCGCTAGGCCCCGTGCCGGCTCCTTGCCAGGCAGTGCAAGTCCCTGTGACTGCGCCGGCTCCTCGGCAGCTGCAAGTCCCCATGACCTGCGCCGGCCCCTCGGCAGCTGCAGCCCACTGCGCTGTCTCCTTGGCAGAAGCATCCCCCTGAGCCGACTCCTCGGCAGATGCAGCCGCTTGCGCCGACTCCTCGGCAGATACAGCCCCCTGCTGAGTTATCTGTTCAGCCAAGCCTCGTCACCATGCCAAGCCAAGCCTCATCACCACGGTGAGCTGAACCTTGTCACCACGCCAAACCAAGCCCCGTCACCACGCCAAGCCAGGTCTCCCACGCCAAGCCAAACCTCGTCATGATGTGCTGGGGTTGGGAAATGTGAACCGTGAAGTGGCGAGGGATTATACGGTGAGCATAATGGTGAGGAATTTTAAATAATTCGTTTTAGTTCATATTCCGAAATATGTCTGTATGTGAAAAAATTGGTCCGTGGTACAAAAATAATTGAGAACTGCAGTACTGTGCAGAAAAATCAAATAAATATCAAACAAGTCCTCAATTTTCAAAATAACACTGTAACATAACAAATGGAAAACGTGAATCTATGAATACTTTTCAAATGTGTATGATTATCTCTTGAGAGGTTAGTATACGGTATAAGAATGAAATGTGCCCATCCTTGCTCACAAAAACTTTGGGCTGGGTCTTTACTTGCCCTAGCATCACATAATAGTCAGAATTATGTGAATCAGTACAGTGGTGCTATATAACATATTAATCCAAGAATACAAGATGAATTATCACCTGACAGGTGTCTGTTCCTCCACCCAAGTATCCTGCACAGATCATCCATGGTGAGATGAAGTCCTGGTAAACCTGTGGCTGGTTGCAGGTCTTTGTGGAGAGGAGGGGCACCATGGCAGAATGCAAAACCACACTGGTCTCCCCTTTAAAAGACATGGCACATTTGAAATATGTACAATAATAAATATTTGTTTGTACATTAATTTTTTTTCTCCATCCAATTAGATTTGTAAGGTTCACCTTTATCCTCCGTTGCTCCCCATCCGGAGATCCAGCACATGGTACCCTCATCAAATTCTTCCCCATAATTAGGCAGGCAGATGGGCTCCACAAAACCTAAAGGAGAGGGGAATGCATCATCTTTAGTTTTATGATATTAGACATTTCAGATGCAGTGAATATGAAAAGTCTACACACTGATGTTCTATCATGTTTATGTAATCTAAAAATGACACCAATATTGATCATTTCAAAACTTTAGTTCCACAGTTGTGACCTACAGTATAAACTGCACAATTCAATTGAGTTCAAAATAAAATCTTATCTAAAGGGGAAGTAAAAATACCATAAATAATGTGGTTGCACAAGTGGGCACCCCCTGTTATAAATGGGATGTTTTACTGTTGATATGGTGTTCATTTGGAGATGAGCAGTCATGTTTGGGGAAAAACCTAACTTTTGGAAATATGGCTAAAAAGTTTCAACCTGTTTTCATTGGTCCAAAACAAAATCTACCATACACGTGGGTAAATTTGTTATGGTACAATAAGACAAACATTGGCAGCTTCACGCTTTGGGACTGGTTTTCTTCATCTGGAAGTGGGGACTTAGACAAAGGTGGAAAAAAAAAATACACAGCTCAAAGTAGAAGTCTGTACTTGCAAAAAATATTCAGGCTTCTGCTGGAAGGCAGAAAAAAAGTAATGGAAACCTATAAGTACATCTGAAATTAATTTGGGTAAACCAGGGGAACTTTAGGCCACTCTGCAATAGCTTGCTGCTCCACTGCTTACCGCTGAAGGGCACAGATGTTCCACCCCCAGCGCAACGCCTGAAGTTTCCGAAAAGGAGGAGGCTATCCAAATGTACAGTGGATACTACACCGAAATTGGAACTATTCATTGATCACTACGTCTATGACAACAACCACCACCACAACACCACAAGCAAACGGAAGAAAAAAGATTAATCTACAGCAAGGGGTCACTAACTCCGGTCCTCGAGGGCACCTGTCCTGCAGGTTTTCAATCTCTCCCTGCTGTAACACACCTGTTAAAATGATCAGGATCGTTATCAGGCTTCTTAAGAGCTTGCTGAGGAGCTGATCATTTGAATCAGCCACCTAGAGTAGGAAAACAAAATAGAGTACCAGCCCGTTGGACCTAGGCCTACGAAAAGTGGCAGGCACGTGTAGCACCCCGAGACGTACAAAAAAGTCCATTGCAGCTATAGTCTAAAGTGTACAGGAAGTGAGCTATGATTTTTGAATGTCCAATTTTGGACCATTTTTGCACATTTACAGGGTGCATACTTTTGCATCTATGTCCCAGAGGATTATTCCAATTGACTTCAAACTTCGGATATATTATCTTAAGACCTGGGGCAAGAACTGGGAAAATATTTTTGAGTTTTGGATAAACTATATGACAGGGGCGGGGCCTCAAATTTGGCATACATTTTTCCCTTCGCCCTTTCAGGAGAAAAACCTTAAATAACTCCCCTACACGTGCTCCAAAAAATCCCAAACTTCACCTGAAAACATCTATATGATAATATTCTGTTATTTTAATGCACTGCTCGGAGCTCGTTGAGCGAATCCAACTAAAAATTTGACAGTAAAGCCTCAAGACTTTGGTCTTGCTCTACGCCGAATCTTGTGACTTTTCGGCTAAGGGCGTGGCCTTGACGGTGCCGCAAATTCTGATTATTCAATGTGACAATAAATACAGTTTTAACTTGACTCAGATCATCCAATCTTCTCAAAATGTTTAATATTTAAGAATAAGAATAAGATCCCACAGTGGGGAAATTTTCAGTGTTACAGCAGCAAAGATATATGTCACACAGAGACGGCGGCATAATGTAGCCGTTAATGTATAACATTAACAGAAAACATTCAGAATCATAAACCAATGTAAATATACACAGTAACCATGTGTATATACACATCAACATACATCTACAAATAAAGTATATTTGATGATAGCCAAGGGCCGAAGACATCTACGAACGTATTTTTCATCGTAGTGGTAGCGCCACCTTGTGGCTGAAGGAAAAACATGTTTTTTTTCTTTGATGCTTGCATCCTAGGAGGTTCACCGGGTCCATCTCATCTTTGCTCGGAAGAGTGTTTAGGCCTTCCTAATATTAAAATACAGAATGTGTGATTTTTCGTAAAAAAGTTGATGCCAGTCACTGATAGTGTAGTGGTACGCACGCCTGAGTTGTGTGCGGGCAGCGTGGGATCAATTCCCGCCCAGTGACAGTGTCTGTGTGTGCCCTGCTGGCAACCAGTTCGGGGTGTAGTCTGCTTTCGCCCATTGACGGCTGGGATAGGCTCCAGCAACTCCCCGCGACCCTGTATATGATAAGCGGTTTGGAAGATGACATGACAAGTTGTTGCCATGGCAACACGCAGTTCCCAAAAAAAACAACGCTCATTTTGAGGGTCTGAGCATACACGAAATCTCATGAAACTTTGCACGTACATCAGGCCTGGTGAAATCATCCATATCTTATATTCACATATTATATATTTATATTTTTTTGTGCAATTTGTAAAAAATGGTCCTCTAGCACCCCCTAGAAATAAAAAAAAAAATCTGCCCCAGTTGTACTTTTCACCTGGATCGACGAAAATTTGTAACATATATGTAACAGATCAAGGCCTACAAAAAAGTCTCTTGGAGGATATCCAGAGGGCAGCTCTGACGCACATTCCGCGAGAAAGGTTCTTTAGGAATCGGCGTAGTGCTTCCTGGAGGGATGTAGATCCGACCTATATTGATGCTATTGGCGCACCTCGAGGTGTTCCAGATGAGTATAAACTGGTTGATCAGATTGCAGCTGGTTGGGAGTCCATTTTTATTTGGATCACGCCGAATAAAAATGTTGACAGGATCAACTACCTCCACTACAATGTGCAGAAACTGGGTAACTATACCGAAGCAGGATTTCTTGCTATCAAAGAACAATTGGCAGCCACCTCTCTCATGGCGTTCCAGAACCGCATAGCGGTTGACATGCTCCTCGCGGAAAAGGGTGGGGTGTGCGCCATGCTTGGCGACCGGTGTTGTACATTCATACCTAACAACACGGCCCCGGAGGGGTCCCTCACCAGGGCCATCGATGGCCTCCGCGTTCTCAACCACAAGATGAAGGAGCACTCTGAAGTGGACACGTCTCTTTGGACGGAGTGGTAGGAAAGAACATTTGGTAGATTACAAGGACTTGGTTTCCTTTGTCCTGGTTTCTGTTGCTGTGTTTGCAGCTATCCTCACGTCTAAATATTGGATCTTATCAGGATCCTGTTTTTCAACAAACTTCCAATCCTTACATTGCATTTTATGAATTAAATTTACTACCTATTTTCCCCATTGTATAGACAATTTGGTCCAGCTTGCTAACACCTAGGGTGTTCTAAAAACTGGATTTTTATCAGTAGGACAGCAAATCAAATTTCCTGTTGTGGTCATTCTCACTACAACCTTTTCAGATGGAGAATTCTTACTTCTGCATCCACACCAGTCTGCTGTTCATTATCCTACTACATATACTACTAATTATACTATACTAATTATATGGAATAAAATACCTAGTGGTATTTTAATTCGCAATCACTCTGTTCACTTACACACTTCACACAGGGTTTCACAACCGATTTGCCCAAACATACCCACACCCAGAATTCAAGTGTCCACAGGCCTTCGCCATCCTTTATTATTATTATTATTATTATTATTATTATTGTTATTATTATTGTTATTTTCTTTTTTTAAGCTGGCCAGCAAAGTCATATTTTGTTATCCAAAGGTTTAAGTGTTGTATTTTGGAAGGACAGTGACGCTCCACAAATGTCCAATCTTTGCATGCGAGGTTTTGTTTAGGATCACTTTTATCACCGATTTTACTGTTAACTTTTCCCATTTTTTTTCATTTTTTTTTCCTAGAGTCAGTTTTATGACACCTAGGGTGTCCTATACTGACTTTTACCTTAAAACAGGGTGACAATCAACCCAGTGTGTTGCAATCCTCAAGCTTCTACCACAAGTGGCGGAGGATTCTTGCCTATTGCGTCCACACAAAGTTGTCACTTACAATCCTGTTTACATTCACTCACACAGTTTACACAGTCACACATTTAGCAGCGTTTTTCACGGAGTTTAAGTACGTACAGGACACCGTCGCCCTTACAGTTTTATAGACTTACTCTGTCTTTTAACTTGACATCGACTAGTATTCTCAAGGCTTACACAGTTTTAAAGACTTACTCTGTCTCTCAGTTTTATAGACTTACTCTGTCTCACAGTTTTATAGACTTACTCTGTCTTACAGTTTTATAGACTTACTCTGTCTCACAGTTTTATAGACTTACTCTGTCTTACTACTTTACCAGGGCAAGGTTTTTTTTTGCCAGCGCGCAATTCACTCATCCACGAGTGTCGTGAGTTTCCTACTCACCCAGAGATGTCTTCACTCCTCCGGCTTCCCGTCAGCCTTCAGTTCCCAGAAGTGGAGCCAAAAACCAGTCCCACAAAGGGTCTTAGAGCCGTGGCCACGGACTTTACCTGGAGGTTGACTCGACAGCTGGAAACCTTCCGGCATATAGGGATCCGGCTCGAAGGACCAATTTAATGTCAGGTTCACACCAAATGAGACATTCATAAACAATGCACACAATGAGGAGAGAAGACATTCCACAACAATCATTGTCTTTTTACTTGCAAGGAGAGCGCAGGGAAGTGTACGATTACAGTTCCTAAAACGCTCTGCCCGGCTCCTGCGCCCCCTTTCTTTTTATTATTCTTCGGTGTCCCTGATAACAAAGGTGTTCCAGCTCTACGGGAAAGGGGAGCGAAAGCAGCTGGAACACTATGAACTTGTATTGTCTATGTGAGTGTGTGTGTGTGTGTGTGTGTGTGTGTGTAATTAACATACATATGTGAAAGCAAAGCACACTAAGCAAGTTGGCCTAATGTTAAAAATCAAACACATGAATACTAAAATGCATTATTATTCTTACACATATGCTAAACCAAACAGGAAGTCCGCCATTTTGAATTAAGTTTAAAGTATGAATTTGCTCTGATTACAATAGGTGCTAGAACTTGACTCACATGATAATTTCTTCTAAAAAACTACTGACATTTGATAAACGTCGAATTCTGAAGACATCTCTGAACTTATTTTTCGTAGTGGTAAAGTACATGTATTATTCTTTCTTTGATCTTTTTCTACTTGCAGGTCGACCTCACAATTGCTCGAAAGACTCTGTAGACCAGGGGTGTCCAAACTCGGTCCTCAAGGGCCGGTGTCCTGCCTGTTTTCCATCTAGCCGAGCTGCAATGCACCTGTTTCAAAAGGTCATAATCGTTATCACGCTTCTTCAGACCTTTCTGATGAGCTGATCATTTAAATCAGGTGTGTTGCAGCAAGGAGAGCTGGAAAACGGGAAGAAAAGCGGCCCTTGTGGAACGGAGCTGGACACACCTGCTGTAGACCTTCCTTATGTTAAAATACGATATTTGTGATTTTTTGTTAAAAGCTGTCGCCACGGCAATGGTCAGTTCGTAAATAAATGTACGCTGATTTTGACGGTCTAAACATGCATGAAATCTCACGAAACTTTGCACACACATCAGGACTGGTGAAATCACCTTTTTTTTTGTTTTACATCGCCATTATTAAAAAAAAAAAATGGCTCGCTAACGCCCCCTAGAATTTTTTTAAAATCACCCCGCTTGTACTTTTCACCTATATCTACATAGATTTGGTGGTATATGTAACAGGTCAAGACCTACAATAAAGTCTCTTGGAGCCATGTGCTAAACCTAACAGGGTGTCCGCCATTTTCAATTTACTTTACAATTCGGCATCACATTGACTTTAAAAGCAGCTGTAATGTGATTCACATGATATCTCGTCAAAATTTCAAATCTTGTCAAGATTTCACAGATTTGATGAGAGTTTACACCTGAAGACATCTCCGAAATAACTTTTCATCGTAGTGGGACCGCCACCTACTGGCTAAATGAAGTACATGTTTTATTCATGTTTTTCTCCTAGCAGGTTAGCCAGATCTCTTCCTTATTTGCTCGGAAGAGTGTTTTGGCCTTCATGATGTTTAAACACAAAGTTGCTGTTTTTTTTCGCAAAAAGCTGTTGCCATGGTAACGCCCAGTTAATCGATAAAATAATGCTGATTTTGAGAATGTAAACATGCATGAAAACTCTTGAAACTTTGCACTCATAGATGGCCGGGGAAATTCATCAATATTTAATTATTCGATTGTGCAACCTTTAAAAGATGGCTCGCCACCGCCACCTAGAAAGTTATAAAATAGCGGCCCAATTTGTACGTTTCACCAACATCTACGAAGATTTGGTAATACATGTAACAGAAACAGCTCTACAAAAGAGCCTCTTGGAGCCATATGCTAAACCTAACAGGAATTCCGCCATTGTGGATTCACTTTAAAGTTTGGCGTCACCTTGACTATAAAAGCTGCTGTAACTTGATCTACATGATGAATTTGATTATTCAATTCCGATGTGCGTGCATCCCAACGTGCCAGTACCCAACGATGCCAGGGCTGCTAGGTCCCTTTATAGCTGCTTCCAGCTCTAGTTACTGTTATTATTATTGTTCTCTGTGTTCGATCGCATTTTTGGGTATCCTAAACATGCAAGAAAACTCACCAAACTTTGCAGTCTCATCGGGCCTGGTGAAAAATTTGATATTTTAAAGTTGGTGTAAACGAAGCAAAGAAAATGGCTCTGTAGGAGCCACCTAGAGTGGCAAAATGAAAAACAATCCCGGCCCGTTTGAGTTGTGTGAAGACCTTGCTGATGTTGAAATCCGAAGTTTGCGATTTCTTGTTAAATGCCGTTGCGATGGCAACGTGCAGTTCATCAATAAGACAAAGCTGATTTTGAGGGTCTAAACATCACTAGCGCCCCGGAGAATTTTTTTAAAAAACAGCCCTGGTTATACGGTTCACCGAGATCTATGAAAATTTGGTGCTATATGTAACATTTCAAGGCCTACAAAAAAGTCTCACCAAACAGGAAGTCCGTCATTTTGAATTAACTTTAAAGTATGAATTTGCTCTGAATACAATAGCTGCTGGAACTTCACCCACATGATAATTTTTTCAAAAAAAATTCTCACATTTCATAATAGTCGAAGCCTGAATACATCCACAAACTTATTTTTCATCGTAGTGGTAGCGCCATCTACTGGCTAAAGGAAGTACATGTTTTATTTTTGATGATTTTGCAGATTAACCAGGTCTAACTCATAATTGCTCAGAAGATTATGTAGACCAGGGGTGTCAAAGTCAAATGGACGGAGGGCGAAATAAAAAAATTTTGCGACAAGCCGAGTGCCGGGCAGATAGAATGTTCATTGAAATTTTTAAAAATGTCTAGATTGTATCGGGCCTTTCGCGCCTGCTGATGATGTCATGCTTTATATTTCTGGAATATATTTCTTTGACTTTATTTTTGTCACCCCCCTGGCTGTTGTGTTTTTATGTTCGGAGTTACTAAATAAAAAATAAAATAAAGTACATTACTGCTACTTTGCGAGGCAGCTTGTACGTCACTTCTGCTTATGACCCGAGAAGAAGCCGCCTCCCGTCTTGTGAAACAAGATCAGCGGAACGTTTGCGTTTCTGCTGCCTAACTGGAAACAATTTTCTTGTTGACTTGGGCTGCAAGATTGTATGTACTTTGCATAATGTGAAGTAAGAGAGGATCATATGATTGGTATGATGTCTCCAGCTGACTCTATTTTAGAGTGGCGAGGTATGAATGTGGGTGCTCCTGTCAGAAAACACAGGCCCGTATTCCACTTGACACGTCTATTTATTGTGGTCTGCAACAACACAGACAAAGAATAACCTAGCAACATCATCCAATGCATATCCAATAGTTAACAATATGCCTAAACGTTACAATTCACTGTATTAAGCAATTAAACAGCCAAACAATACATACAATACACATTCACACGTTTCTTCACTAGATTAGTTAGCATACTAGCCGAAATAACTAACTAGTGTGCGACTGGCTGGCGACCAGTTCGGGGTGTAATCTGCCTTCGCCCATTGACGGCTGGGATAGGCTCCAGCAATTCCCCGCGACCCTGTATAGGATAAGCGGTTTGGAAGATGACATGACATGACTAACTAGTGCTCATCAACGTGACATCACTCACGAGAACATGTCAAGAGTATTATGTACAGCAGTTACCTGACATGAACCAAAATGATTAAACTCACCTTTTAACATTTACACACAACAACAAACGTGGTGAAACACGGGAAATCTGCAACTACAGAGTTTGCTGGCACGAACAAACTATGAGCTGTGTCGAAGGAGGAAAAAAAAAGAAACCACGTCTCTTGCTATCAACACTTAGCGTTCGAGGAGAGTTCAATGCCTGCTCACAGTGTGGGACATCTCAGCATTACATCGAAACTCAATGAATTTATCAAATGCCAACAATTACTAATAGTAAAACAACGTGAGCATTCTAACATATAGTATTTCTTAATAAAGCGTGTTTTACTCCGAATAACTTTTCCCCACAATCCGATCCTGAAAGCCACGAGAACTGCCGTGAAGCCTTCAGTCGGCACGGAGATGACCAAAGGACGATCCTCGCAAAAGTAGCGGTAATGATCGTTATAACAACAGCCAGGGGGTGGCAAACATAGAGAAATATATTACAGAAATAGTGTTACAAATTGGGTTATCTGTCATCATCTGTCTGTCATCTTCCAAACCGCTTATCCTATATAGGGTCGCGGAGAGTTGCTGGAGCCTATCCCAGCCGTCAATGGGCGAAGGCAGACTACACCCCGAACTGGTCGCCAGCCAGTCGCAGGGCACAAAATTGGGTTATCTGTGTATCGAATTTGTGTCTTGCCAAGTTGTGTTGTTTCCGAGGTTAATGAATGTATCTGGATGAGGGCATGCGAGCGAGGGGAGCCGAGGACGAGGAGAGAGCCGTTGCTCTTCTTTGACTGAACGATTGTCGTACTGTATTGGCGTCGGCTGCGGCCCACAGTAGCCGGTTGGACTAATAAAAGTGTGATAGTTAAACTACGTCGGTGTTCTTGGAAGACGGTACATTATATTTTAAAGTGTGACGTCATCGGCAGGCGTGAAGGACCCGATCACATCTGTTACCCACACCAGCTTGCTGCGGGTTGCGGGCCGGATCTAATAATAAAGCAGTATCATCCCAGGGGTCGTAGAGAACCTTCATCCACATCCGGCCTGCGGGCCTTGACTTTGACATATGTGGTGTAGACCTTCCTGATGTAAAAAATAAGACGTTTGTGATTTTTCGTTAAAAGCTGTCGCCATGGCAATGCTTAGTTCGCCACTAAAACAATGCTGATTGTTTGCACGAATGCACAAAATATCACAAAACTTCGCACACACATCAAGTCTGGTGAAATCATCAATATTTTTCATTTTAACGTGCATTTTTCTTTTTTTTAATTGCTCTCTAGAGCCACCTAGAATTTTTTTTAAAAATCATCCCCGCTTGTACATTTCACCTACATCTATGAAAATTTGGTGCATGTAACAGGTCCTGCAGCACGGTGGTCAACTGGTTAGCACGTCCGCCTCACAGTTCAGAGGTCGTGGGTTCGATTCCGACCTTCCTGTGTGGAGTTGTCATGTTCTCCCCGTGCCTGCGTGTGTTTTCTCCGGGTGCTCTGGTTCCCTCCAAAAACATGCTTTGTAGATTAATTGATTACCGGTACTGTAAAATTGCCCCCAGGTGTGATTGTGAGTGTGGTTGTTTGTTTGTCTCTGTGTGCCCTGCGATTGGCTGGCAACCAGTTCAGGGTGTACCCCGCCTACTGCCCGATGACAGCTGGGGTAGGCTCCAGCATGCCCGCGACCCTTGTGAGGCTAAGCGGTATAGATAATGGATGGGTGGATTGACAGGTCAAGGCCGATAGAAAAGCCTCTTGGAGCCATACGCTACACCTAACAGGAAGTCCGCCATTTCTAATTTACTTTACAATTCAGCGTCACATTCACTTTCAAATCTGCTGTAACATGATCCTATTAATAATCATGATAATATTATAATATTTTGTGAAAATTTCACACATTTGACTAAAATCTATAACTGAAGACATCTACGAACTTACTTTTCAACGTAGTGGTCGTGCCACCTTCTGGTTAAAGCAAGAACATGTTTCTTTGATGTTTTTCTGCTGGCAGGTTAGCCACATCTACCTCATGTTTGCTCGGAAGAGTGTTTCGGCCTTCATGATGTTAAAACACGAAGTTTGAGATTTTACGCAAAAAACTATTGCCATGCTAACACTCAGTTTGCCAATAAAACAATGCTAATTTTGAGGATGTAAGCCTGCACGAAAAGTCATGAAACTTTGCGCACACATCAGGCCTGGTAAATTAATCAATATTTAATTATTAATTCCCCTCATGCTTTTAATCTGACGTACTTCATTTTCAAAAAATTACATTTCCAATATGCAAGTATTCCAACGTGCCAGTACCCCAACATTGCCTGGGCTGCGAGGGCCCTTTATAGGTGCTTGCAGCTCTAGTTTTTTTATGTTTTTCTCCTAGAAGGTTAACCAGGTATACCTCAAAATTCCTCAGAAGAGTGTGTATATCTTCCTAATATTAAAGTACAAAGTTGGGGATTTTGCGTGAAGAGCTGTCGCCACGATAACGGGCAATAAAACAATTTTTTTTATGGTCTAAACGTGTCCGAAATCTCACAAAACTATGCACACACATCAGGTCTTGCAAAATCATAAATAATTTAGTATTTTATCATGCAATTTTAAATAATGGCTCACTAGTGTCCCCTAGAATTTTTTTTAGATTCAGCCCAGGTTGTACGTTTCACCTACATCTACGAAAATTTGGTGGTAATATGTAGCTAAGTCCGACAAAAAAGTCTCTTGGAGCCATATCCTACCTGGAAGTCCGCCATTTGGAATTTACTTTAAAATTTGGCATCACATTAAGGGTTAAGTCGATGGGAGGGTCTGTGCAGCCCAAAAAATCTGCAGCTATGCACGTTTTCTGACTCAAGCACACAGAAGAATAGGACTCTAAGTGTATTAACTAACACCATACCATTGAAAACAAGGGGCTTGGTGAGTTTCACAAGTGCAATATCATAATCCAGTCCTTTGGGGTGATAGCGAGCATGATGTATGATCTGCTCCACTTCAAGAGGCTGGGCACCATGGACTGGTTGCTGTATCTCTCCCACATGGACTACCCACAAGGAAGGGTCTGCAAATCTGGTAACAGATTAAGTAATGAGCTCTGCCACATCAACCATTTTGATAAGAATTTATAAAATTTATAGACTCATAGAACTTATGGAATTTACTATGAACACTGTCTATGAACAAGTTAGCACACATAAAACGTAACAGACCAGGAAAAGTGGTGCCCGGTGAGCCATTATACAGTAACACAACTTAAATGAATAAACACACCATGACATAGGTTATAATGTCCTCTGGCACCATCATTTTATTGTAAAATTACAACATACTCTTTTGTTGAAGTGTTACGTTCAGGGAAAAGTTGAATAAATTTGCCCAAAACAGGTGAATGTATGACTTACCCAAACACACAGTGTGCTGCTGTGAGAATCCAACGTGATGTTATGATTGAGCCTCCACAGAGGTGTTCACTACTGAAATGAAGGCTGACCTGCCAGGGAAACTGGCCTGGCTGGGAGATGTTTCCTCCAACAATACGAGTCAAGTACTTAGGTCTGGAGCCACATTCTGTAGACAGAATTGTGCATATCAGCTAGATTGTTTTGTCTGTGAACCATGTGATCCAGTGTGTCTTTTATCACTGAGCCATCATATTACGATGACGACATTCGGTTCAAATGGAGAGCTTTATATAGCTATGACATTTATAATCAGGGGTGCACATAATTTTTTTCATGGGGTACTCAAATGAGTATTGACTTTGGTACTCACTAGTGGTTCAACGGATCACAAGTCACGATTCAGATCGGTCACGGATTTTGAGTCAGGGATCGGATTGTGTTTCTATGGAAGCCCATTCCTGCCAGTAAAAAAAAAAACGTGTGTGTGTGTGTTTGTGTGTGTGTTAAAATTGTGTGAATAGTGGTTTTATAGGCCTTATGCGATATAGCCCATTACGTTGAAGCAAAGGGTTGCATGGGTATACCTACAGTCTCTTCAGATGCCGTCTATATCAAACATTATTAGCAGACATAGTACAATTAAGAACCCCCCAAGCCAACGGACCAAAACTGCAATTGGTTGGATTCTAAACGGTCCATTATAGAAGCCTACCAACACCACAGCAGACAGTAATGAATATTCAGTGAACAGAGTTGCTGAGGATAATGAAAATATAGAACAATTACTTCTTCAGCAATTTAACCACAACTTGACACAACAGAAGTGCGACAACAAGTTAGAGATGTCACAAGAGGATCGCTGTTTTAATGGAATTTGTGGCAGGCTCTGCTTGTCACATGAATGGACATTACTACATACATCTACCACTGAAGAAAGGAATCGTCCAAATGCCAAATAATCAAAGTGTTGTCTTGCATCGAGCACGGTACCTTAAAACTAAATTAAAGAAAGATATTTCACGCTGAGTACACCATCTTCAAGAGAGAAATGGTGAACGCCAGTTATGTAGTAAAAGTACTACAAAGACAGCTGTGCCGTCAGGACGGCCAAGTATGGTACCTTTCCTCACCATGGAGTACTCCACCCACAGAAGAAAAAGCTTCGGGTTGTTTTTGACTGTGCAGCCAGCTATCAAGGAGTCTTATTGAACAGTGAGATTCTACAAGGACCAGACTTAATGAACACGCTTGTCGGAGTGTTAACTCGCTTCAGACAACACCCAGTCGCCATGATGGCGAACATCGAAAAGATGTAATACCAAGTGCGTGTTCCTGAAGAAGACCCCGATTTCATGCACTTCCTGTGGTGGCCTGAAGGGGACCTCACTCAAGATGTTGCCGAGTACAAGATGATCGTACACCTCTTCGGCACAACCTCTTCACCGAGCTGTGCCATGTTCGCTCTTCAAAGGACAGCACATGAAAACCAGAGACAAGCTCACCTGAGGTTGTGGATACAGTCCTCAAAAACTTTTACGCAGACGACTGTTTAAAGTCAATCGCCACCAAAGCTCAAGCCATCAAACTGAGAAGACCTCACAGCATTGTGTGCCGATGGAGGTTTTCGCTTGACGAAATGGTCGAGTAATAGTCGTAAACTGCTTGCATCTGTGCCAGACAGCGAGAGAGCAAGTGGACTGAAAGACCTGGACCTGAACCACAATGATCTTCCTGTGGAAAGAGCCCTAGGAGTATTGTGGTGCATCGAATCAGATTTGTTCAAATTCAGAATCAATGTAAAGGACTTGGCTTCCTTGCTCCAGTCGTCCTCCCAGCCAAGATAATCATGCAACAGCTGTGTAAGGAAAGTCTTTCATGGGACGATGAAATTCCAGAACAGCTATCACAAAAGTGGAACACGTGGCTACATGAGCTTCACCAACTCTCAGATATGAGATTAGCCAGATGTGTACGACCAGTGGACTTCGGGCCAGTCATTGAAACTCAACTTCATCACTTCTCTGATGCATCCGAGAATGGTTACGGAACAGCCTGATATCTCAGATTAATTTTTGTTTTTCTCCACTGGTGGAAAGGGACTTCTGCAAAAAAAAATTTAAAAATCCAATGGCGTAAAATGGGCTTTTGCAATTAAAATTTTTTACTGGCGGGAATGGGTTTCTTCCAAAGAATTTTTTTTTTTTTACTGCGGTAATGGGCATTCATGTTTCAGATCAGCAAAAAAAAAAAAAAAAAAAGAAAAAGATAATTAAAACTTAGACTTCATTTATTTTATAAAACACTTATTCCCATTAAAAAAAAAAAAAACTCCTAATGTCTAATATGGCCATTTAGGATTTAAGAACACAATATAAGGTCAATTATCGTGGTTTCGGATCAAACGGGATGGCCGCCTAGTCAGAGCGCTCCCGACGAAATTTATGAAAATTGCCCCAAAGTAAATTTAATCTACAACGAATTGGATAAAGATGAATTGTAAGCGGGCACCAATGACATCCAAAAAGAACAAGAGGGGTAAAAAGTCAACCCCAGAACAAATTGAGGATGACGGAACGCAGCTAACGGATCAAGCTAACGATAGCTCCGGGGCTAGTCGAGGGACCTCGCCCGCCTTGGGCTGTGAAATCGAGGAAGGAGAGGTGAATCTGTTGATGTTGCTGAAGGAGCTAAGATACGTCGGAAACGAAGTGAAAGAATTTCAGAAAGACACGAAAGCGCAACTCCAAGACATCAGAGGTGAGCTGGACAAAGCCAGTGCGAGACTCTGTGAAGTTGAAATCAGGGTTACAAGTTACAAGTTACGCCAGCTGCTTTCTGCGTTTGATACATGTACTGGTGTTACAACCGAATGCAGAGTGAACAACTGAAAGTTGTTTCTTTTAATGTGAATGAAATTCTGAATGTGATCAAAGCAAACAAAATATTGTCTAAACTAAAGAAAGAAAGAGCCCAGATTGCTTTACTCCAAGAGACACATATGAGCCATACAGATCATCTGAGGCTGAGGAGAAAGGGTTTTAAGTTTGTGTTTTTTTCATTGGATAAATATAAACACAAACGCAGGGGTGGCTACACTTATTTCAGGGACACTAAACTATGATCATATGAAATTAGTGATGAGGAGGGTAGATATGTAAAGTCAACAGGAAAAATTGAGGCTCTGAAATAACCATTATTAATGTGTACGCGCCGCCAGGGAGTGATTGGCAATTCTACAGGAAGATTTTAAATTTAATGGTTGATTCTCAGGGTTTGGTTGTCTGCGGTGGAGACTTTTAACTTTAGGCTTGATCCCAAATTGGACTCCACAAATCCAACTAGCCGAATTACTCCACTCATGAGGAAAATGTTATCTTATTTGTCAGAAATGGGGATAATTTACATTTGGCGTGAGTTGCATACATCCCGCAGAGATTATACTCACTACTCTAACTCATTTAAGGTGTATGCTGGACTTGATTATTTTTTTATGTTTAATGTGGACAGATTTAAAGCTACAGACTGTGACATTCTTACAAGGGATTTGTCTGATCATAGTCCTGTATTCCTGATTTTGCAGATTGATAAGAAGAAACGGTCTACGTTGTGGAAATTTAATTTTAACATACCGTATTTTCCGGACTATAACTCGCTCCAGCCATAAAATGCATACTAAAGGACAAAAAAACATATATAAGTCGCACTGAAGTATAAGTCGCATTTTGGGAGGAAATTGTGCACTTTGTACACATCATTTCCACCGAGCTACGATGGTAACATTTAGCTAATATTCACACATGCAGCATACAAGAAAGTTACTTTAAGAAAGACAACTTTACACTCACCAAAACAGTTGTAGACCGATTAAGTAAGTCTTTTATTTATCTGAGACCATGTAGAATGTTTTCCAAGTCTCCAAAAGTATTTATGTATTCGGTCGTAATTATGTCGTCGTCTCCTCTGCGCTCAGCTTACGTGTGTGGCTGCATGATGCAATACCTCAGCCAGAGGCAGGCAACTGCCTGTTTGTGGTTCATTCTTGTTCAACCATCGTCTGTAAGTAACTTAGACAATTGTGTTTAATGAGCATGCAATATTTATATACGAGCAGAATTGTGGATGATTGTGTGCATGTTGTTGACTGAAGATACTGATCGCTATCGCTAATCGTTATCGCTAATGCGAATCGCAATCGCCAATTGTTAGCATGTCTGCCTGTTTGTGGTTCATTCTTGTTCAACGTCTGAAACTAACTTAGACAATTGTGTGTAATGACATTTATATACGAGCTGAATTGTGGATGATTGTAGGTTGTGACTGAACATGCTAATCGCCAGAGCTGGGCAGTCCGTCCCTGGGCCGGACCGGTCAGACCCTCCGGCCCAGCCGGATGCCCTTTTTTGGGGCGCAGGGGTGGGGGGTGACAAATTTAAAAAATGGCTGGACTAAGCATGGCGGAAGTTGATTTTAGTCCGGCCCACTAATCGGCCCTCATGCGTGTGACCTGCTCGCGAGGCGGCCAAATTTCATCTCAGCCTACTCGGTGAAAGGCTTCTTTTTAGGCTTCTTTCAAAACAAATTGTGTCCAGGAGGAAAATCAAGCTGATTGAGCACTGATTGAGCAAGTATGACACTGGCACATCATGCACTTCCATACTTCCGGAAATACGCCGTAGCAAACCTGCTGTGTAGTGGTTTGCTGGCATGCTTTTATTTTGAAGGCAGGGAAGTGTGAAGGAGGGGAGTGTGGAAAATAGGTAACTTGTTGCTTGCAGACTTGTCGTCTGTTGGACAAATAAATCATACAATACGACAAAACCAACACCATGGCTCGCAATGGAAGTAAGTACACGCAGCTGGGTTGTTGTGTCTTTCACAACTTAATAACTTGGAGAAGTCTCAGAGCTCAGCTTCTTTTTATTGCGTAAACGGCATTCATTCACAGACGAGTTGAATCACTGATAACACTTGCAATTATTTCACTGGACTGAGGAAATCACAGGGCGAATAACTACGCCTGGAAAAGTTGGTCCATACACTGCATGAGTAAGTGGCGCGTTTGAAGCGTGTCCGCAGCGGGTTTGAATAGTATGTTAGCCAGCTAAATGTCTTTAAATAAACCTCTTCCGTTATCATGTAGGCCGGAAGGGTACCCAGGTCAAGGGTGGAGGGTTGTAGCCAGACGGGCAAAAAAGGGTCAAATGCCAAGCTCTGCTAATCACTATCGCTAATGCTAATTGTGATCGCTAATCATTAGCATAGGCTCATCTTGTACATGGCTATGAAAATGCATGTGTATGTAATGCATAGCTTGATAGCATTTTGTGTTTCTTGTGCAGTTTCACAATATAAACAGGCAACTTCGCTGCACATCTAGAGTCTGTGGCGTTTGTTTGTGAATGTTTAGCTGTTTGGATAAGTTGGCTTCCTCGACTAGCAAGGCCTGTTAGTTTAACAAAACATTAGACTTTAACCATTTAAATTATTCATGCATTTTAATAGCTTTTAGGATGTATCTTATGTTTCTTTATGTGGGGACAATAACATGTGAAATGATATAGAAGTAGGGGTGGGCGATATGACAATATTAGATCGTTAAGCGATTCAACGTGTTCACGATCTCACAAAGCCGGAGGATCGTTTGATCGTCTACATGGCACATTCTATAGTTTAGCTCGATGGCGGCGCAAAGCCGCTGACGCGTATACCCGACCACCCAATCACAGCACGTACAGTGCACCGTACGTGACACTCCCCACCTCCCTGTTTGTTTGCATGCACTATACAGCGGGGAGCTATAGCGAAAAGTCACCACGAAGCAGAGTTGGTCCCGAAAAGAAACTCCACATCCACAGTGTCGATTTGGTTTGGCTTTTCCTCGGAGGGGAACGCGCAAACCAGTTGTTTGCAAAGTTTGCAGAGTTTCAGTTTGGACGTCAGCACCGACAGCCAAATCAAACGGAGATCAGACCATTGGTAGCCGGAGGCAGCTGCTAGCTCCAAGCTAACGCAACCCACGGTACCACAGCCATTTAACAAGAGCACTCCATATGAAAAAAAACAGCAAGCAGTGTAAAGAAGTAACAGAGGCAGTGACTTATTACCTTGCTGAAGACATGATTCCCATTAAAACAGTGGAAAACGAGGGCTTTAAAAGACTCTTCAAAGTACTAGACCTGCGTTACGAGCTGTGTTTTTATGTTTACATTATGTTACCTTTTATTTTTACAGTCACTGCACATCTTGATAAAAATTGTCACTATTCAAATTAAAATCTGTTCAGAAAGCTTAGCTGACTTAAAATGTTTTTTTTTTCTTTTAGTTTCATACACATTTTAAATATGTTTCATTTTTTTTTAACATGAGCAAAATGGTCAGAAATGTGCAAATTAGTATTAAAAAAAACAATGTAAAAAAAAGAATTGTGATAAAATCGTGATCGTGATTTTATTTTTAAAAAAGCGTGATCTGATATTTTTGCCAGATCGCCCAACCCCTAAATAGAAGTAATTGTCATGGCTTGTTAGTGCTGACTTGTATTCTTGCATTCCCTCTGCAGGCGCTTAATCACAGAGGGTGGTCAAAACATAAATACAAGTCAGCACTAACAATCCATGACAGTAATAATGTGTTAATAATTTCACACATAAGTCACTCCAGAGTATAAGTCGCCCCCGGCCAAACTATGAAAAAAAAAAAAAACGCGACTTGTAGTCCGGAAAATATGGTACTCAATGATCCTGCCATAGTGTCTAAAATTAAGGAAGACATTAAAGTATTTTTGGAAATAAACGACACGCGAGAAATCTCACCCATTATTCTGTGGGACACGCGTAAAGCCGTAATGAGGGGCAATTTGATTTCCATAACCTCCCATCTTAAAAAGGGCAGAAACTTGCAGACCTGCAGGCAAAGTTGAACATAAAAGAACAAGAGGATATAAACAACCCAAATCCCACTACAAAGCAGGAAATCAGGAGATTAAAAGGGGAAATTGATGATATTTACACAGTAGAGGCCCAAAAGAATCCTCAAATTTTTCTAAAACAGAAATATTATGAGTTGGGTGGGAAATCGGCAAAATATTTGGCTTACAAATTGCGTAGACCGCAAGAGGATAATTCAATATACAAAATTAAGAATCCAAAAACTAATATGTGGAAACTAAATTGAATAAAATTCAGGAATGCTTTGAAATTTACTACAGGGATTTATACTCACAGCCAAATGCCTTGGAAGAGAATTACATAGATGCCTTTCTTGGTTCTCTAGACTTACCCTTGCTCTCTGATTTGAATAACGAGAATTTGCCGAAACAAATTACAGTGGAGGAAGTTGATGCAGCAATCTCTAGGTTGATGGCAGGAAAAGCAGTAGGACCTTATGGCTATGACTGTCATTGGTATCGTAGTTTTAGACAAATTCTAACCCCACTAATGTTGAGAACATTTAATAATGTTTTACGAGAGGTCAAAACCCCACCGTCGTGGAGAGAAGCAACTATATCGGTTGTTCCAAAAGAAGGGAAAGACAGGAAGGAATGTTGGAACTATTGACCGATTAGTGTTCTCAACCTACACTACAAACTGTTCACGTCCATCCTCGCTCGAAGATTGGAGAAATTGCTTCCTTACCTCATTAATCTGGACCAGACCGGATTTGTTCGTCACAGACAAACAACTGATAACATTAGAAGAATATTGCACATTATGAATGATGTCCACAAGAACACAACACAATCAATTATAGGGAGCCTGGATGCAGAGAAGGCCTTTGATTCGGTTAGATGGGCCTTTCTGTACAGGGTGTTGGAGAAATTTGGTTTCGAGGACAAATTTATTAGAGTAATCGAGGCGCTGTATGACAAGCCATCAGCCCGGATCAAAATCAATGGGATCTTTCTGGAGTCTTTTTTTTTTTTTTAAACGACTATATAGGCAGGGTTGCGCAATTTCACCTCTTCTATTTGATTTATTTATAGAGCCACTTGGCCGAATGATAAGACAAAATATAAATATCAGAGGTATAACTATGTTAGGAGTTGAACACAAAGTGGCAATGTTTGCTGATGATGTACTGTTCTGTCTGGGGGAGCCAGAGAGCTCATTTCAAGAATTGATGTCAACCCTGACCAAATTTGGTCAGCTTTCTTTCAGGTTGCAAAGTTAACATTTTAAAAACACAGGTGATGACTCTAAACTTTACGGCCACTGAGCCGTTACGGAGAGGTTTTAAATTAAATTGGGAAAATGAGAACATTAAATACTTAGGGATACGACTGACTAAGGATCTCTCAGGGCTCTTCCAGGCAAACTATCAACCAATATCACTCAATATTAAAGCAGATATACACAGGTGGAATCAGGTCCTTTTCCTGAGCCTTAGCTCAAGGATAAGCGCAGTTAAGATGAGTGTACTCCCCCGTCTGCTTTATCTATTTAGGAGTTTGCCTGTTGAGGTGAGCGAGAATCAATTTAGAGAATGGGATAAGTGGATTTCCAGGTTTATTTGGCAGGGCCTAAACCTAGGATCAGATATGCCACCCTTCAACTCCCGAAGGAAGGTGGAGGTTTGAGCCTTCCTTCATTAAGGAATTATTATTATGCTGCTCAAATAACTCCTCTTCTCTATTGGTATAATGACACATACACAGCTACGTGGAAAGTGTTGGAATGTGCTCAATCATCTCAATTTCCTATCCAAGCTGCGATAGCAGATAGGGGCTTGATGGAACATTTAGAAAAAGAAGGGAACCCATGGTTAGCCCACACGCTTCGGGTTTGGCAGAAGGTGGTGAGTTTTTGTGGGACTCACAAGATGTTGAAGATATTTAGATGGTTTGCTTACGACTCGGACTTTGCCCCCAATAAACTTGACCCTAGCTTTAAATCATGGGTAAAGCAGGGCCTCACAACGTTTTTTTCACTTAGTTACAAAAATGTTGTCCACAGCTTTGAGGCCCTGCGGGACAAATATGGTTTAGTGCAGAGTGAATTTCACAGATATTTGCAATTACGATCATATATTACACACAAATGTAAGCAGACCAACCTCTCAGCCACCGAATCTGACTTTTACCAAATTCTAAAAAACACGATGTCTGTGATTCCCACAAAAACAATTTCTAAATTGTACATGGCTTTATGCCGTGCCACTAATGACAACACTTTGTACATTAAACAAAAGTGGGAGAGGGAGTCTGGGTTGAGGATCTCAGATGAGATGTGGGGCAATATATTGTCCTTACAATGCTCAACCAGCTCTATGGACTGGAGGGAGCATTGCTGGTAGAATATTGTCAAATACTTTCGGACCCCATACCAAGAGAAATACAAGGGTGTGGACAGGCCATGCTGGAGGGACTGTGGCTCGACAATTGCCAACCACAACCATGTATTTTGGGACTGTCCTAAGGTGAAAGATTTTTGGAAGGGTGTCCAGATGTCTCTAAGTGTTGTATTTAATTAGCAAATTCCTCTGAGTTTTGATGTCTTATATCTTGGTCATGTTGCTATTTTGGAACAAAGGAGAGGGATGAAGTTACTGCAACTGCTCCTGGTAGCGAGTAAGAAGTCAATTCCAAGACGATGGATGAGCCCAATTCAGCCCACATTAGATGATTGGTTTGGGATAATTTTCGAGATATTTAGAATGGAGAAGTTGACTTATCAAGTTAATCAAGTTAGAGTTCAGAAGGACAAATTCAACCAAATTTGGGGCAGGTGGATAACTTTCATTTCTCCCAAAAAATCTGACTTTATTTTATTTCGAAGACTCTGGGCTTAACGTTCTAAACTCTGCTGTACATTATAGGCTATTTATCTTTGTTTTCTATTTTTGTTTATGAGACAGCGGCGACGGACGCCATCCACACCCCATCCTCTCAGGCTTTGGGGGGTTAATTGACGGGCGAAATGCTACAATAATAAACGCGAATCCACAGGTTTTTTTTCTCACCAATATTGAATGACCTTTTAGCCTTAGCAATAATGTTAGTCACCAAGCTCTCAAGGCACTTACATTCGTTGATGAATCAGTTTTAAAGTCTGCATTGACTGTGCACATATTGTGCAGAATGGGTTTACTTTGTGCGTGCGAATCACTTGTCGCCGTAAATCAACATTTCAAGTAGGTCTTCTGGTATTGTCTGTGAAATGTACCTTTCTTTTTCTTCTTGGGCATAAACTCTTGTGTTGAATTCTCACTGGGCCTTTTCCTGATTGCAAAGAAACTTTCCAAATATGTCTGTTCATTTTACAAATTTTACTAGCTTGTGCATTACACGGTGGAGACAACTTTACACGCTTTAAGATTCAATCATAGATGGGTGTAACGGAGAGAATCCGGTCACTTTTCAAATTAAAATATTTTTCAGCCTTGGATAATGAATAAACTGAAAATCAGTACCCCGGAGTGCAATGGGATCCCAAATTCATCAGGCCTGTTAGCCCATTGCATCCTAAATTCTGAAAGGTCTTGCCGGTTCCCCTAATCCACTTCTTAAAGTGACTCCATTACCCATAACATTAAGATTAAAAATCCAGCCACAGTAATGTGTATTCCTAGGGCCAGAGCACCCGACATTGAAGTTAATCTTACGGAGCTGACCCGCAAAAGGACTAGGCACCAGCACAGGGCAAACAACACTAGGTACTTGGACATAGTGATACACGTCGGCTCCAATGATACTAGGATGAGGCAATCAGAGATCACAAAGAAGAACATAGCAAGGACTTGTGATCTCGCCAGAAAGATGAGTCGGCTTCGAGTAATTGTCTCTGGCCCCTTGCCTGTGAGAGGCAATGATGAGAGGTTTAGGAGATTATTCTTGCTTAACCGGTGGCTGGCTAGCTTTTGTAGTTAGCAGAGACTGCAGTTTATAGATAATTGGCCTTCTTTCTGGGGCCGACGCGACCTGCTTAAGATGGACGGCCTTCCCCCTAACTGGGAAGGCGCCATCACTCTTTCTAGAAATATAGATTACTGTTTGAGCCTTCCATGACAGTTCACATTAGAGTAGGTCGGGTTGCAGGCGATTAGCGAGTCTGTAAGAACGGGTATGGAGTCTGTAAGGCAAGAATTAACTAGCGCAATGCTAGACTGACAACACACGTTTTTTTATTTAGATTAGAGCCGTACACACCACATACTGCTGCATCACATAGCTATATAGTGTCTACTGAGGTGGTGCCATATGATGATAATAGTACTCGAGAGCCAATAAATAACTACCACATTCCTACAGTCGGACCCTCCCGCCGCACTTATAGTTGTTCGAGGTACAATACAGGACCCAGGCATCGCAATCTAATCGATTTGAAATTCTTCAGTCAGGATTTAAAGCCCATCACTCTACTGAGACGGTTCTTGCTAAAGTGACTAATGATCTTCTCCTAGCTATGGACTCCGACACATCATCAATACTACTTTTACTCGATCTTAGTGCTGCTTTTGACACCGTCGATCATAACATACTATTAGAACGTCTTAAAGTATGAGTCGGTATCTCGGGCTCAGCACTTTCTTGGTTTAATTTTTACCTCTCAGAGAGGACGCACCGTGCAATTCATGGCAATGCGACTTCTGAGTTTTGTAAAGTTACATGTGAAGTCCCGCAGGGATCAGTACTAGATTTATTGTTTAGCATCTACATGCTTCCGCATGGTGATATTAGTGATCCCAAGAGCCAAAAAGAAGTCCGCAGGTTCTAGAGCGTTTTCTATTTGGGCACCAGTGCTTTGGAATGTCCTACCCGCGGATATTAGAGGCGCCACCTCAGTAGAGGTGTTTAAAACACGACAAAAGACTTATTTGTACAATTCTGCATTTAGTTGAGCTGTTTGCTTTGGCCTCTTTACTTCCGCGTCTATTCTTTTCTCTGCCCCCTTTTCCCAGGCTTGGGAATTAGGTGATGACGACCGAATTGGAGGTTGTTGTTTCGATCCCACAGCAACTGACCACTACAAGATCAGTTGACCACATCATCGGTGGCGCTGCTATGGAGATTTCTACATTGACCATTGGGCCCCTGCTCACTTCACCAATGTCATCTTCCTGCATCACTTCATTTGATTAACTTTCACATTATTTTAACTAACACTGTATAGTACCAAAATTTGTGTTAAATGTTGCCCACTCGGCATCCATTGCAGCCAGATCATCCTGGAAGGAGGATTCCCCCAGCTCTGGTCCCTTCTCAAGGTTTCTCATTTTTACCCAGATGGGGTTTTTTGAGTTTCCTTGCCCTCCTGGGAGATAACATCAGGGGATGTAGTGTATATACTGTCGGCATGTGAAGCCCTTTGAGACTTTCCTGTGATTAAGGGCTGTATAAATAAATTTGACTTCACCTGACTTCTTTCCTGTCCTGTGATTCATTAAACAATCACCCAAATCTCAGACACCTTTATTCAATTAATCATTCACTCCCAAAAAGGATATTTCCAATTGCCCTCAGAGACCTCCTCCTTGGCGCGTTTGCCATTTGTACGCTGAGATTTATGCTAGTAGTTATTTAATTCAGTCAGCGTGTGCTAAACTTTATCACTGTTGTCTGTGGATTTTGCCCATCCAGTCTCTGTTATGTAGTTTCTCCTGTTCCTCCTGGACATAGCTGACAATCCTGGACCTGTGACGTCAAACAGCTTATAGATGATGATTTTTAAAGTGTGGTGTATTATCAAATGCATGAAACTAACAATTTCTTTGAATTCCAAGCTCTACAATTCATTTTCCTGTCAGAAGTTGAGTTCTATATCACTTACGCTGATAAGGGTTGTCAAGTCAGAGCTAGGGGTGGACATACATTCGCAAAACATCTATCATCCAGCCTTGTTACATTCAAGCTATTAATGCCAGGAGCGCATAACAGCATTTCTACCACTAAAACCGGGAGCGCTGTTACGTCTTTCTACCTTTAAAGCCGGGAGAGCGAATACTTCATTTTATTTGTTTTAATCCAATTCTCTGCCTCTTAGCCAATTAAATGCATCAGAATATACATGTGCCTTTGTTTTTTAAATATTAACCTTATATCCAAATAGATGACCATATGTTTCAAATAGTTTCATTAGTGCAGTTAAAGAATTCTCTGGGTGTCTTTAGTCAGGTAAAGAATTCTCTGAGTGTCTTATGTACGCTATGACATAATCGGCATAAAGTCAGTCCACTATGTTATTTATTGTTACTCCTATCATTTCCTCACTCTGTCGTGCTGCTTGCACTAATGGCTCAACAAAGAGACCGAACAAATTGGGTGAGAGACAGTAACCCTGTCTAGTTAACCTTTGTAAATATATTCTGTCTGTCAGGTTGCCATTAATTTTAATTCTATCTTTGTATTGATTGTGTAATGATCTAATACATTACATAGACTTACAATTGAAGCCAAATCTTTCCAGTACTTTAAATAAAACAAATCAAATTTACTGAGTCAAAGGACTTTTCTGCATCTACACTTACTAATAAGGTATCCTGCTTGTCCTTTTGAGCTTGGTTTATTATAGTGTCCCTGTGGATGTAGTGTTCTTCTGATGTTATCTTGTGCTTGTCATTTTTTCATAAATCCTGTCTGGTCCTTGTCTATTAAGTCTATTACAAATTTGTTAAGTCTACCCGAGATAATAGATGTATAAATTTTATAATCTATATTGAGTAATGAGAGGTCTATAATTCTCGCAGTATTCTTTGCCTTTTCCAGGTTTTGGTATTATCAAAATTACTGCTTAATCCCATGATGGAGGTATTCATTTTCCTTATGCCTCCAATTGAATGACGCCAAAAGTAATCCATCCATTATCTGTACCGCTTATCCTCACAAGGGTCGCGGGGCGTGCTGGAGCCTATCCCAGCTGTCTTTGGGCAGTAGGCGGGGGACACCCTGAACTGGTTGCCAGCCAATCGCAGGGCACACAGAGACAAACATCCGCACTCACAATCACACCTAGGGGCAATTTAGACAGTCCAATCAACTTACCATGCATGTTTTTGGAATGTGGGAGGAAACCGGAGTACCCGGAGGAAACCCACGCAGGCACGGGGAGAACATGCAAACTCCACACAGGGAGGCCGGAGCCGGGATCGAACCCACGACCTCTGAACTGTGAGGCGGACGTGCTAACCAGTCTCCCACCGTGCCGCCCGACGCCAAAAGTAAAAGTGTTAATTTTTGCTAATGCTTTAAACCATTCTGCACTATATCCATCACTCACATTCTTTTTTATCCGTGCAATTAGTTTTCCCCTAACAACCACCTCCATTGCATTCCACAGTACAGTTGGGTCCACCTCACCATTGTCATTTTCTGTTACATATGTGTTAATGTCTTTTCTAATCGACAACTTCCTCTAGTCATTATTGAATAAGTGTGTTCATCTCCATCTCCATACGGTGTGCCGCTTCCTCTTGTTGAGCCCTATTGTCAAATTCACTGGGTTGTGGTCTGATACTAATATTACAGTCTTCACAGAGCTGGGCAGTCCGTCCCTGGTCGGACCCTCCGGCCCGGCCCGATGCCCATTTTTGGGGCTGGGGGGGTCGGCCGACAATTTTTAAAAAAATGGCCGGAAGTCGATTTTAGTCCTGCCCACTAATCGGCCCTCATGCGTGACGTGCTCGCGAGGCGGCAAAATTTCATCTCAGCCCACTCGGTGAAAGGCTTCTTTTTAGACTTCTTTCTACTCCCGCGTCGGCGCGAGCGACAACTGATGTTATAGGGATTGTGGTATTGCCCCCCAGCAGCCCCCTCCCCCTCTTGTAATGGTATGCCCAAGTTGCAGATGGGAGGCGGGTTACGTGATGTGAAAATAAGGAAATACAAACACGCTTGAACGCACGTTGCTGTCTCACGTCTCTTCTTACACAAACAACTGCCACATTGATTCACATGACTGACGCATTGTGCTGTTGGTGACAGGTCTGCAACACATGCCACACACACATAAGGATTTGTTGCTGCTCTGATCGGTCCATTATCTCACATTTTGCGATGACATACAGTTTCCCACACGTAGAGGATGCCCCACGCAGCTCGTTTCTGCTGCAAAGCAACTAGTTTAGCAGCGTTGTGTGTGGAAAGAATTTACTAACCCATGTTCCCCCTTAGCCGCCACCTTCCAGATCGTTTTTGCAATAAAATTAAATGCATCGTCTAGTCATCTCGGTCCCTTTATGGTTGTAGCAGGCACAATATCCCTTATATTCCTTCTCTAATGGGTGCATATTAGGCTTGTCACGATACTAGATTTTCAACTTTGATACAGATACCCTGTTCAGTATCGATACTCGATACCAATTCGATACCACACAGAACAAATTAAAGCAAATTGTCTAAACTAGTGAAAAGAAATAACCATACTGTGCAAAACCAATGGCACATAATTTTCAAGTTGTTTGAGGTAGTGAAAAAGAATAACATCCACCACTTACAGTAACATAAATTGACAACAAAATCTGTAAGTTGTCTGAGTATCTAGACCCACATGTTTATCTATCTATCTCAAGGCAAGCCAACAAGTCACAGATAATAATAATAGTAATAATAAAAAAATAAAATAAAATAAATTAAATTACTATCAGTTATTGGCTATCCAGAACAGTAGCAGGTAGGGTTGGCCATCGTTTGAATTTGGACAATTACGGTTCTGATGTTTTGATTCGATTCTGGGGCCTAACGTTTCACGATCCCGATTCTTAACAAAAAAAATAGAAGGATTTATTTTTGGCAGATCACATGAACTTCTCTGTTCTTCAATTTCATGAACTTTTTACTATTTGTGAACTTTACCATGGATTACTCAAAGGGCTGTTTTTAACCAGTATTTATTTTAATATTTTTTTTTTTTTGCATTATTATCTAGTATTATTTTTCCCAAGAGCTTTATTTTTTAGAAGTTCAAGCCGCAACGCGTCATTCAATGGCTCGGCGTCGGCCGAATGAGCCAGCGGGGCCCGAGCAGGATCAGCGACCCCGCGATGGGCGACTGCTGCCACAGCGGCGGCTGCTGGGGAGATCCGTGGGAAGGGCCCGCTCAGAGAAGCCGACGCCGCGGCCCGCGCTTGCCAGCCGGTACTGAAGGGTTTTATTATTAGTTTGTGAAGACATATACATGTATGGCTAGTGAAGGGTTTTATTATTAGTTTGTGAAGATATATAAATGTATGTTAACCATTTATTAATGATTTAAAGTTGTATTACAAATGAGTAGAAGTAGAGCTGTTTCAAGGTTGCAGTATCAGGGGAGCGAATGTATCAGAGGAACACAATGTGTGGGAGGTTTGATGGTACCAGGTGCCGCCAGCGAAAAACAGGGAGACAAAGGCGGGCCACAGTTTCTCTGAAGGCCCCGGCCTCTTGGAATGCAGATAACTTGGTGTTTTCAGGAGCTACAACCAAGCGAGTCATGTGCACAAGAAAAGGCGTCATCTGAGACGGCGGGGAAAAGAGAACCAATCAGCATCTGAAGAAATATATTGCAGATACCATGTAACTAATGAAATGATAGTGGCTAGTGTTTTTGGTGTGTTTAATTTGCATATTGTTTTCTATAACTGTTCGGGGCAACTCGGGTGTGGTGTCGCTCTCTGATGGCCACAGGAGCGCACAGATCTGTATTGAGAGGGAACCGAGCCCCCGATACTGTATTAGCTTTTGCTGTTAGGAATAAAATCTCGGTGATTCGGCTGATTGGCTTTCTGGTCTTCTCTCTTACGGAACGAGCACGCATAATTGTTAGGTAAGGTGAAGCTAAGGTTAATGTCGGTTCAAATAATAAATATATGGTAAATAATTTGGAGTCAGATAATTAGGGTAAGTATCGTGATTTAGACCTTAAACCTAACAGTACGAAGCGAGCGGAGGGGCTGACCGAAAGGACCACGGCAGCTCGAGTGGGGGCGAGCTTCCGTGCTATTGCGACACTGCTTCGGCTGCAGGAGCCCGGGGCACAATTTTTTTTTTAATCGGTTGTACCTCGTTTGTATCTCATGCACGCGGCTAACTAGGGAGTCGACGAGCAGTCTGCACTCGGCAGAGCAGGGAGGGAGGGGCGCACGGGGCAGACTTCGGCAGTGTGTGCGGGGGCAGCAGACCATTAGGAGCAGACGTTGGCAAAGCGCTGTTGGTATCGAAGTCAGTGGTTTGGTATCGAAGTCAGGGGTTTGGTATCGGTAATATCAATACCACAGCACACTTGTATTGTATCCGTTAAAAATGTTTAGTATCGAGGAAGTACCGAAGTATCGATATTTTTGACAAGCCTTGTGCATATGTCTCCACACATCTATCAGCCCCATATCCTCTAATGATATTTTAATATATTGTGACAATTTTTCCTATTTCTGTTTAAACTCACTTCTATGGCACAAAGCTACATTTATATCTCCCCAGCAAATCACTATCACTTCTGATTCCACCGCAATGAGATCAAAAAGGCTTTTGATAAAATGCTTGTCATATTCAGGGGGTGCATTTACATTAACCAATGTGATTGATTATTTGCTACCATTCCCTTCACTATAACAAACTTTTTATCTTTGATTTCCTTTTCACATTCAAAATGGATTGAGTTTGTTTGGAAGTTATTACTCCTCTCTTAGAGTCTCTCTTGTACGTGCTTAGAATACGTTCTTATAGCCAAATTTCCAGAGTTTTTCATGTTCTAATTGGGATAAATGATTCTCTTGTAACATTACAATTTGTGCTTTTTCTTTTTTCATTTTCATTATAACCTTCTCTCTCTTGGCATACTCAAGCCATTTACATTTAGCGATATTATCTTGATACTATTATCCATTATTAACTTTTTGTGAAACACATCATCCCAAAACATTCAACATTTTAACTCCAAAAACAGAAACACAGCTCCTTTTATTATTTATTCTAAACAGTCCCAAAAATAAAAACTCCCCTAAAATTATACTTTCACCCCACACGTTTGGAGCCACAGTGGATAGTTCATAGGTTGTGAGCAGAGCGTGCTCAGCCACCCGGCAAGCACGACGTACTCAGCATGGCAGTGACGACGAAACAACGTTCTGGTCGGAACGCTTTTCAAATGTGCCGTTCATTTAGTCAGAGTCAAGCTGGATAAGAGGACAGTAAACAAGCTGTGTTCATAAGTTGTGAGCAAAGTGCGCTTAGCCTCCCGGCAAGCACAATGTTCTCAACACAAGCACGACGAAACATCGGCAAGTAAAATGTGTTAAAATGTGTTGTGTTACATGGAGTATAAAAGATGTACCAAAAGCGCCATTGTCAGGTGAAGTAATGGATCATTTAGTAAATATATTGAATGGACTACGTTCCTAGGTGCAACATTGGCTGGAATTGGGGAACTTGACCTCAATTCTAAATTTTTGGCTCTAAATTTAGACACTAGAGGTCGGAAGGAAGTATTAGCCCGATGGGTGGAATTTAATAAAAGCAATGCAATGAACACAGGCTGGAGATCAATAGAGTGAGGCGGCAAGCCTCCTGCAATTTCCAAAAGTGGAGTAAAGGTAATTCGGACAAGGGTGAACGATGAGGTAATGTCAGGAGAATCACGTGTTTTTACAGTGGAATTTTCCATGACCTCATCTCGAAGCTTCCAGAAGGATGAACCCCTATAAAAGGCCTCCGCCTTTAGAGATCTTTGCTCTCCTTTCCTTCTGCCAGCTAAAAGGGGCGCCTAGAGAGGAGCTGCACGAATAATCTTCTTATCTTCTTTTGTATTCTTATCTTCTTTTGGATTTAAGAATAGGTAAGAATAGGAAAAACACTCTATTGCGTTTAAGAGAGAGAGCCAGTTAGACAGCTTACTTTTCCTAATTCCAAATACCTTGTCGATGAATTAGGCTTCGTGTAAATTAAGAACAGATCACTCTTAATTCCACCCAAAATAGACTAATGCTTAATTTTTCCTTTTTATCACATTTATATTTTTAATTGCATTTAGCCAATTTATTCATTTTAATCATTTCCTTAAATGTGTGCCTTTTATTATTAAGGTTTATCCTTATCCACATGTTTTTATGTTTTTAATTGAATCTGACATGTGGCGCCCAACCTTTTTCCTTTTTATCACATTTATGTTTTAATTTGCTACAGTGCGTCTGGCTCCACTCACAAACAAGGACGTACTTTAGACCTTGTCCTTTCTTTTGGTCTATCGGTCTCAAATTTCAAAGTTTTGGACAATGTGCTTTCTGATCATATGATTGTGCTCTTTGATGTAATGTTTTCCAGTGCTGTCAGAGCAAATGCGAGCGAGTGCAGGGGCTGGGTTTTTAACCACCTCACTGCTAGTCAGTTCTCTGATGCCTTTGATCAGTTTTGTCTTCCCTCTTCAAACACAGAGGAACTCAGCACTTGGTTCCATTCATCTTGCCTTAATACCGTACTGGCCCGAATATAAGACGGTGTTTTTTGCATTGAAATAAGCCTGAAAAAGTGAGGGTCGTTTTATATTCGGGGTCTAGACATTATACCCATTCACGACGCTGGATGGCGCCAGATATCATTGAAGCGAATGCTGAACTTGGCTCCCCAGGCCCACCCCTGACACGTGAGGATGACGTGCGCACAGCGAGGCAGATAGTTTGTGAAGAGTAATGTTCTGTCATGACAGATCTCAGCTACTCTCAAGTTAAACCAGTTTGCATTATTTTATTGCAATGTTTTTCCTTATTCAGATTTGTTTCAAGACTACAGTTCAAGTTAGACTTCACTTTGATGGTTAATGCAGTTATTGCAATGTTGTTGTTTCATCACAATACATTGGTTTATTTACATTTCAAAAACCAGAAGCCATTCATTTACGAATGTGATTGCACTTTAGTTTACATATTTAAATGTTCAGATATTAAGATTTGAATGAGGCAAAATAACATGCTTTTTCTCTCAAATATATTGTTATAAGCATTTGTTTCAGATGTACTGTAATTATTTTCTGTATAAAAATTAATTTGGTGTTGAAAAAAACTTTTTTCAAACTTGAGTCTTGAAAAAAAAGGGGGTCGTCTTATTATCAGGGCCGTCTTATATTCGGGCCAATACGGTATTTTGGACTCCATGGCTCCATTAAAAGATATGCAGCAAAAAATTAGACCGGAGCCATGGTTTAACGAGAGCAATCGCACAGCTAAACAGGAATGCCGCAGAGTGAACGCAGGTGGAAAAAAGTCTGCAGGTCGCTTACCAAATCTTAAAGGACTGCTGGCGTCATTATCAGAAAAAGGTAAAGGAGTCCAAGAGAGACCACTTGTCATGTTTGCTTCAGGCAAATCACCAAAATCCACGTGCTCTATTTAAAACAATTGACTCTGTTCTGAAACCCTGTCAACCGACTTGCACGGACTCATCCCCTGAAACATGCGATAGATTATTACAGTTTTTCATTGACAAGGTTGCTACAGATAGGGCTCTTGTTTCGAACGCCAGATTGGACCCCACTGTCCAAGTTCCTTGTTCAGAAGTGTTTGATTCCTTTGAGCCAGTTTCTTTGACATTTTTGGAGGATGTGGTTTGCCATATGAACCCATCGGGCTCCCCTTATGTTAAGGAGATTGTCCCGACAATTGGTAAACCGGATTTGGCCATTATCAACAGCAGCCTGTCTTCTGGTGTAGTCCCCCAACGTTTTAAGCATGCTGTAGTGCAACCTCTGCTGAAAAAAACTGGCCTTGATCAAGCTGTGCTATCCAATTTTAGACCCATTTCCAAGCTGCCTTTTATGTCTAAAATTCTGGGAAAAGTGGTGCATTCACAGTTAAGATCTTTCTTGGATGAACACAATGTTATGGAAGTTTTCCAGTCAGGCTTCAAGAAGATGCATAGCACAGAGTCAGCCCTGCTACGTGTTTGACATTCTCCTGTCAAATGACACTACGTATGTCTTGTTTTGTTGGATTTGACTGCAGCTTTCGTTACAGTAGACCACAGTATTCTTTTGACTCGTTTGCAACACCAAGTGGGCATTAGTGGATGCACTATAGAGTGGTTTAGATCCTAGTTAGCTGGCAGGACTTATTCTGTTAGCCTAGGTTCCTCTGAGTCCTGCTCTGCCCCTCTATCGTATGGTGTTCTACAGGGTTCTTGGGTGCTGTTCTTATTGTATTTGCTGCCCTTGGGTTCCATCCTTAGAAAACATGGTATTTCCCTCTACTGCTATGCGGACGACTGTCAAATCTATATCCCGCTGAGCAAAAAAGACGCACTCTCCATAAGACCTCTTTTGTCCTGCCTAGAGGACATCAAAGACTGGATGTCACTGAATTTCCTAAATTTCAATGAAAAGAAAACAGAAGTTATGGTGTTCGGTCCCAGTGGCTCGTCTACATCCCACCTTGTTGACCTCGTACAAATCGAATTGGATTTTTTTAAAATGAAGTACATCAGATTAAAAGCAATTTTGATCAAATATGACCGATACTAAAGGCCAAAAATAAGGGAAAATGTGAAAAAAAATTCTAAATGGCTGACTTTCTTTTCAGTTCAGTGTAGGGCTTTTCTAGATCTTGGTGACACACATAACAAGGGCCGCTTTGCTAAAATGTTGTTTGGGAATGGTTGTTGAGCCATTTTTAAAAAAAATCACACATTAACTGAATAAAACATTGATGCTGTTGCCAGGCCTGATGATTTCACAAAGTTTCATGAGTTTTCCTGTAAGTTTAGATCCTCAAAAGTAGTGTTGTTTTCATGGCGAATAGACCAATGGAGCCTTGCCATGGAAAATGATTTTTGCCAAAATTCAAAAACTTTGCGCACATTATCAAGGCTTAAAACACTCTTCCGAACAAATATGACGTGTATCTATTTAGCCGCTGGCAGAAAAACATAAAAAAAGAAAAACATGTATTTCCTTTAGCCAGTAGGTGGCAGAACCAGTATGGTAAAAGTAAGTTTGGAAATGTCTTCAGGCCTAGACTCTCATCAAATGTTAGAAATCTTGAGAAGAAAACATGTGGCTCAAGTTACAGAAGCTTTTGTAGTCAAGGTGATGCCAAACTTTAAAGTAAATTCAAAATGGATGACATCCTGTTAGGTTTACCATATGGCACCAAGAGGCTTTTTGTAGGTCTCTACTTGTTACATATTCTACCAAATGTTCATAGGCCTAGGTGAAACGTACAACCGGCGATGCTTTTTTTCAGACGTTCTAGGAGGCGCTAGTGAGCCATCTTTTAAAAATGTCACTATTAACGAATTAAATATTGATGAATTTACAAGGCCGATATGTGTGAAAAGGTTCATGCATTTTCGGGCATAATTATATCCTCAAACTCAGCAGTGTTTTTTTGGCAAACTGGGCTTTAACATGGAAACAGCTTTTTGCGAAAAATCTAAAACTTTGTGTTTTAACATCATGAAAGCTTATTTACTCTTCAGAGCAAATATGAGGTAGATCTGGCTAACCTGCCAGGAGGAAAACATCAAATAATAAAACATGTACTTCCTTTAGCCAGTAGGTGGCGCTACCACTACGATGAAAAGTAAGTTTGTAGATGTCTTCAGGTGTAGACTCTAATCGAATGTGTGAAATTTTGACAAGATATTTTCATGTGGATCACGTTACAGCAGCTTTTAAAGTAAATGTGACGCTTTTGTGACGAATTGTAAAGTAAATTAAAAAGGCAGATTTTTTTTGTTTTGTAGGCCTTGAACTCTTACATATACCACCAAATTTTCATAGATCTATGTGAAACGTACAACCAGGGCTGATTTTCAAAAGATTTGTAGGGGGCGTTTGCAAGCCATTTTTTACAAATTGCACAATAAAATAAAAAATATTGATTATTTACCTCGGCCTGATTTGTGTGCAAAGTTTTGTGAGATTTCGTGTATGTTCAGACCCTCAAAATCTGCGTTGTTTTATTGGTGAACTGCCTGTTGCCATGGTAACAACCTTTCACACAAAATATTTTAATACCGGACGGCATAAACACTCTTCTGAGCAAATATGAGGTGGACCTGGTTAACCTGCTAGGGAAAAAAAATCATCAAAGAAAAAAACATGTATTTCCTTCAGCCATGAGGTGGCACTACCACTACGATGAAAAATAAGTTTGTATATGTATTCAGCCCTTGGCTATCATCAAATATGAAAGATTTCGAGAAGATAGGATCATCTGAGTGAAGTTACAGTAGCTTTTATTGTCACGGTGTGTATTCATATTTTGCGGCTCCGTCCATCAATATTCGGTTTAGAGCAAGACCAACGTCTTGAGGCATTACTGACAAATGTTTAGTCGGATTCGTTCAACAAGCTCCGTGCAGTGCATTAAAATGTAAAAAATGACATTTCTAATCGTCAATAAGTGTCGCTATATGTTCAACAGAATATTATCATATGGATGTCTTCTGGGCGTGTCTATTTATATACGGGCCAGGTTTGGGATTTTTTGGAGCATGTGCAGGGGAGTTATTACGGATTTTCTTCTGTATGGAGAAAGAAAATATTTCTTCCAAATTTGATGTCCCGCCCCGTCATATAGTTTACTGATATCTAAATTTTTTTTTTCCCAGTTGTTGCCCCAGGCCTTAAGATGGGATATCTGAAGTTTGAAGTTAATCGGATGAATGCTCTGGGACAAGGATGCAAAAGTGTAGCCCCTGTAAATGTGCAAAAATGGGCCAAAATTGCACATTCAAAAATTCATAGCTCACTTCCTGTTCACTATAGACTATGGTAGATGTGGACTTTTCTGACAATTTTCATAGGCCTAGGTCAAACGGGCAGGGATTGTTTTTTATTGTCCACTCTAGGTGGCGCAACAGAGCCATTTTATTTGCGTCGTTTACGACGACTTTAAAATATCACATTTTTCACCAGGCCCGATGAGACTGCAGTTTTTGTGCATGATTTAGGGTCTCAAAAATGCGATCGAATGCAGAGAAGAAAAATACTAATAATATAATAACTAGGGCTGCAAGCAGCTGTAAAGGGCCCTCGCAGCCCTGGCAAAGTTGGGGTACTGGCACGTTGGGGTGCTTGCGCATTGGAACATTTTGAAAACGTATTACATCAGATTAAAAGCAATTTTGATGAAATATGACCAATACAAAAGGCCAAAAATAAGGGAAAATGTGTAACATCCTAATGGCTGACTTACTTTTCAATTCAGTGTAGGGCTTTTCTAGATCTTGGTGACACACATAACAAGGGCTGCTTCGCTAAAATGTTGTTTGGGGATGGTTGTTGAGTAGGCCTGTCAACAATAACGCGTTAACAGCCGTTATTAATCAAAAAATATTGACACCGTTAAAAAAAATAACGCTATTTAACCATAAAACTAAATTTGACCACAACTAGTTCCCGTAGTCTTCCTACGTGGATGTTTACGTCCCCAAGGTGAAATGCAGAGCAAAATGCAGCCAGCCACAAAAAGTGAGGAGACTGACCCAGGCCTGCTTCATGGCAAATTCCATTTTAAAAAGCTGCCTAATGGAAGTCTGGATAAAACCAAAGTTGTGTCTACATATTGCAGTGATGAACTGTTGTTGCAACGAAGTACAACCAGCCTAAAGTACCACCTTCGGGCAAAGCATATATTTAGCGTTAGCAAAGACGCTAACAACACCGTGGAAAGAACCCGCAGTCATCAAACTACACTTGTGGACTGCGGACTTGGACTTGTCAACAAAAGGACAAAAGTAGGTTGATAATGCTATTGCTACATGGATTGCCAGAGACTGTAGACCCATCAACATAGTCGAAGACTAGGGCTTCAGGACATCATACAGATAGCCACAGGCGACCCATTATATAGAACACCTTCAAGAGCAACTGTTGCCACAAGAATTCACGAACTCTATGGAAATGAAAAGGTAACGAGGGTGGAGCAGCTAACCTATGCTACATTTGTTGCACTAACAGGAGACCACTGGACATCAGTAAGCAACCATATCCCGGTGTAACAGCACACCTGATTGATTGTAGCTGGCGGCTCCACTCATTTGCCCTATGTATAGTGAAAACAGCTGAAAGACATTTCGCCGATGCATGTGCTCGGCAGTTTCTGGATGTTGCAAAAGAGTGGGGGATAACAGACAAAGTTACCATCATTGTTGTTTTTTTCTGAATAAGTGTGATAAAGCCCACTTTATTTTGTGTATTGTGACACAGTTTTGACATAGACCGGTACCAGTGTTGGGCAAGTTACTTCCAAAATGTAATATATTACATATTACTAGTTACTTGCATGTGAAAGTAATATGTTTCTTTACAATATTACTCTATTTGTAGAGTAATGCGTTACTCAAGTTTAAGTTGCTTTTAAATTACTTTTTCAAAAATCGGGGATTAATTTATTTAATAATGATTTCAAGACCTTAAAAGGAAAATGCAAAATTTGCTGCCATACTCTAGCTGGTAACGTTAACTTATGAGCATATTTAACTATATAGTGTGGTCTATAATATTAAACGTTTCGACTCTATGGTGTAAACTACCTTTGACCAATATTTGTATCAATAAGATTTATTTTTTAAATATAAATATTGGAACTGATATTTTGTCCAGTAAATAAATAATCACAGACTGTAAACCACAAATGAAATTATTCTCAAATTAATTTACACACTGGGGGCGGCATGGCTCAATGGTAGAGTGGTCCTTTCCCAACCGGCAGGTTGTGGGTTCAATCCCCGGCCATTGTGACCATGTTGAAGTATCCTTGAGCAAGATACTGAACCCCCAGTTGCTCCCGATGCTGCGGCATCAGGAGGTAGATGAGGTACAGTGTGAAGCGCTTTGAGTACCAAAGGTAGAAAAGCGTTATACAAGTGACAGTCCATTTGCCATTTACATACAAATAATAGTGATGCATAACATATAATTGATAATTGGTCTAACAAGATAGATAGATAGATAGATAGATAGATAGATAGATAGATAGATAGATAGAAACACACAGACAGGGCATGTACACACAGACAGGGCATGTGTAATAAAAGCAAAAATATGTATTGAAGTCAAAACTGACCTGACTAAATTTTTTTTTCCTTTTACTTTGTTATTTTTTCTATTTATAATAATTGAAAGTTCAGTTAGTTCTAATTTTCTTTTACTACATAGGGACAAAGTTTCGAGGTGACTTGAAAAAAAAAGGTAAATAAACGAGCGCATCAGACTCTAATAATGGCGTCTATTGTAGTTCGTCCGATTGATGGTGCCGTAGCGTGACGTCATTTGTCACCGGCAGATGATTTGCATTTGGATTGCGAACAGCCAATCAGAATCACTACGTTTTACATACGGCAATTGATGGCACTAAAGTTCATTAAATCATATCTAAAAAGCACAGTGTCTTATTTTTTTGCAGTTTATTCGCTTCGTTTAACTTAGGTTTGATCCTGCTTGTATTTTGTGTCTATGGTTTGCATTTTATTTTATGAAACCGTGACAGTGATTATTGTCACAAACAATAACTTCTCAGCCCTCTGGGGTGTTGTCAATTGTGTAAAAATAATTGAATTGCATGGCAGTTGACACGCGCATTCACGTTGTTGCGTGAAGCTCCAAGTGCGACAGGAACTTGTTATTTAAGAACTGCTGGAAACAATAATTTATGGCCAGATGATATTATGAACAGACCTACTTGTTGAATGTAAAATACAGATGTCATCATATGAATTATAGTGCAGAAATTTGTAACGCGATACTGACTCTGTAATAGTAACTGTAATAATATTACAAAAAAATCGGAGTAACAAGTTACATTACTTCGTTACTCCCTAAATGTAATGTATTACTGTACTGCGTTACTTTTGTAATGCGTTACCCCCAACACTGACTGAGTTACCCCCAACACTGACCGGTACTATATTCAGCCCTCAGGCCAATTATTGCAAATGCTGCATTTGTTTCCATCCATCCATTATCTGTACCGCTTATCCTCACAAGGGTCGCGGGGCGTGCTGGAGCCTATCCCAGCTGTCTTTGGGCAGTAGGCGGGGGACACCCTGAATTGGTTGCCAGCCAATCGCAGGGCACACAGAGACAAACATCCGCACTCACAATCAGACCTAGGGGCAATTTAGAGTATCCAATCAACTTACCGTGCATGTTTTTTTTGGAATGTGGGAGGAAACCGGAGTACCCGGAGAAAACCCACGCAGGCACGGGGAGAACATGCAAACTCCACACAGGGAGGCCGGAGCCGGGATCGAACCCACGACCTCTGAACTGTGAGGCGGACGTGCTAACCAGTCGCCCACCGTGCCGCCCTGCATTTGTTTAAAATGTTCAATTTAACAGACATCAGACAAGTTGTTGCTTTGAAGCCCCAGCTATTGTTTACTGTGTGTGCTTATCTGCTCCTTAAGTTGGCAGTTCATTGTGGGCAATGCCAAACACTACTTGAGACACATTTTCACTTTATGTGGCACTTTAATCAGTTCAAGCTCTGCTCTGTTAAAAAGACACTTTATTTTGACTGATTAATATGAGCTGAGTTGTTAAATAAATGTTTCAAACTCTGTTATGTATTTGATTTTTTCCCATTCAAACACCACACCTCTTATCTTAAAACAGATTTTAAGTTTATTTTAATATTTCATTTGACAGATTTCATCTAAAGCGCGAACTAATTCAGCCCCAGAGAAATGTGATTAATCATGATTAATCACACAGTAGACGTATGATTAACTTGATTACATTTTTTAATCGCGTGACAGCCCTATTGTTGAGTCATTTTTTAAAAAATCACACATTAACTGAATAAAACATTGATGCTGTTGCCAGGCCTGATGATTTTACAAAGTTTCATGAGTTTTCCTGCAAGTTTAGATCCTCAAAAGTAGTGTTGTTTTCATGGCGAATAGACCAATGGAGCGTTGCCATGGAAAATGATTTTTGCCAAAATTCAAAAACTTTGCGCACATTATCAAGGCTTAAAACACTCTTCCGAACAAATATGACGTTTATCTATTTAGCCGCTGGCAGAAAAACATAAAAAAAGAAAAACATATATTTCCTTTAGCCAGTAGGTGGCAGAACCAGTATGGTAAAAGTAAGTTTGGAAATGTCTTCAGGCCTAGACTCTCATCAAATGTTAGAAATCTTGAGAAGAAAACATGTGGCTCAAGTTACAGAAGCTTTTGTAGTCAAGGTGACGCCAAACTTTAAAGTAAATTCAAAATGGATGACATCCTGTTAGGTTTACCATATGGCACCAAGAGGCTTTTTGTAGGTCTCTGCTTGTTGCATATTATACCAAATTTTCATAGACCTAGGTGAAACGTACAACCGGGGAAATTGTCGGTGTTTATGCCTGGTATGATGTATGTCCAAAGGTGCTTGAGTTTTCATCTAGGTTTAGATAATCAAAAACAGCGTACTTTTCTTTACAAATGGCTCATCACCATGGCAACAGCGTGCAACGTAATAAAAAGCGTGCAATAACTTCTAATCTCTAGCATGTTTAGGCGAAACACCTAAAGTTTGTAGATGATCGGATAAAATCTCTAGGAGGATTTTGTTAAAATATGACTTCTACAATGGGGCAAAAATGTTGGCCTATTCCAAAATAAAGTCAAAATGGCGGACGTCCTGTAAGATTTAGCCTATGGCTATAAGATACTTTTTTGTAGGTCTTGGGCTGTTACAGATGTCTTCAAATTGTCACAGACCTAGGTAAAATGTAGAACCGTGAACTTCCTTAAATATGTGTAGGGAGATATATAGAGACATGTTTTTATACAAGCACATGAAATCTCTACAGTTTTTATTTTTATGCCATGTCAAATGTGTGTGCAAAATTTTCACGAGTTTTTGCACAGGTTTAGACACTCAAAAACTGCATCATTTTTGTTCATAAACATTGCATTGCCATGGCAACAGCGTGCAATGAAATTAAAACCTTTCAATAAATTTTCATCATAAACATATTTAGATGAAACACCGGAAGTTTGGAAATGATCGGATAAATTCTCTAGGAGGAGTAAGTTCAAATACGACCTCTATAAAAGTAAAAAATTGGCGCAAAATTTCAAATAAAGTCAAAATGGGGGACTTCCTGTTCATTTTGCACATGACTCTAAAAAACATTGGTTAAAATCTTGGTCTGTTACATATGCCTTCCAGTTTTTACAGCTGTACGTGGAACCGGAAACGCTTGTACAACCCAAATTTGAAGTCAATCGGGTGAACCATCTCGGACTTAGGGGCAAATGTATGACCCCTGTAAATGTGCACAAATGGTCCAAAGTTGTACTTTCAAATGCTCATTACTCACTTTCTGGACAACGAAATAAAAAGATTTCAATAACTTTTCATCTTAAACATCTTTAGATTAAGCATGCAAAGTTTGAAGACGATCGGATAAATGCTCTGAGGAGTTTGTTCAATTACGACCACTGTGAAAGACACAAAACGTTGCGACAATTCTAAAGGAAATTCAAAATGGTTGACTTCCTGTAAGGTTTTAGCACATGGCTTCAAAGACTTTTTGTTAGTCTTAGTATGTTACATATACCAGCAAATTTTCATAAATGTAGGTGAAATGTACAACCTAGAATCCTTCGTTAAGCAGTTATTATGAAACACAAAGTTTGATGTTCAGCCCCCATCATATAGTGTTTCAAAAATGTAAAATATTTTTCCCTATTGTTGTCCCACGTGTTGAGATGGTACAACCCAAATTTGAAGTCAATCGGGTGAACCATCTCGGACTAGGGGGTAAATGTATTACCCCTGTAAATTTGCAGAAATGGTCCAACGTTTTCCAAAGGAAATTCAAAATGGTTGACTTCCTGTAAGGTTTAGCACATGGCTATAAAAGACATTTTTGTAGGTCTTAAAATTTTCATAGATGTAGGTAAAATGTACAACTTAGAATCCTTGGTTAAGCAGGAATTATGAAATGCAAAGTTTGATGTTCAGCACCCATCATATATCCATCCATCCATTATCTATACCGCTTATCCTCACAAGGGTCGCGGGGCACGCTGGAGCCTATCCCAGCTTTCTTCGTGCAGTAGGCGAGGGACACCCTGAATTGGTTGCCAGCCAATCGCAGGGCACACAAAGACAAACATCCGCACTCACAATCACACCTAGGGGCAATTTAGACAGTCCAATCAACTTACCATGCATGTTTTTGGAATGTGGGAGGAAACCGGAGTACCCGGAGAAAAACCCATCATATAGTGTTTCGAAAAAGTTAAATATTTTTCGCTATTGCTGTCCCACGTGTTGAGATGGTACAACCCAAATTTGAAGTCAATCGGGTGAACCATCTTGGACTAGGGGGTAAATGTATTACCCCTGTAAATGTGCAGAAATGTTCCAACGTTGTACTTTCAAATACACATTACTCACTTCCTGGACAGCAAAATAAAAAGATTTCAATATCTTTTCATCTTAACCATCTTTAGATGAAGCATGCAAAGTTTGAAGACGATCGGATAAATGCTCTAGGAGGAGTTTGTTAAAATATGACCACTGTGAAAGTCACAAAAAGTTGCGACAATTCCAAAGGAAATTCAAAATGGTTGAGTTCCTGTAAGGTTTAGCACATGGCTATAAAAGACATTTTTGTAGGTCTTAAAATTTTCATAGATGTAGGTGAAATGTACAACCTAGAATCCTTAGTTAAGCAGGAATTATGAAATGCACAGTTTGATGTTCAGCACCCATCATATATCCATCCATCCATTATCTATACCGCTTATCCTCACAAGGGTCGCGGGGCACGCTGGAGCCTATCCCAGCTTTCTTCGGGCAGTAGGCGGGGCACCCTGAATTGGTTGCCAGCCAATCGCAGGGCACACAAAGACAAACATCCGCACTCACAATCACACCTAGGGGCAATTTAGACAGTCCAATCAACTTACCATGCATGTTTTTGGAATGTGGGAGGAAATCGGAGTACCCGGAGAAAAACCCATCATATAGTGTTTCGAAAAAGTTAAATATTTTTCCCTATTGTTGTCCCACGTGTTGAGATGGTACAACCCAAATTTGAAGTCAGTCGGGTGAACCATCTCGGACTAAGGGGTAAATGTATTACCCCTGTAAATGTGCAGAAATGTTCCAACGTTGTACTTTCAAATACACATTACTCAAATCCTGGACAACGAAATAAAAAGATTTCAATAACTTTTCATCTTAACCATCTTTAGATGAAGCATGCAAAGTTTGAAGATGATCGGATAAATGCCCTAGGAGGAGTTTGTTAAAATATGACCACTATGAAAGTCACAAAAAGTTGCGACAATTCCAAAGGAAATTCAAAATGGTTGACTTCCTGTAAGGTTTAGCACATGGCTATAAAAGAGATTTTTGTAGGTCTTAGGCTGTTACATATACCGGCAAATTTTCATAGATGTAAGTAAAACGTACAACCTAGAATCCGTCGTTAAGCAGGAAATATGAAACGCAATGTTTGATGCTCAGCCCCCGTCATATAGTATATCGAAAACGTAAAATATTTTTCCCTTTTGTTGTCCCATGTAATGAGATGGTACAACTCAAATTTGAAGTCAAACGGGTGAATCATGTCGGACTTGGGGGCAAATGTATGACCCCTGTAAATGTTCACAAATGGGCTAATGTTCCACTTGAGAATCCTCATAAATCACTTCTTGTACATGTTCGGGCATGGGTGTCAAAAACATTTTGTACGTCTGGGGATGCTTCATATGCCTCCCAGTTTCCATAGCCGTAGGTCAAACTTACCAGGACTTTCCTTTGATAACAAAATTGAGGGGTTCTTGGGGTCCCTGCATACCCCTGTACATGTTCGGGCATGGGGACCAAAGAATTTTTGTAGGTCTGAGGGTGCTACACGTGCCTCCCAGGTTTCGTAGCCGTAGGTCCAATTTACCGGGACTTTCCTTTGATGAAAACATCAAGGGGTTCTTGGGGGTCCTGCAGACCCCGTTTTTGAGTACTCCAGTATTGCGACTTCAAAATATCAAATTTTTCGACAGGCCCGATGTGTGTGCAAAGTTTGGTGAGTTTTCGGTCACATTTAGTGCCTCAAAAATTTACGGAGAATAATAATAATACTGCCCTGCGATTGGCTGGCAACCGGTTCAGGGTGTCCCCCGCCTACTGCCCAAAGACAGCTGGGATAGGCTCCAGCATGCCCCGCGACCCTTGTGAGGAGAAGCGGTACAGATAATGGATGGATGGATAATAATAATACTAATGATAATAAGAATTTCTACGAAAACAATAGGGTCCTTGCAGCTATCGCTGCTCGGGCCATTAATAAGAATTTCTACGAAAATAATAGGGTCCTTGCAGCTTTCGCTTCTCGGGCCCTAATAATAATTATAATAATAATAATAATTTCTACAAAAACAATAGGGACCTCGCAGCCCTAACTAGAGCTGCAAGCAGCTATAAAAGGCCCTCGTAGCACTGGCAACGTTAGGGTGCCGGCAGGTTGGGATGCTTGCTCACCAGAATTGAATTATCGAAATTATCACGTGGATAAAGTTACAGCAGCTTTTGTAGTCAAGGTGAATTTCGTATTTTGATATTAAGAAGTCCTAAACACTGTTCCGAGCAAAGATGAGGTGGACCCGGTTAACCTGCTAGGATAAAAATATCCAAGTAAAAAAACATGTATTTCCTTCAGCCACTAGGTGGCGCAACCACTACGAGGAAAAATAAGTTCGTAGATGTCTTCAGCCTTTGGCTATCATCAAATATGAAAAATTTCGAAAAGTTTGGATGATCTGAGTCAAGTTAAAACTGTATTTCTTGTCACGTTGAATAATCAGACTTTGCGGCACCATAAAGGCCACGCCTTTTGTCGAAAAGCCACAATATTCTGCGTAGAGCAAGATCAACGTCTTGAGGCCTTTCTGACAAATTTCCAGTCGGATTCGTTCAACGGGCTTTGTTCAGTAAACAGAAATGTAAAAAATGACCATTTTTGTTGCCACTAGGTGGCGATATATTTATAATGGAATATTATCATATAGATGTCTTAAAGTCGTGACACTTAACGTACAGGTGAAGTTTGGCATTTTTTGGAGCATGTGCAGGGGAGTTATGAAGGTTTTTCTCCTGTATGGCGAAGGAAAAAATGTACACCAAATTTGATGCCCCGCCCCCGTCATATAGTTTATCGAAAACTCAAAAAAAAATTCCCGGTTGTTGCCCCAGGTCTTGAGATGATATATCAGAAGTTTGAAGTCAATTGGAATAATCCTCTGGGACATGAGTGCAAAGGTATGCACCCTGTAAACGTGCAAAAATGGTCCAAAATTGGACATTCAAAAATTCATAGCTCACTTCCTGTACACTTTGGATTATGGCTGCAATGACCTTTTTTGTACATATCGGGATGCTGCATGTGCCTGCCAATTTTCATAGGGTTAGGTCAAACGGGCTGGAATTCTGTTTTGTATTCCTACTCTAGATAGCGCTACAGAGCCATTTCGTTTGCGTCGTTTACAAGGACTTTATTTTTCGCCAGGCACGATGAGACTGCAAAGTTCGGTGAGTTTTCGTTCATGTTTAGGGGTTCAAAAATGTGATCATTTGGTCAGAAAAAAAACATAATAATAATAATTTCTACAAAAACAATAGGGACCTTGCAGCAGTCGCTGCTCGGGCCCTAACTAGAGCTGCAAGCAGCTATAAAGGGCCCTCGCAGCCCTGGCAACGTTGGGGTACCGGCACGTCGGGATGCTCGCACATCGGAATTGAATAATCGAAATTATCACGTGGATCAAGTTACAGCAGCTTTTGTAGTCAAGGTGAGTCCAAACTTTAAACTAAATTCAAAATGGCGGACATCCTCTCAGGTTTAGCATATGGCTCCAAGAGGCTTATTTGTAGGTCGCTTCCTGTTTCATATACTACCAAATTTTCGTGAAGCGTACAAACGGGGCCAGCCCGGTCTGAACCATGGTGCTTGATCCGTACCGCTCACGGATCAACGATGATCCGTCGCACCACTGTGTACAGGTACGCAAAGGCGAGTCGTGACTCACATGATGTTACGCATCAGTGATTTCTGCTGCGCATGCGTACTTGCGTACCAGTTATGTAGTTATGTGCACCCCTGCTGTATATATATATATATATATTATAACAAAATGGATGCCAGATCCGGTGAGCACAGAGCTTGACCTTGACCCAGCGAATCCAGGAATACACATAGTAGGCCCTTTTTGAAGTGCCAGCACCTAGCCTTTGGAGCGACCTGCCGGAGCCAAAGGTATTCTTTACCTTTCAACCCCAGATAGTGTGGACGTGCTGTCTCAGCAGGGGGGTCACAAAAAGGCCAAAACCTGCATAAAACGCAGGACCCCCTGTGGCTTCGTTCAATCAAGCCGTCTCTGGCGGCTTGGCAGAGACATCACACCTCCAGGATGCGATTCCCCAGGCGTCACCACCCACCTGTAATACGCATCTCAACAACCACACTGCACATTGGTAGGGCACGTGCCACCCCTAGTGGTGAGTCTGAAGATGGACTGAACTGGACTTCAACTGAAAACTAATTAAAATGATGTTTTAATTTGCGTCCAATGTGTTCATGTTGATCTACCTATACAGGACATGAACTGAAAACAACATGCATGATGCTTGAATGATTTTGCAGTTGTAGTTGTGTTTGATTTCCGACGAGAAAAACCCACAACAACCATCATGCGTTCATTATGTGAATGTGCCAGACCGGTTGTTCACTGATAAAGAAAAAAAACACAACAGGCATTTCAACTTTTCAGCTCACGTGTGCCAAGCTTTAGAAATTTGATTTCACAAATTTGGAAATTTGCCCGGACGTGAAAGGGGAGGGGGTGCAGCCCCCTTAATTAACATGTGCACATTCCCTATAAAAGGCCGTGCAAAGTTCTCTTTTCACTCTCACCTTGCTCTTCTCAAGACTCTGGCAAACACTTCCAAACTCACATTCTTGAAAACATCTCGTGAACATCCTACACTTTTTTTTTTAGAGTGGCTTTAACTCTTTATCAACAGACACCCTCTGATTCGTCCCCGGGTCAGAGTCTTTGCTCTTCTTTTGTTAATTTGAGTCGCCCGCCGACCAACCACGGCACACGTGGGGACCCCCAAGGTCTGTGGTCACCACCGTTCAAGCCTCACCAGCTAGCCAGCACAGCGTGGCCGCACCCCAACAAGGTGTGCCACCTTCCCTCAACGAGGATCACAGCATGCGTCCGGCAAAGAGCCGACGTGCCCGCACGACCAGTGTCTGGGCGCCTGAAACGGGTAGCCCCACCTGGTCTGAACCATGCCGCATGCTGAGCCGCAGAACCCCGTGGCCGTTGCGACCAATTTTCCTTGGTTGAACTTTGCTTTTCGTTTTTCATTTTTGGACTCGACTTTTCTTCTTTTTCTGGCTACCCTGTGACATCACTCTCCTCGGCAACGTCTCCTCCACTTCTCCCGTCCAGCGATGCCAACCAAAACCCGTAAGTGCATTGCAATCCCCTACGGGCCATACGATTGGTGCATAATTAATTTTGGGAATCAAGTAGAGCTTGGCATAAGTCAGCTAACTTTAGCCTGGTACGCTAGCTCACTACTCATTACACGCGCACGCACGCACAACACATACACACACGCACGCACACACCCCTCGTCCGGTCACAATGCCCCATTCCTTTTAAACATGTTATTAATTTTCTTCATTTATTTAGACTTGTCTTAGTATAGGATTTCTTTTTTGTGTTTCTATTTCTGCTTCTGACCATTGTAGTGTGTTTCATTTAGATTTCCATAGTTGTAGAAAATAAATCATTGTCATTTACAGAAATCTAGTGTGAATTGTGTGTGATGAGTCAAAGTTTCAATCACTGATCTGGTAAATCGGACTTACAAATTTTTAATGTAGCCCCTTCATATATTAAGACTGAACTACAAGGACTTTTTCGTCCGTTTTGTCCAAAGAACCAACCCAAAACGGGTGTGGTGCCCCCTGGCAGCGATCGAGAGTTAGTGCAGGCATTAACCCAATCGCCACCCATTTATTAAATTAATATTTAATACTAATCACACGCTATATACATATATATATATATATATATATATATATATATAATGGCGGCACGGTGGTCGACTGGTTAGCACGTCCGCCTCACAGTTCAGAGGTCGTGGGTTCGATCCCGGCTCCGGCCTCCCTGTGTGGAGTTTGCATGTTCTCCCCGTGCCTGCGTGGGTTTTCTCCGGGCACTCCGGTTTCCTCCCACATTCCAAAAACGTGCATGGTGAGTTGATTGGACTCTCTAAATTGCCCCTAGGTGTGATTGTGAGTGCGGATGTTTGTCTCTGTGTGCCCTGCGATTGGCTGGCAACCAGTTCAGGGTGTCCCCCGCCTACTGCCCAAAGACAGCTGGGATAGGCTCCAGCACGCCCCGCGACCCTTGTGAGGAGAAGCGGTACAGATAATGGATGGATGGATATATATATATATATATATATATATATATATATATATATATATATATAAATATGTCAAATTCGTGCATTAATTGCGATCAGTTAATTACAGTCAGAGTTAAAGAGTTAATTTTTTAAATTGCATTAATCTAATTTTAAATCTCTACTGTTTCTGTATGATGATGAGATCCATTTTGATGCATGGGGCTTGTGCTTGAGTTGTTGGGGGTGTAAAAATCAATGGTCAATGTCACACCCTGAAGTGGACACTGACTGGCTGTCATTGTGTTTGGCATAACCTGATAGGCTCCTATTGTAGGTGGCAGAGCTGGGCAGTCTGTCCTGGGGCCGTACGGCCAGATGCCCATTTTTGGGGAGGGGGTTGGGGGCTGACAAATTTTTGAAAAGGGCTTGACTTCGGATATTCCATCGTAAGACCTGAGGCAACAACTGGGAAAAGTGACTGAGTTTCCAATAAACTATATTACGGGAGCAGGGCATCAAAATTTGCGTAAAATATTTCCTTTGGCACAAAGGCGAAAATGCGCGGGGTGGGCGCTCATATTTCATCTCAGCCTACTTGGTGAAAGGCTTCTTTTTAGGCTTCTTTATACTCCCGCGTCGGCGCGAGCAACAACTGCCGCATTGATTCACATGACCGACGCATTGTGCTGTTGGCGACAGGTCTGCAACACATGCCACGCACACATCAGGAATTGTTGCTGCTCTGATTGGTCCATTATGTCACATGTTGTGATGACGTACAGTTTCCCACACGGAGGAGAGGATGCACCACGCCGCTCGTCGCTTCTGTAAAGCAAACTAGTTTGGCAGCGGCGTGGGTGTTATGTCACGTATGTGTGTGTAAAGATGCCTGTAAAGATGCTACCCGCCCAGTTCCCCCTTCCAGATCTTTTTCGCAATAAAATTAAATGCGTTGTCTAGTCATCTCGGTCCCTTTATGGTTGTAGCAGGCACGATATCCATTGTTGTCGCTGTCTTTTTGAAGCGACGCCCCCCGACTTGGAACTCAACTGTTTCAAAACAACTTGTGTCCGGGAGTATATTAAGCTGCGCACAGCACTCAAGTATGAGGCTGCCACATCAAGGTGGAGTTCATGCACTTCTTCTAACATCTTCCCTACTACAAGCAACAAAGCGGGACTTTCTCATTGAAATAAATGAATCTCGCTCTAATTCACCTCTCTCTCTCTCTCTCTCTCTCTCTCTCTCTCTCTCTCTCTCTCTCTCTCTCTCTCGCCCCGGAAATACGCCGTTGCAAACCTGCTGTGTAGTGGTTTGCTGGTATACTTTTATTTGGAAGGCCAGAAAATTTGAATGAGGATAAGTGTGGAAAGTAAATAAGTAAGTTGTTGAATGCTTGCAGACTTGCGGTGTGTTGGACCCAAATAATTATACAATACGACAAAACCAACCCCAGGGCTCGCAATGGAAGTAAGCACACGCAGCTGGGTAAGTACTAGTGGCGCACTTGAAACATGCTTGAAGCGTGTCCACAGTGGGTTTGAATAGTAAATCACAGAGGGTTTGAATAGTAAATTAGCCAGCTAATGATCTTTAAATAAACCACTCTCGCGGCCGCGTCATGCACGTTTTTTTTGGGGGGGGGCGCAGGGGGGGCGCAGGGGGGGCGAGGCCGGAAGGGTACCCGGGTCAAGGGTGAAGGATCGCGGCCGGACCGGCAAAAAATGGTCAAGTGCCCAGCTCTGGTAGGTGGGAGGGCATGTTCGGGAATTGAGATAAGACGTGAAAATGGAGGGGCATGACAGAGTTGTTGGTCTGATGAATGGCAAATTTAAAAATCGCCCTCACGGCACTATTAATAGAGGCAGAGTGATATGACTTCTTTGTAAGAAGGACTTTGCTTACCAAAGAAGCAGTTCAAACTTAATCCATAAATGCAAAGTCACCAGCTGCAACTAAAGCCACAGCAAATGATAGCAACAAAGAAACGCGACTGTAGTGAGCCATTGCAAAGCTCTTTGCCAAACAAAACTCGAGAACAGCCCACTTAGCAAGTGGAGTCGACGACCGACAAGCTGACGAATGTTCTTGCCAAGTGAATAACAATGAACTGCAGGCCGATCAACATAGTTGAAGACAAGAGATTCATTGAGGTGTTTCAAACAGCGTCCAATGACCCATCATACAAACCACCGTGCAGGACTGCAGTGATTACTAAAATCAGCAAGATGTATGACGGTGAAAAGAAAAGCAAGCTTGATGTTTTGGGGGGGACTTTGGACAAATTTGCTATAACTGCAGTTCACTAGACCTCAACTCACAACCACAGTTATTTAGTGATGACTGGACACTTTATTGATGGTGAGCGGAACTTCAACTCATTTTGCACTGACCGTTGTGAAAACAGAAACCCTTGACTTGACTGGTAAATGCGATAAACAGTTCCTCAAGGTGGCAAATGACTGGCTAATTGAAAAAATGATATACACCATAAATACAGATACATGCATACAGACAATGGGGGGGCTTTGGGGCTTTTCTCAGCAATTTTTAAATGAGAAAATAAAATACATTAAATATTATATACATCGCCAAAATATGCAATATTTTTCTGGTAATTGTTGTTGATGGAAAGGAAAGATAAAAGACACAAGACGGATATATACATTCAACATACTGTTCATATGGAATGTATGTTTTTTATTACAACAACAAATCCTCATGAGATGAAAATTTAAATTTTTAAATTAAAATTATTAACATTCTTTCTGGAGTAGACAATATTCTTATTCACGACAAGAACAAAAACGCAAAAGGGCCTCAGAACATGTGTCATGTGTCATCTTCCAAACCGCTTATCCTGTACAGGGTCGCGGGGAGGTGCTGGAGCCTATCCCAGCTGACAATGGGCGAAAGGCAGACTACACCCTGAACTGGTCACCAGCCAGTCGCAGGGGACACACAGACACGTCACTGAACGGGAACCGATCCCACGCTGCCCGCACACAACTCAGGCATGTGTTCCACTATACCATCAGGCCTCAGAACAGTGACAGAAACATTTCAAATGTGTGCAAACAAAGTTTGTGTGTGTGTGGGGGGGGGGTGCGTGTGTGTGCGTGTGTGTGTGTGCGTATGTGTGTGTGCGCGCGACTTGGCCGCTTGGGGGCAGTGTGGGTCCTCGTATTGAGATATGTGTTATTACATTGAGGAGTAGAAGATATGTGTTTTTACATTGAGGAGTTGAAGAAAATCACGATCGAGTTTCGTAGCTACAACTTGATTTTTGCCAGCGTAGGAAGAGCATATTGTTTGGATGCTTCTCTGTGTGTCTTCCTGCAACGTTTGTGGATAAGTGCCCGTTACTTGAGGGATTCAAGTGCCCTAATTAGCACGCTAATTTTGTTAGCGATTTCATGGCGTTTTCATAATGCATTAGCCATGAGCTAACTACGTTCGGGAAATAAAACGAAGTACCGTGATTCATGGTCGAATGTGCACTATGTGTAATTCTGTTTCTTTTGTGTGTTTAGTTTTACAATTAACTGCAACTGGATTTTGTAATAAACAGCTTGAAACCAGCAACATTGGATTCTTTTTGAGGGACTGTTTGCTATCTGTCAAACTGTAATCAGTCTGCTCAGGGAGGGCAGAATACTTATGTTATGTGATTTTTGCACGTTCTATAATGTAATTTTGGAACATTTGAGGGCCTTAAAGTTGAGTTTGTGTGTCAGGAACAGTTTGGAAACACATAAATATTTATATTAAATATATATTTTTATAATATTTAGGTATCGCAATACGTATTGGATCGCAACCCGAGTATCACAATCCGTATCGGATCGGGACAAAAGTGTATCATCCCAGCAAATATAGCCTAACATGTGCATTCTAACAGATAATAGCTGTGGTATATTTGAGAGCTGCCAATGTGTTCCTTGCCCCAATCGTCCAGGGTATAGCTGCATAGAGACAGAGCAGTGGTTGCAAAAACCGAGAAACATGGTAACTCTCCTGATAAAAAGTTTATCCACAGATATGTTCACATTTTAATTCAAAATTGTCTTCTTTAACTGCGGGATTTTAAACGAGGTCAGGTCAACAAAAGAAGTGAGGTTTGAATTTTTAAAATTTTGTCCCATTACCAGGTAGGTGTTACAGAAGCGTACTGCTCCTACAACCCACAAAAATAAAGTTCAACATCATGTTATAACGTGAAAAGTTTTGACAAACAGAATGAGCAGATCATATGATGCAAACCTAAAGACACAGGATATAAAACTTTTTTTAAATCACCAAAAAAAGAATATACATGAGTTCAGTATGGACTTACTCAACTGCATGGGTCTCTAAACTTTTTGAAAGCAAGTGCCATTTCCAAAGATGGGCATTCTGGCTCAAGGACGGAATGGTCGGTCGGTATTTTTTTGGAGGGGAGGCACTGACTGACAGAATGTAAGGACCAAATCCCTTTGAAAAGACGAGGACGGACGGGGTCGGAGGACGGTTATTTTTATGAATAGGGATAGAGGACGAACCGGCAAAATAGGGTAAAGTGCCCATCTCCGGCTATTTTTTTTAGTTACTAATAAAGAAAGCAGTTTGATACACACCTCTGAAATAATTTAGCATAGGTACCTTTATTTGTTATATTGTAGTCACTGACGGTGTAGTGGTACACACACCTGAGTTGCGTGCGGGCAGCGTGGGATCGATTCCCGCTCAGTGAAGGTCAAGGTCAAGAAGGTGTGTGTGCCCTGCAACTGGCTGGCGACCAGTTCGGGGTGTAGGATGTAGCCACAAGAGGACACAAGCCAGTGTCTTGTTGTGCCGGTCCCAAGCCCAGATAAATACAGGGTTGTGTCAGGAAGGGCATCCGGAATAAAAAAACTTTGCCGAATCAAAGATGCGAATGAAGCATGCAATTGATTCGCTGTGGCAACCCCTGAAGGGAAAAGCCGAAAGGAAAACAACAACAACCTTTATTTGTTATATTAAGAATTACCAATATTCATGTGTAGTATTTGAAGACAGTGGTCATGATTTATCACAATACTTATCAACCATGTATGTTTTTGTTTTATTTACCAAGAAACTGATTATTATCAATATGCAACTCTTAATTAGGTGCAGGAGCCAGAAACTCAACTCTGTTTCAGTTTTCAATATAAAGCAACTTTAAAGTAACACTAAATGCATTTATTTTATGCCTGTTAATTGAATTTGTCCTACCTGGTGAAGAATTTACCTTGACATGGACAGCACCTCTCTTTGTGCCGGCTGTTTCTACCACTAGAGCCGGGAGCGCTTTTGGGTCTTTCTACCCTTAAAGCTGGGAGAGCATTTTATGTCATTTTCCTATTTTTTATCCAATTCTCGGTCTCTTAACAAATATGAAATGCATCAGAATATACAGGTGACAGTGTCATGAGCCCACGGAGAATGTTCCGTAATTCTTTCGAGTCATAATGGCGGATGCCGTCGATCGCGGGAGTTCTGAAATTAGTAATGGCAGCGATATAGACGACGCGCTTGTGGACTTTGAACCAGTAGAGCCAGTCGAACGTGATATATGGTTAAGATGTATGTTTGTAAACAATGACAATATCGACGTCTTTGTAACAGAATAAAGGATGGTAATTACCACTCGATTTTTTAAATGAAACATAGTGCTTCTCTAGTATTGACACTTTATTTTTAGATATTTGATTGAAACAGTAAAGATGAATACACTTGGGCCTGTGTGAGAGCCACATGCCCAAGGTCTCAAATTCTTTTGGAATGATGTTTCTATCTGCTACAGGGGCTGAGATATTAATCATTTTACAGGTGTTAAATTTCTGGGAAAATTTCAGGGTTTTCAATGGTAATTCCAAAGATGACCTTAGGTTTTGGGGAGCTGTTGAGCCATGTGCTTTAGGATTTAATGGGTTAAATAAGGCTGGCTACACACCAGCGCAATGTGTTATGTTAAAGCTGTTCCTATGGATGTCGACAATCCACTATCCACTAAGAATGCTGTTGAATTTAACAGAAGCCTAACATAAAAGTATACCGCAATGCTCACCATAAGCGCTTGCTGTTCGCTGATATTTAAATTTACTCTTTTTTTTTTTTTTTTACTACAGCTGACAATCAGATAGTGTTTTCCAGAGTCTAACTGCCAAGTTCTATGGTGCTACAGTGAACCGGAATTGAGCTGCACAGATGTCCTGCCTCTACTATGGCATATACCCTACAGCCAACAACATGGGATTAGTTTACAGCTCTCAGCACAAGATAAGTATAGAGATATGATATTATTGGGAGTACCTCTCACACAACTCAAAGTTGCATTAATCTAAGAAAATAGGTTTAATGACATAAAAGTGTGCATGTTTTCTTCTGAAAGTCTGAAACCCTCATGACAAAACACAGTGAGATACATATTCAGGCCTGATTTGAGTCAACAGAGGCCCATATACAGTATCTGATGTTGCTTGAAGATTATCCAGACCAATTATATTATGCTGTGGTGTATGTTTAGAGCAGGAATGCGCAAGTTTGGTACTCGAGAGCCCCTATCTGCCTGGTTTACATGTTTCCCTTTTCCAACACACCTGATTCAAATGATCAGCTCATCTGAAAGCTTTGCAGAAGCCTGATAATGATCCTGATTAATGATTAGAGCAGTAGCATGACATTATTTGTGACGATGAGTGGGTCCCTCACATAAAAAAAAAACTGTTAAAACTTGTAAATGTGTACAGTAACACACATCAGACTTAAAAGTCTCACCCAGACATTTCAGCGTTGTCACTTTTCCTGAGCTGCAGCGGGCTTTACTGTGGTGACCAAAGACAAGCACGTTAGACAAGTATATAACAATAATAAGAATAAGAATAAGAATAAGAATGCCTTTATTGATCCCACAGTGGGGAAATTTTCATTGTTACAGCAGCAAAGATATAGGTCACACAGGGGCGGCGGCATAATGTGGCCATTAATGTATAACATTGACGGCAAACATTTAGAATCAAACTTATGTAGATATACGCAGTAACATGTGTATATACACATGTGTATACACACCAACCTACATCTACATAAAAAATATGAGGAACACTCATTTCGGCCTGTACATAGTACAGAGGAAAAAATACTCTAAGTGACAGTGCTGCAGTGCTGTAGTGAAATGTAAGGAACAGCATTGGATAAAAATAAAACTAGACTAACAGTAGTGGGGAATGTTGAGTATTGCACGGTATTACAGTAGTGGGGAATATTGGGTATTGCATGATACGAGCTCAGGTGCAGGACTGCACAATTGCACTAATGACCGCCAGTTTGTAGAGACTACACAATGTTCTTGTTAAAGAGTCTGACAGCAGCAGGCAAGAAGGAACGGCGGAATCTCTCCTTTGCACAGCGAGGGTGTAACAGTCTGTCACTGAAGGTGCTGTGGAGTGCTGTTAGGGTGCCCTGGAGGGGGTGGTCCGGGTTGCCCAGCATTGATGACAGCTTGGCCAACATCCTCCTGTCCCCCACCGAGTCCACAGAGTCCAGGGAGCAGCCCAGGACAGAGCCGGCCCTCTTGACCAGTTTGTCCAGCCGCTTCTTGTCCCGGGCCGAGACGCCGCCTGCCCAGGTGACCACTCCCTGGAAGATGACCGATGCAACCACCGAGTCATAAAAGTTCCTGAGGAGTGTCCCCTGAACCCCAAAAGACCTCAGTCTCCTGAGTAGGAAGAGTCTGCTCTGACTCTTCCTATAGAGGGCGTCTGTGTTGTCGCACCAGTCCAGTTTATTGTTCAGATGAACACCCAGGTACTTGTAAGTTGAGACTCTCTCAACATCTGTTCCCCGGATGTTCACTGGTGCAGGTGAAGAGTGCTGGCGCCTACCGAAATCCACCACCATTTCTTTGGATTTCCCCGCATTGATCAGGAGGCGGTTCTGCTGGCACCAGTCCACAAAACCCTGAGTAAGTTCTCTGTACTCCCGATCATCTCCGCCTGTGATGAGGCCGACAATCGCAGAGTCGTCAGAGAACTTCTGCAGGTGACAGGTAGGGGTGTTGTAGTTGAAGTCCGAGGTGTAGAGGGTGAACAGGAAGGGAGCCAAGACAGTTCCCTGTGGGGCCCCCGTGCTGCAGAGGAGCACGTCAGACACACAGTCCTGTGTTCTCACATACTGTGGCCGGTTTGTGAGGTAGTCCTGGATCCATGTGGTGAGGTGGTGCGCCACCCCCGCCCGCTCCAGCTTGTCTCCCAGTAGGGTGGGCTGGATGGTGTTGAAAGCACTGGAGAAATCAAAGAACATGATCCTCACAGTGCTCCCCGCCTTCTCCAGGTGGGAGAGTGAAGTGTGGAGGAGGTAGATGATGGCATCATCCACACTGATGCCAGGCTGGTATGCGAACTGGAGTGGGTCCATTGAGGAGCTCACCAGGGGGCGCAGGTGGACAAGGACCAGTCTCTCCAGGGTCTTCATCAGGTGAGACGTCAGCGCCACTGGTCTGAAGCTGTTGAGCTCCTTCGGGTGGGGGGTCTTTGGCACCGGGACCAGGCAGGATGTTTTCCATAGCTGGGGGACTCTGCCCAGCTTCAGGCTCAGGTTGAACATGTGCTGGACAATTCCACACAGCTGGTCTGCGCAGGATTTGAGGAGCTGGGGGCTGATGCCATCTGGACCTGCTGCCTTCCTCGCCTTCATCTTCTTCAGCTGGTTCCTCACCTGAGATGTTGTGAAGGCCAAGGCTGGACAGGAAGGAGTGGTGGCTATCTGGTGTAGCTGGGAGCTGGAGACTGTGGAGAAAAGAGGGGAGGGGGTGACACGCCCAGCAGGAGGAGTAGGTGGAGACTGCAGCAGGAGAGACTGAGTGGAGGCAGGCATCTGATCGAACCTATTGAAAAAGAGATTTAGCTCATTTGCCCACTGCAGGTCCCCCCCAGTCCGGGTCTTGGGTTGTCCGTGGCCTGAGATGGTCTTCAGGCCCCTCCAGACTCCCCTGGCGTTATTCTGCAGCAGCTGCTCCTCCATCCTCTTCCTGTAGGACCTTTTCCCCTCTCTGATCCTCCTCCTCAGCTGGCGCTGCACAGTCCTCCGCTCCTCTATGTTGCCTGACGCAAAAGCCCTCCTCTTCTCCTTCAGGAGAGCTTTTATGTCTGGTGTGATCCAGGGTTTGTTGTTGGAGAAACACCTTACTGTCCTGGTGGGTATGGTGTTCTCCATGCAGAAATTTATATAGTCTGTAACAGTGTCCGTTAGACTACTAATGTCTTCCCCGTGAGCATCGCTGAATACTTCCCACACAGTTGTGCTGAAGCAGTCCTTTAAGGCCTCCTCGGCCTCTCCAGACCATCTCTGAACCGTGCGGGTCACAGCTGGCTGCCTGCGGACCAGAGGTTTGTACACAGACTGGAGAGCCACCAGGTTGTGATCAGCTTTGCCCAGCGGGGGGAGGGGCAGTGATGTGTATGCCTCCTTGGTGTTGGCATAGAAAAGGTCCAGTGTTTTATTGTCTCTGGTGTGGCAGGTGACATACTGTGTGAATGAAGGCAGAGAGGAGGAAGGGGAGGCATGATTGAAGTCACCAATAATCAGACAGCAGGACATTGACATGACAGTTTAAATGTTAAGAATATTAAAATAAACAATGTAAGGAAGAAAATCATTGGCAGTTAGTATGACATAATACAGTATACAATACTGTGGCAATGGCCTGAATATTACCTGTCTTGTACATACAATAGCTGAGTTTTTTTTTGTCACAAAATAAGATGCATGCAGAGTATGTACTTAATCTTCTTTACCTGAAAAAAAACTTTTCAGTTCAATGTGAACAGTTCAATGTGTGTGTGTGTGTATTTGTATGTGTGGGTGTGTGGGTGTGTGTGTGTGTGTGTGTTTGTGGGGGTGTGGGGGTGTGTGGGTGTGTGTGCGTGTGCGTGGGTGTGTGTGTGTGTGTGTGGATTAGCTGTCGTCTAAATCTACATGAGCATAGCAAAGTATCAAGACCACAGAACTCAATTGCACGACTCAGAAAAATGAAGATGGTTCAAAAGAAAGTTTTATATAAGCCAGTTCAAAAGAGTCCAAAATAAACTAACATAAAGAGACACAGATTATACATGGTAAATACATGGCTGGTACATTAAGATACTGCCGAAGATGAGCTGGCACATGGAAGAGGGAGCACAAAGAGAGAGAGCTAAGAGAAACAAACAGGGTCTGCGGGCCAATCAGTTTTTCCTCAATTTTTTGGGTATGACTAGTTGTGGCATAGTAAAAATAATAATTTTGTAAAACACTTTTTTTCTGCATTGTGAGAGCCAATGCTTTGAAGTAGTATCTCAATTCCGTCATCATAAAGATTTACTGCGCATGCGCAAATGAACTGACATTGTGCAGCCTGTTATGTTATTCAGTTTGTGCTGGTAGTCACAGAAGCAAAATCTTTTGACCATGCTCGTAGTTTAAGTACATGTTATCCACCTGCTGTACTGAATGACATTGCTCACTTTGTTGTATTACAAAACTTTCAATACAAGAAGACAAAAAAGGTTCTTTGAGTCTGTGTGAGTAATTGAATGAAATTCAAAACCATGGATAAGGAGATGTGCTGCTACGGACGAGTCAGAACTACCTTCGACTACCCACAAAGATGAACCAACGCTGATGGTAAAAACAGAATTTCTGCCATTACATTAGTCAAAAGCTGTGACTAGAAGAAAATGCCGCTAACTGTGAAGAAAATAATTACTGGAAAAGCTAAACAACAAAGTCCAATACAGAAGAGCATGGAGCTAGAATCAATTAGCATGCGACATCGATGACCGCAATATGTCTCGTGATCAGTTTAACGTGGATCTAAAGCGGACCAATCATCACAAATAAATTCAAGAAATAACTGCGCTCGCCAACTGCCGCGTCACAAGTAAACTCGAGAGCGGGCTGTGCTGTTCAATTGCCGCGTCATAAACATATATTAATGAACAATGGAAGCCTCCCTGGCAACATGCTCGTCAGTGAGAAGAGTCAGAAGGAGAGGTTCGGAGTGCAATAACCCATTCAAGCTGCAAGAGGGAGATCGCGCCTGACAAATTCAATGAGATCAAGTCAGAAGGAGGTGCACTATCCCATTCAAGCCGCAAGAGAGAGCTCACACCTAACAGATTAAAATAAAAAATAAAGGTGCTTGTTCTTGGACAGGAAAGCTGAGACAGTTAACAAAGAAATCCAATAAAATAAAACTGGCTAGACAAAATGAAGAATATAAAACACTGTTATATGAATTCAATCAAATAAACTATGATTTGCAGTCCTATGACAAACATAGGGTGGCACGGTGGTCGACTGGTTAGCACGTCGGCCTCACAGTTCAGAGGTCGTGGGTTCGATACCGGCTCCGGCCTCCCTGTGTGGAGTTTGCATGTTCTCCCCGTGCCAGCGTGGGTTTTCTCCGGGTACTCCGATTTCCTCGCACATTCCAAAAACATGCATGGTAAGTTGATTGGACTGTCTAAATTGCCCCTAGGTGTGATTGTGAGTGTGGTTGTTTGTTTCTGTGTGCCCTGCGATTGGCTGGCAACCAATTCAGGGTGTCCTCCGCCTACTGCCCGAAGACAGCTGGGATAGGCTCCAGCACGCCCCACGACCCTTGTGAGGAGAAGCAGTATAGATAATGGATGGATGGATGTCAAACCTAATGAAAGGGAGGATCAAGAATGCTGGTTTATACCTAAGGCAGAGGCTAAGGAATTTATAAGTACTATGGAAGCATGGATTCAGACTGCAAAAATCAATGATGAAGTGACTGCTGAAGATAGTGTGTTAAACACTGGCCTATTAAAAGGCGACATCTAGAACATCGAAGGTTTCTTCTACTGCATCCTCAGCACGAATGAAAGAGCAAGCCAAACAAGCTGCATTGATGGCACAAGCTGCAGCCATTGAAGAAAGACAAGCATTTGAAATAGAAGAGGCACGTCTGAAAGCTGAACGGGAACAGTTGGAAATCAAAGCAGCTTTAGCTGTTTCCAATGCTAATATCAAGGTGTATAAGAAGTGTGAAGAGCAAAATAGAAAATCTGTCGAAAGCATGCCTAGCCATGCAAAAGATGAAACATTAAGTGGACATGAGCCTGCATATAATTCACATACCAAACCACAAAGAAAGATGTCCGTGTCCATGTTTCACAGTGAAAGTAGCTTGGCCATGCCACCTGGTGCTATCCCCAAGCAAAGGGATACAATTCAGCTGCCAACCCCATCGGACCTAACGAAACGGCTCAATATGTCTATGAAAGGATGGGTAGATGATGAAGAAGAAGACGAAAATGCACACATAGCTAGGGCTAAAGAACAGATGAAGCAAGGAGTCACGCTATTAGATGTGTGGCATAAACTGAAACAAGTCGTAACTCCAACAAGATACGTCAAAACCTTGAAGCTGATTACAATGGAAATGGGAAGCGAGGCCATCTTCGTGAAGACGGCACTAGATAGCACAATATCTCAGATTGAGGCCTCCTTTAAACAATGGGATCGTTTACCCAAACACTACAATGAGAGGCGGAGAGTTGCTCTGGCTGCCAACCATTCCCGAGGGAATGATCAACAGTTGACTCAAAGAGCACAGCAGTCTTCGCAGAAAGCACCTTACTCAAGGACTCAGCAGCAGAAGACAACTAAAAGTCAAAAACAAACTTCCCAACCAAAGCCACAGCAAACAACCCAGAAGACAGGCCCTGGAGGCTATGTGCCCAAAGACGAATATGACAAGATGACGCCAGAAGAAAAGAAGGCTCTTCGTGAGGCCCAGAAGGCTGCAACTTCAGAAGAGCCCAGTCAGTAATGGAAGAAAAGGCGTGGGTCATCCTGGAAGGAGTCTATCGAAAAGGAGACAATCTCTACACTACGTTGGTAGGAGTACCCTATTCGGTAGACACAGGAGCAGAAGTGCCCATGACCCGTAAAGCCTTGAAACAAATTGGACACCTAAAAGTAATGGAGGCTGATGGATCGAGAACAAAAATGCCTGTTGGAATATTGAATGGAATTGTATGGGTCATAGGACCTTACAACCTATTAACGTTGAGAGACTCAGAGGATTTGAACAAACCAAAATGCCAGCACCCATCAGCAAAGAGAAGATGGGAGCAATTAAAAAATTAAAAAACAGTCAAAATAGGTGGGAGTGGTACAAGCCTGTGGATGTACCAGCTGTGAAGGTGCAGCAGGTCCAGGAGAGTGACCTGTCCTTAGAAGGAAAGGAAAAGTTGGACAGAATACTGTACAGTGCCTTAGTGGCTCATTTTAAGAATGATTGTGGGGACCTTGGACCTGACTATACGCATACGATCAGTGGAGGATTGCACCCACCGGTGAGACAATACCCGCTTAACCCAGGAGCAGTGACCGAAATGGAAATGATAGTAAATTAACTTTTGGCGCTTGATATAATTCGTGAAGAGCCTAATCCTATAACAAATAGTCCTATTCAAGATGTGAAAACGCCTGAAACGGTAGGAGGAGGCTGGAGATCTGTAATTAACTTTAAGGCTCTAAACCGCCGGACGGTGGCTAATCGAGCGAGTCTCATGAACCCCCAAGCGTCCTTGAAAACGTTAAGCGTTAGAAAATACAAATCATGTATTGACCTAGCCAATGGATTTTTCTCCTTGAGGCTTGCCAAAGCATCGCAAGGGAAGACTGCGTTTACACATAAAGGGAAGGCATACGTGTGGCAGAGACTGCCGCAGGGATACAAGAACTGGCCGAACATATTTCAATCAGCCGTCCTGCAGATTTTGGATGGATTACCAGTCACAGTTTACATCGACAATGTGTTTATGGCCAGTGACACTGAGGAGGAACATTTGGACACTTTACAAGATTGATTGAACGAGTTTCTAAAGCAGGACTGAAGCTTAATCTTAAGAAGTGCCAGCTTGCCAGGTTTGGACTACTTGGGCTTCCAAGTGTCAGAGGACCTGGGATTGTCGGAAGGATATCGGCAGAAGATTGAACCTCCTCTGCCCGTCTTCGCAAGAACCCAGAAGGGAATAAATCTAAAAATTGGATGTGGTCAGAAGAAGATCAACAAAACCTAGAAGAATTTAAAAAAGCAGTGAGAAATGCAGTAAGATTAGAACCAAGAAGTTTGACTACAAAATTGTTAGCTGAAGTGTGCTGTGATGAGGATAATGCGATGGTAGCTGTTAGTAACGAGGGAGCTGGGTTGATGACCCTTTGGACTTACACCCTGAGCAGTGTGGAGAAAAAGTTTCTCCAAGAAGATCGTGAGTTAGCAGTACTCGCCAAGTATTGGGGACCTTTGAAAGACTTAGCCCAGTTACAAGGCATCAAGGTCATCACGCACAGCCAAGTTCATCGCTACTTATGACAGACCACCATCGAGAGCACAAAAGCAACCAACTCGATCCTGACTTGGAAATAGGACCAGGAAAATCCTCTTCCAAGAAAGAAGTGACACAAGGTAAGACATAAGAGCTAGAGAAACCGTATGAATGAATTCGCTATACTGACGGATCAAAGAAAGGTGAAGACCAGTCGGCCCATTGGGGCTTCATCCTTAAGCAAAATGGAGAGGAACGATGCCGTCGTAAGGGCTTAACTCCTGGCAGTGCCCAAGCGGGAGAGGTCATGGCGGTGTTGGAAGGACTGTTGGAAGTTATAGCACGACACGTGGGATGCGTGAGGATTATAACAGACAGTTATTATTGTGCACAAGCTCTCAAAGAAGACTTAGCCATTTGGGAAGAAAATGGTTATGAGGGAGCATAAGGCAAACCAGTTGCCCACAGTGAGCTGTTGAAAAAGATAGCCAGGTTAAGGCTGAATTTGAAGATTGATGTTGTCCACCAGAGAGCCCACATCAAGGAAGGGGCCCACTGGAGAGGTAATGATAAAGTTGATAGATACGTCCAAGAAAGAAGAATCGTAGTTGTAGGATCAGACGTTTGGGACAATACCCGCGGAGGAAGAAAAGTGGTCCCAGATGAGCTTGTAAGTGAGGTAGCCACGTACATGAAGCGCTAGGCCACGGAGGTGCCTTGCCTACAAAGAGGGAGCTGGAAAGACTGGAACTTTGGAACCCTGAGAAGAAAATCCGTGCTGTCATACGGGACTGTGAGCAGTGCAACAGGTACAACGCAGGACGCCGAGGACAGCGAACAGACACAGCAAGAGCACTGTTCCGTGGGGATCAGTTTGTATGGACGTAGCTGGCCCCATGGGAGTGAATGGCGCAAAAGGTGAAAAGTACCTTATTGTGCTTGTAGATTCGATGTCAGGACATTTTGGACTGAGAGCTGTGAGAAAAGCCAATGCTAATAGTGCGCTTAAAACATTAGCGGAAGGTTGCATGTGGCTCGGAATACCGAAAGAACTGAGAAAAGACAATGGGATTAATTTTTAAAATGCTGTAGTGGACAGATGGTGTCAAAAATGGGGAATAACAAGAGTTTATTCACGACGATACACCCATCAAGCCAACGGTGTTGCTGAAATAACATTGGCCAAGTCAAAAATTGGCTAGGGAAAAATGCGTAAAAGAGTGGAGTACAAAGTTGGTACAGTTGGTCAAGGACTTGAATGGGAGAAGCAGAACAGATAGACCTTCCCCTTCAGAGCAATTGAATCAACGCCTCTTTGTTGCACCACAGATAGGAAGGACTCAAGATATCAAGAGCCCCCAGGAGGACAAGTGTCCACTCACAGTTGGACAACAACTGTGGCTCAAGTCACGCGACTCGCCCAGCGATCAAGCAGTGAAAGCCAAATACAACCACCCTGACATCATAAAAGAAGTTTTAGACCGGAATACAGTGTGACTAAAAGAAAAGGGACACCAAGGGGTAGAGCAGCTGAAACCGACACCAGTTGATTCAACTCAAGCCAAGGAGTTAACTTAAAGTAGAAGACAGAGAAAACTGTTGCGCCTTTTATCAAGTTGGCCATGATTAAAGGAGCGGTTATCACTCGAAGGACTTCGAATGGAATCAAGGCCGGAAGGTCATTTTGCCTTTTGGAGAATGCGAGGAGGGGATTTATATCCCATAAGGTGGAGAGTCTCTGTTGGAACCATGCCGATATTGGCTGTGTTGTCTGCGAAAAGGATGACGGAATAACAACAGGATGGATCGGATCAAGTTTTGACTGGATGAAGAGATCATCACAGGAAACGTTTCCGAACCCTAACGTCATAGGCCCAGGCAAGGTACTGGAGTCTTATGTTTGTGAGATTTGTAGAATAAGATTTCTGCCAAGAATGAAGATTTATGCACAGTGGAATTTAAACCCACTGAGAGGAAAAAAAGCAAAAGTAGCGTGTAGTTGCATGTGGGATGGAGAAATGTTGCTACATTGCACCTACTGTTGGGAGAAACTCTCAAGCGGAATGCTGATACGGACCAGAGAGGCCTACGGATGGCAAGTAAGTAAGGCCGATACTCCTACAGCCTATCTGAGGCCCATTCTGTACCCCTGGAAGATGCTTTGGAGAGGTCAGTGAGGGACTCCTAGAGCTGCCGTTCAACAACTGGCCATCCTGGAGGAACAACTCCAGCCCCGGCAGTATTGTCGAAGATTCAGTGCATGTGATGACCATGCTGCAGATAGGGGACAGGAAGGCAGTGCTCTGGGATCCAGATCATGTCCATGCCTATTCCTCTCAAGAATTGGGATCAGGCAGACCCTGGGCTTTTATACTGAACAACATATTGGCCCGAGAAGATATCCTTTTGATTCCACTACCAGAGGCTCCGCAAGAAGTCTCTCTGCAAGGAAATAACATTTATAGTTATCGCACTGCGTTAGAGGATTCCACTAAGAAGTTGGAATACAAAGCCAAAGATGCTATACGGCACATGTTCAACCTGAGCCCGAAGCTGGGCAGAGTCCCCCAGCTGTGGAAAACATCCTGCCTGGTCCCGGTGCCAAAGATTCCCCACCCGAAGGAGCTCAACAGCTTCAGACCAGTGGCGCTGACGTCTCATCTGATGAAGTCCCTGGAGAGACTGATCCTCGCCACCTGCGCCCCCTGGTGAGCTCCTCAATGGACCAACTCCAGTTTGCATACCAGCCTGGTATCAGTGTGGATGATGCCATCATATACCTCCTCCACACTTCACTCTCCCACCTGAAGAAGCCGGGGAGCACTGTGAGGATCATGTTCTTTGATTTCTCCAGTGCTTTTAACACCATCCAGCCCACCCTATTGCGAGACAAGCTGGAGCGGGTGGGAGTGGCCCACCACCTCGCCACATGGATCCAGGACTACCTCACAAACCGGCCACAGTATGTGAGGACACAGGACTGTGTGTCTGACGTGCTCCTCTGTAGCACGGGGGCCCCACAGGGAACTGTCTTGGCTCCCTTCCTGTTCACCCTCTACACCTCGGACTTCAACTACAACACCCCTACCTGTCACCTGCAGAAGTTCTCTGACGACTCTGCGATTGTCGGCCTCATCACAGGCGGAGATGATCGGGAGTACAGAGAACTTACTCAGGGTTTTGTGGACTGTGCCAGCAGAACCGCCTCCTGATCAATGCGGGGAAATCCAAAGAAATGGTGGTGGATTTCGGTAGGCGCCAGCACTCTTCACCTGCACCAGTGAATATCCGGGGAACAGATGTTGAGAGAGTCTCAACCTACAAGTACCTGGGTGTTCATCTGAACAATAAACTGGACTGGTGCGACAACACAGACACCCTCTATAGGAAGAGTCAGAGCAGACTCTTCCTACTCAGGAGACTGAGGTCTTTTGGGGTTCAGGGGACACTCCTCAGGAACTTTTATGACTCGGTGGTTGCATGTTCTCCCCGTGCTTGCGTGGGTTTTCTCCGGGTACTCCGGTTTCCTCCCACATTCCAAAAACATGCTTGGTAGGTTAATTGGACACTCTAAATTGCCCCTAGGTGTGATTGTGAGTGTGGATGTTTGTCTCTGTGTGCCCTGCGATTGGCTGGCAACCAATTCGGGGTGTCCCCCGCCTACTGCCTGAAGACAGCTGGGATAGGCTCCAGCATGCCCCCTTGTGAGGATAAGCGGTATAGATAATGGATGGATGGACTCTGTACTGAAGCCCCCTCAACCGATTTGCACGGACTCGTCTCCTGAAATGTGAAATAGGTTCTTGCAGTTTTTTGTTGACTAGTTGCTTCACCTAGGGCTCTTGTTTCGAATGCCACATTTGACCTCTGTGTCCAAGTTCCGTGTTCAGCAGTGTTCGATTCCTTTGAGATGGTTTCTTTGACATTTTTGGAGGATGTGGTTTGCCAATATAGCGAACCTGGGGTCACTCGTAAGAGTGTAAATAGTTGTAGCGGCTGGGAGCAATGCCTGCATTACTCCTGCCCGCCTCTAGGGGCACCATGTCAAAGTTTTAAGTTATTTAGAGGGGAATTTGACGAAAACCTCATTAAATCAGTCATAAAATGTGAAAGCACTACAATAAAATAAGTTGTGAGCTCTTGGAATAAAATAGAGGTTAATACCCTGACCCAAACACACACATTTCATGCTTGACTTCTATATATGGACAATGTTTATTGACTACAACTCGTGGAACATACAAGAAAACACTGTGATATGGCAAGCCTAAAGAAATGAAGAAAAACAAGAAAACAAATGTCAAAAATTGGTGAGGGAGGTGAGGGAAGAATGGGACGTGTGATAGGTGAGCGTAAGGGTGACTAGAGTCAAGTCATCTGACTTTATGAAATGCACAAAGTTTGCAAGCGTTCACTACCAATTTTGTATGCACCCACTGGAAAGACTTGGCAAGTCACAAAGTGGTCACTTACGTTTGCTGAAGCTCACGTGATGAGCAAAGAGGGGAAGGACCTTCACTCATTTGCAGATGGAAGAACAACAAAAAAGGGGAAGATAGAAGAAGGCTGCTTGGAGCTGGACCAAAGCTCGGTTGGGTTTTCATTGAGTCCGGCCGCTGCGCGGTTTCGGCCTCCAAAAGTGGGGTAACACTGGCATGTTGCTTCAGCGTTTGCTGCCTCGCCGGAGCTCTGCGCATCTACCACGTGTGTGGTGACGGAGGTTCGGAGGACACAAATTTTCCGCTTTGTGCAAGTCGACCGTGGGTGATTTTCGGGCGCGTGGGAGCGCAATCAAAAATGCAACCAAAAAAGATTTTTTTTAAAAATTGAGAGGTGAAAGAGAGAGTTTGAGAAATTTCTTTGGAAAGGAGGATCTTGTGTTTTTGGAGAGGGTCTGAGAGGGTGAAGTTGAGAGAGGTGAAGTTGAGAGAGATGAAGTTGAGGGACAAAGGCCATACCGTTTTATCTCCTTAAGAAAAAGCAGAGGTGTCCAGCATTAAAACGCCGGTACTAACAAATAAAACGCCAGTGCCGGTTATCGATACTGGTATCATTCTTTGAACGCAGCGCGCATATTTGAGAGCCGCATGCGTAAGGAAAATACGAGGAGAAGCCTTATCCATTATTAGCGTTATTGGTCTACTTATGTCTAGTTTGGTGAAAAAGGTCGCCATAAGGAGATACATCGCTACATTGGAGGCAGTTGCTTGGGGGGACTTTGATGCTATCAAGAGCCTGCAATTACTTTGGGTGCATGTCGGCTGGATCTTCGTCTCGTAGCAAAGAATGTTGCTTTTGTTTGACACAGTACATCGATCATTAGTTTAATGGTGTAAAACGTCTTTCATAAAATGGTTTGTGTCCAGATAAACTCATCTTCATGACCCGTCGAAGCTTTTCGAGCTCGCCCTAGCTTGTTAACTGATAACAAAGAGACAAGTTTGTTTACTACACATTGCTCAGCAAAATGTTCTATAATGTTTCATCAACGTATGAAATTTGTATATCTATATAATTAAGAAATTAATGTTGAACAGGGTGGCATGGTGATCGACTGGTTAGCATGTCCACCTCACAGTTCAGAGGTCGTGGGTTCGATCCCGGGTAGGCTCCCTGTGTGGGGTTTGCATGTTCTCCCCGTGCCAGCGTGGGTTTTCTCGGGGTACTCCAGTTTCTTCCCACATTCCAAAAACATGCATGGTAAGTTGATTGGACTCTCTAAATTGCTCCTAGGTGTGATTGTGAGTGTGGTTGTTTGTCTCTGTGTGCCCTGCGATTGGCTGGCAACCAATTCAGGGTGTCCCCCGCCTACTGCCCGAAGACAGCTGGGATAGGCTCTAGCACGCCCCGCGACCCTTGTGAGGATAAGCGGTATTGATAATGGATGGACGGATGTTGAACAGCAGTGCGAACTAAATCTTGAATGAAAAGTAAAAAGAAAACAATAACTGATATAAAGTCATCAGATCATAACCTTGTATGTTGTGATGGTGTTAATTGGTCACGTTGAAGATTTTACAGCCGTTCTGCGCGTCAGCTTTCAAACGACTTCGTTTTTGCCTCTGGTTAATTCGAATCACTGCCGGTATCACAAAATAAAATCTCTAGTTGACCGATTAGAGCAACCATAAACAGCGCAGGTGTTAACCATTTTTAGAAACACATAACGGGCTTCTGTTATCCCACTCACTCGACCGCCTGCCACTCTGGCAGCATACAAATGTGACGTCACGCATTGGGGGGTCGGTTAGAATCACTGAATATATTTTAGAAGTACAGCAATGCTGCACCTTGCTTTATTACAAATGTACATTCATGTGAATACAGTATTTCCAAGATGCCTTTTATGTCTAAAATTCTGGAAAAAGTGGTGCACTCACAGTTAAGATCACAGTCAGCCCTGCCATGTGTTTTTAATGACATCCTCCTGGCAAATGACACTGGAGACTACGTATGTCTCGTTTTATTGGATTTGACTGCAGCATTCGATACAGTAGACCACAGTATTCTTTTGACTCGTTTGCAACACCAAGTGGGCATTAGTGGATGCGCTCTAGAGTGGTTTCAATCCTATTTGACTGGCAGGACTTTTTCTGTTAGCCTAGGTTCCTCTGAGTCCCGCTCTGCCCCTCTATCGTATGGTGTTCCACAGGGTTCTATATTGGGGCCATTGCTGTTCTCATTGTATTTGCTGCCCCTGGGTTCCTTAGAAAACACGGTATTTCCTTCCACTGCTATGCGGACGACTGCCAAATCTATATCCCACTGAGCAAAAAAGACGCATTCTCCATAAGAACGCTTTTGTCCTGCCTAGACACATCAAAGACTGGATGTCACTGAATTTCGTAGATTTCAATGAGAAAACTGAAGTTATGGTGTTCGTTAAGTGATTGAAGTTTCTTTTGTTTCGACAATGACAATGATCGTCATATTTTTGTGAAGAGAAAACTCTCTTACCGTGCTGACAGTTTTGGCTGTTGCTGCAGCCTTCCTCGGAGCTGTCACTGCTTCCACGTGACGTGTCTAAAAACAGCTGTTTTTAAACAAAAGAAACTTGAATCACTTAACGAATAAGAAGACAAGATGAACATTATTGGATTATGGTGTTGGGTCCCATCCTTAGAAAACACGGTATTTCCTTCCACTGCTATGCGGATGTCTGCCAAATCTATATCCCGCTGATCAAAAAAGACACATTCTCCGTAAGACCTCTTTTGTCCTGCCTAGAGGACATCAAAGACTAGATGTCACTGAATTTCCTAAATTTCAGTGAAAAGAAAACAGAAGTAATGCTGTTCGGTCCCAGTGGCTCGTCTACATCCCACCTTGTTGACCTGGGCCCCCTGGCTTCATATCTAAAGCCAACAGTCTCAAACTTGGGTTTTAAAATGGACAGTGATCTTAAATTGGACCAGCAAATCAGCGCTGTTGTAAAGTCGAGGTTCTTTCACCTTAGACAGCTGGCTGAGGTAAAGCCCCTCCTATCTCATCAGCACTTAGAAACAGTCATCCGTGCCTTTGTTGTATCTCGGCTAGATAACTGTAATGCACTATATTTTGGAGTCAGCCAGTCCTCCCTCAAACGTCTCCAGTTGGTCCAAAATGCTGCTGCCTGCCTCCTAACTGGAGCTCGGAAGATGGAGCACATAACACCAATTCTGGCCTCCCTCCACTGGTTCCCAGTGCATTTCAGGGTTCAATTTAAGATTCTCCAATTTGTCTATAAACCATTAAATGGCCCAGCCCCGGCGTACCTCTCTGAGCTCCTCCACTCCTACACTTCTTCCCGTAGCCTCGGGTCTGCAAGTCAGGTGCTGCTCGAGGTGCCGAGGACCAAGTGCAGCCTCGGAGGGGATCGAGCCTTTCTGACCACTGGTCCGTCCCTTTGGAATGTCCTCCCATTGGATGTTAGGCAAGGCCCCTCTCTGTCCACTTTTGAAACCCGGTTGAAGGCACATTTGTATTCGCTGGCTTTTGATCAGACCTAAAATGTTCGGCTCTGTTCTGGTGTCAATTGTATATAGTGTTTTATGTTAATTTATTGATCAACACTTTTGTATTATGGCCTTTTTATTGTTTATTATTTATTGTTTATTGTTTTGCAAAGTGCTTTGTTACAGCTCTAGCTGTTATGAAATGCACTATATTAATAAAATTGTATTGTATTGCATTGTATTGTATTATATGTATACAGGGACCACAGTCTTGCTATTATGTGCCCAGGATAGAACATTGTAACAGGGTTCCAGCATGTTTAATAAACGTTTGACGTCCTAAAGCATATGGGCGCACGGATGTTGCTATGTATATGCCAATTGCTTCAGAAATTAATAATAACTTTGGCTCTGTCTGCCTTCACTTTTCCACGCTGCTTAAAAGTAGGCGTTCATTCGCGCACAGCGGAGAGGGGAGCGGCTTCACTTGGTAGTAGACGACGACAGCATTTTTCACACACTATGCAAATGCTAATAATATTACTGTCTTGGTAAAGTTCAAGAACTGTAAAAAAAAATGCCCCCGAGTGAACAGGACGCTGTTTGGCTGTGTGTGACGTACTATGCCCAATGCTGATTCGCTGCCGTGAGACGAAATGGCAAAAAAGTTGATTTGTTTAATACGCGAAGAATGGGGTGAATGGGCGGATTTTCGGTGCTCCGCTCTGCGTCCCACAGCCCCAAACGCATCGTTCGCACTCTGCACACAACCGCGCCTGCCCATGCGAACTACATTGACTCCAATACAAATGCTCCGCCAGAAACGCTCTAAACGGAATTGGTGTGAACGTAACATTGGTGTGAATGCAGCATCAGGCGTGGACTTTTTTCCCCCCCCATCAGACGTATTCGTCATATGACTGCGTGCACCGAACCGAAGACGGTACGGGGCGAATACAAAAAACATTGCACCGCTAATATATACCACCATGGTGAAACTCACCACCACTAAAGGCACTTTTAATGTAGAGGTGGGAGTAATAAAGACCCTTCCTGTCCTGGTAGTTATTGGCAGAGATTGCCCGGCTTTTCAGATGCTGTGACTTGAAGCACAGAAGCGGCTTGGTCAAAACTCGGCGGTCTCCGCCAATCTGCATCCAACGAAGACGACGCGGTCTACCCAACAGCAGAAGTGCCCCTCAAAGGTCAGTATGGAACAGCACAATTACAGGACCCCACACTTTGGAATGCTTTAAAAAACCTTCAGATAATAGAGGGTACTTTGGTAGGTTCCGGACCACTCTGACCTACCTTTGCAGTAAAAAACGGCCTCTTGTATCAAGTAGTTAAAAGTAATGGAAAAAATAAATGGACAGTTACTCAAATACACCGGCCCACAATTTTGCAGTTGGCCCACACACACTTGATGGGGGCTCACCTGGGGATGGAGAAAACTAAGGAAAGAGTACTACAGAGGTTCTTTTGGCCCGGGGTACACAAAGAAATAGAAAACTACTGTCGCAGTTGCCCAGATTATCAATTGAATGCTATCATAGAAACCCCCTTCGATGTGTATTGTGGGGCCACTGCCTGAGAGTGCTCGAGGACACCAATACATACTTGTAGGAATAATTATTAAATCGTTTTCACACATTTGCCTAGTTGCTAAGATTGAATAAACATATAGTGTTGAATGATTTACTGATATATATAAAGTTCAAATTAGAGCAATAGTATGACTGGATTACAATAAATATCTATGTGAAATATTATTGTGCTGCAATTAAGAATATTGCTTCGGCTCTTGTATGTGCTCGCAATGAAGAAACGGCTTCTGCTTAAATATCTATTTTATAATAACAGTACAAGAAGAAAAGAGTGAAAAGAAGACACAAGACGGAGATCTTGGCTCTCTTCTCTGATATAGATTAGAAAGCTGTTGATGTGGCAGAAATGTTTTGCAATGTAATGCTTGGGGCAGATTTGACTCATGGAAACAAGTCATTTCTCACCCATACACATACACATCGATAACCAACTCACGTACCTCTAACAGCTTAAATAAAGATGGAAAATTCTCACACACATACAGCAAACAAGTCAACGTGTCTCCAACAACTTGCATGAAACCCCACCCCTTAGGTTGGAGACACTCATGTAACCAGGGCACCTGACAAAACCAATAAAAAGAAAGGAGACAAAGATTTTTTTTAGAACTTAGAGAAAACTATTGTTGTGCAGTCCAAGCATAGCAGATATTATGCTTCCTCTTCGTTCTCCTTGCAAGCTGGTAACAAAAATTGAGCGTCTACCCTCTTCATTGATGAAATGTCTAGTTTATGAACCTGACATTTTCTTGGTCCTTCGAGCCGGATCCCAAAATACCTGAGGGTCCCAGAGGCGCAGTTGAATTCCAGATAGACCGTGCCCAGGGCACAAAGACCTTTTTGCAGGACTGGGCATTCAGCTCTGCTTCTGGGAACTAAGGTTGAAGGGAAGCCGAAAGGGGGAAGATGACTCCAGTGAGTAGGAAAACTCTCAAATTGTATAAATAAGACAGAATAGTCTTTAAAAAAATGTTTGAAAACCTACTAATCATTTAAATAAGACAGAGTAATCTTTAAGAAAAATTGTTTGAAGACTCACTAATTGTATAAATAAAACAGAGTTGTCTTTAAAAAACTGTTTGAGTTGTAAAACCTCAAAAATACTAGTCCCTATGGAGTGGCCTGCCACGTCAGAGTTTGGACGTGGATGGTATCGATTGCACTTCTGCACTTTCGCCTTCGAATCTACCTCACCTGCGCGTTGCGTTTTTACTCTTTTTAATTTTTGGAGACTATTTTTATCTTATTTTTTATTTATTTAAATTTTTGTTAATCTCTGGGTCGCTTGATCTCGCGGACTAGCATACAGCTAGCGTGAGACGGAAACGGGCTAGCTTGGGGCTAGCTTGGAGCTAGTGTATTAAAATGCCTTCAGACGACAGCGACGAACACAATGGCCTGCTGGAGAAGGCAAATAAGACAATCTCTGACCTAAGAAGGGATATTCGTCGTCTCTCAGAGGAGCTCCATGAGAAGGAATCGGTCATCTCTTGCTTCGCGACCCGTTTCCCCGAACTCTCCGCGGTGGTCATGAGAAGGCGCGCTCGTGAAATCCTGTCGGCGACAATGACGGCTGAGGCGGCTGGCCTCTCGGACACGGCGAAGTGGGATCCAATTGCCTGCCCGGGGCCATCCTGCTCGACACCGTTGCAGAGTGACACCTGGGTCAAGGTGGTGTCCCGCGGCCGGAGGGCCGGGGAGCAACCCCACCGCCCCCAACTGGTCCTGGGGAATCGGTTCGCCGCCCTGGCGAGTGAGTCTCCTGTTCCCATCACTGCACTACAGCAGTCGGAGACACCGACTGCTGCGTCCGACGCTGGGGCTGTGCTCCCAGGGGCTCCCTCGGATTCCCCGCCACCCACGGCGACGACCTCGGCCGGGAACCCCATGTTGGGCGGGTCCGCCGGTGACACGGCCGTCCACTCACGCGTCGGGCTGCTCCGGGACGCGGTGTCCCGGTACAAGGGTGGTCGTCATCACCAGCATCATCGGCGACACTCATCGGTGTCATCCACCGTCTTCACTCGGCCTCGGCGGAGCCATCCTGGACAGTGGGGTCGTGAATCTTCCGCCGGTGGTGAGTCCCTTGGCGTTCCCTCCTCACGTCACCCACCGACCACCGTTATAATTGGCGACAGCACCATTAGACGTACTCACTATCCCGGCTGCGTCACCCGCTGTTTTCCCGGAGCGAAAGTCATGGACATAGTTAACATCCTGCCGGGTGTTCTTGACTCTCTGCCATCATCCATTACCCGGCTCATCGTTCACGTTGGGACAAACGAGACAATACGCCGACAGTCTGAGCAGACGAAGAGAGACTTTCACGCCCTCTTTGCCTTGTTAAGAACCTGCGGTCTCTCGGTCTGGGTGAGTGGCATTTTGCCGGCATTGTCTCGCGGAGCCGAGCGCTTCAGCCGCCTTTTAAGCTTGAACACGTGGCTCCTACGCACTTGTGGCCACCTTGACTTTGCTTTTATTGACAACTTTAACCTATTCTGGAATCGCCCGTCTTTTTACCAGCCGGATGGTGTTCATCCGAACTCTCTTGGTAGCAAGATTTTAGCCGCTAACATCCACCATGTCGTAACCAATTCCACTCCCAGCTGACTCTTGTTTACCAATCATATTTCTTCTTCTACTCATAAACGCTGCAATGACAATGTCACTACCATCACTTACAGGCCAATACCAGCTGCTCACAGTACCACCACCCTCACTAGCTCCCCCTGCAGGCCCTCATTATCATTACCACTATCGGACAATTTTCCCATTGAAACCATCACCGGCAGACGCTTCCCTTGCACACACAAACAACGTGGTTTTAACAGTGGTAATCTAGTATATGTTAATACTGCTCATTCGTACCACCATGAGCGCACGTCCAGCACAATAATTAATCTGGCCGTGCTGAACGTGCGCTCCCTTTTAAACAAAACTTTTATCATAAACGACCTGATTTTAGACAATAATTTACATGGTATACTTTTGTCTGAGACATGGCTTGGTACAGATGCTCCAGTTGCTCTCAACGAGGCTTGCCCACCGAATTTTAACTTTTTATTTTCTACAAGGGATGGCAAAAGAGGAGGCGGGACTGCATCAATTTTTATTAATACTCTTTTATCAAAGGAGATCATTTTTAGCAGCTATTTATCGTTTGAACACCATGCCTTTGTTTTTAGCAGTCCCCCTATTCTCTGCATTACCGTCTATAGACCTCCCCATCATTCCACTTCTTTTATTACAGAATTTTCAGAATTCTTATCCATTTTATATTCCAGTTATAACAGGATATTAATAACTGGCGATTTTAATATACACATGGACAACATCTCGGACCCACTATCCAGAGATTTTTCAAACCTTTTAAACTGCTTGGATTTTAAACAGCACGTCTTGCAGCCAACTCACAACAGAGGACACACCCTGGATTTGGTTATAACCTATGGCTTGTCTGCTGGTGTGTCCTCTGTTGTTGACTTGGCAGTGTCAGACCACTACTGTGTCTATTTTAACATCGCCAGTTTTAACCATCTAGCAGTCCCGGTCAGAACAGTGAAGAAACGCTACCTATCTTCTGAGGTGGCAGCAAATTTTATCGAGATCTTAAAAAACACTCCTGCTGACATTTTACCTGCACCCTGTGATCTTATTGTTGACAATTTTAACCTACATCTTAAATCATCATTAGATTCAGTAGCTCCACTTTTAATTAAAACAACAAAAACAAAGACTGTACCCCCGTGGAGAAACAATGCTATCAAAATATCAAAGAGAAAATGCAGGAGTGCAGAGAGGAGGTGGAGAAAAAGTAAACTTACAGTACACTATGAAATTTTATGCGAACAACTGAAATCTTACAATAAAACAGTAAAACTGGCAAGATCTTCCTATTTCTCAAACCTCATTACAGTCAATAAAAACAACCCCAGGGTTCTCTTCTTCACCTTTGAACTTTTAACTAGTTCTGATTTTAATAAGTCCCCACAGAGACCAACAGATGCTCTCTGTGAGGACTTTGCAGACCACTTCAGAAGTAAAATCGATGACATAAGATCCAGTCTTTTAGCCCGTCAAAACACAAGTTTTAATAAACCCGGACAATCATATTTACATGAGGAAACACTGGAAAGTTTTGCCCTGGTTGATGCAAGGACACTTGTTCGAGTTTTCTCCCAGGTAAACCCAACAACCTGCCTTTTGGATCCAATTCCCACATTTCTTTTTAAGACATTTTATGGATTTTTTGAAGAACAAATTTTAAATATAGTCAATTGCTCTCTTCAGACAGGCGTCTTCCCAGCTGCCTTTAAAACGGCGGTGGTGAAGCCCCTTCTGAAGAAGAGCGGTTCTGACCCGAGCGTTTTTAATAACTACAGACCCGTATCCAACTTACCGTTTTTAAGTAAGATTTTAGAAAAACTGGTTTTCATCCAGTTGAATCATTTTTTAAATACAAATAATATTTTGGAGAAATATCAATCTGGTTTTAGGATGAACCACAGTACGGAGACTGCTCTTTTAAGGATCTTAAATGATATTAGGTGCACTGCAGACGTGAGAAAACTCACAGTCTTGGTGCTACTGGATCTAAGCGCTGCTTTTGATACAGTAGATCACCAAATTTTATTAAATAGACTTAAAAATCTAGTGGGCATCTCTGGTACTGTTTTTGACTGGTTTTATTCCTATCTCACAGACCGATATTTCTTTGTAAGTATGGATACTTGTTCCTCTAAAACTCATGAAATTAAATGTGGGGTTCCTCAAGGTTCGATTTTAGGCCCCTTACTTTTTAATCTTTATATGCTTCCCCTCGGGGATGTCATCAGGGGACACGGCATCAGCTTTCACAGCTATGCTGATGACACGCAGCTGTATATTGCCGTGTCTCCTGATGACACAGGACCCATTGATACCCTTTTAAATTGCATTTTAGATATCAAGTCATGGATGGCAGATAATTTCCTACAGCTCAATGAGGACAAGACTGAGGTTTTAGTTATCGGTCCCGAAGGTCAGAGAGAGAAGCTTTTACCAAAACTACACATTTTTAATCCCTCACACTGTGTGAAGAACCTTGGCGTCATTTTTGACTCTGAGCTCAGTTTTATTCCTCATATTAAAAATGTAACCAAGATTGGTTTTTATCACCTTAAGAATATCGCCAGAGTCCGCCCGTTTCTCTCTCAGGCTAACACGGAAGTGCTGATGCATGCCTTTATTTCCTGTCGTTTAGATTACTGTAATGCCCTGCTCTCTGGCCTCCCGAAAAAGAGCATTTCACCACTGCAACTACTGCAGAATTCAGCCGCTCGGGTGCTGACGAGAACCAGAGGGCGGGAGCACATTACGCCAGTTTTGAAATTGCTGCATTGGCTCCCTGTGTGTTTCAGGATCGATTTTAAAGTACTTTTATTAGTTTATAAATGTGTTAATGGTCTTGGGCCATCTTATTTATCTGATTTGCTTTTATCATACCAGCCCTCGCGGATCCTGAGGTCCTCTGGCGCCGGCCTTTTATTTATTCCAAGGGTGAGGACCAAAATGCATGGCGAGGCTGCATTCAGCCATTTTGGTCCTCACCTTTGGAATAGCCTGCCAGAGGATGTCAGGTCTGCAGAGACTGTTGATATTTTTAAGAGGAAGCTCAAGACACACCTTTTTAGTTTGGCTTTCAACAACTTTTAAATAATTTATCTTTTCTTTTGATTGAAGATAATTCTATGTTTTGCTTTGAATGTTTTAAAGCACTTTGAGTTGCATTTTTATGTATGAAAAGTGCTATATAAATAAAATGTGATTGATTGATTGATTGATACAAAGAGACAGAGTATTAAGTCTATAAAACTGAAAAAGGATGCCGGAGTCCTACACGCGTGTTTAAATTCCGTTTAAACACTCCAGTAAAGAGTGCATGTGAAAAGTGTGAGTAAAGTGTGCAAGTGAAAAGTGTGAGTGGAACAGGACTTTGAGTGACAACTCTTTGGGGAAGCAGTGGCAAGAATTCTCCGCCACTTTGTGGTAGAAGCTTGAGAATTACCCCAGAGAGAAAGTAATTGTCACCCTGTTCAGGGTAAAAAAGCTAGCAGGTGAATTGCTGACTCCAGTCAAAATGGGGAAATCAAATGTAAAATGGTCGACAAAAAGGATCCGAAACAAAAATTGGCATATAAGGACTGGAGGTTTGTAGAAAACCAATGTCCTTCTAAAATCAAACATTTGAATTTATGGATAACAAAATATGAATTTGCTGGCCAGCTGAACACACAAAAAATAGTACACCTGCAGGATAAGATAAGAAACACACGAAAAAAGGGGGTCCTATCATTTGAATGGGATAGAGGTCCAAAAAGTTTGGATGGCAGCCTTGAAGGGTGACTGGCATAGTGTTAGAGGGGACTGGGAACCAAAGGAGAGCCACGTTGTTCTGGAACATGACAGCAGAGAACTCGCACACAGAGTCCATGATTTGTTGGAAGGCACAAAGGAAAAATTTAAACAAAGAGCAAACTATACATCCATTGGAAGGGCTGCGCAAAAAGAAAATGAATAATTTGAAGATTATAAAGTTCGAATGGCTGCATGGTTCAAAGCAAATAGTGACATTACTGAAGACCATAACCCTCATGGTGTTTATCAGGAACAACTTAAAAATGCCCTACACGCCCATTCATCTACTGCAATAAGGTAATGGATAGATAAGAATTGGGTCGATAAGGCCACAGGCAGTCTTGAACAGTATATTAATCAAGCACTGCATGCAGAAAGAATACTGCAAAGTAAAAAGAAAAAGGCAGATACATTTGCCTTGGAAGGTGATGAAGTATATGGTGAAGTAATTTACGGGGGCCGAGGTAAGGGTTTTTTCAATAGAAACAATCGAGGAAGAGGCGGAAATAATATGATTGGTAGAAGGCGCTGTGCCAATCCTGGTAATCAAGGTGAAGTGATTTGTTGGTGTTGTGGTCAAAGCGGACACATTTCACGTAATTGTCCAAAAAGAAATATGAAGCGATTTCTAGGTTCGGCATGACTAGGCCAGACCTCCTCCCAGCAGTCGACATCATTTGAGAAATATTTGGACATAGAGCACTCTGACGAATTAAATTTGCAGGAAATATTGGCTATGGATACAATAAGACCAGAAATTGAGCAAGTGGTAAATGGCAAGTCTATGACGTTTTTATGTGACACGGGAGCCTGTACAACTGCTTGCAAAGGACATATTCCCGGATCTAGCTTATCTGGAGCTAACATGTTTATCAGGACGTCCCAAGGTAGGCTCTCTGTGGCTCCAGTCACAAAGGCTGTGTGGATAAGGGATCCACTAGGCCAGAGTTGCAAGTTGCCAGTGTTGATGACACCAAATTGTCCTGTAAATTTGTTGGGACGGGATGGCTTATTACAACTAGGCCTAGCTTTAATTCCCTCGCCAGAAGGGAACATAATTATTAGACGAAAGGAAGAGCTACATCAAAATCAAGTAAATGCTGTTGTAAGTCACACACCAGGATTTTATAATTATACAGTGTCTTTGACAAATAAGCCTCCATCTGTGTGTGATGCTTTGCTGGAAAAGGGCAAAGAAATGATTGAAAAAGTGCAATGTCCAACCATTTTTAAAGTTAAAGAGTAAGTTTACTACAGATGACAAAATTCTGGCAATCACAGGCCTTTCACAGGTAGGCAATAATTGGTTGTTTCTAATGGAGCAAGCTTCCACAATGATAGATTCTAGTTGTGTTACCTGTATGGGGCCCCGGCCATTATTACGTATAATTCTAGCTTTGTTACCTCTATCTTGTTTTGAGGAGGTGATGACTACAGCTGAGCCCCGAAGCTCGTGTGATAAGTGGCATTAAGCTTATCCTCCAACTAAGGCAGTTCCTGTGACACCAGTGTTCTCCACTAAGGTGGCGCCTGCTCAATTTGAATGCATAAATATGACCAGAACAGGAAATCAAGTGGGGGTTTTGAATTCTACTTGGTGTCCCAACATTTTAGTTATAAAAAAAACACTGATTCCTCGCAGTGACATATGGTGGTGGCGCGGAAAAAACAAACTATTCAATACTCGTAGAAATGCGACTGGTGTCCGTGCATTAGTGTTACTGCTCTTTCTTACCTGTTACTATGTTCTCGTCCACAGGGAAACAAATACAGATGGCAGCGCTATCATACGGGACGAATACGGGAACCCTATTTCGGACAGAACCAAGTGTCTCGTGGAAAAATGGAGACCCTACTTATATTGATGCAATTGGAGTACCCAGAGGGGTTCCAGATCAATACAAATTGGTAAACCAAATTGCTGCAGGGTGGGAATCAATTTTTGTGTGGATCACACCAAACAAAAATGTTGATAAAATCAACTACCTCCACTGCAATATTCAGAAGCTGGGAAACTACACTGAAGAAGGCTTTTTGGCCATTAAAGAACAATTGCCAGCTACATCACTCATGGCTTTTCAGAACCCCATTGCGGTGGATATGCTCCTGGCTGAAACAAATGGTGTATGTGTGCTTTGTTTGGGTCTGAGTGTTGCACCTTTATCCCGAACAACACCTCCCCTGATGGGTCGCTGACAAGAGCCATTGCAGGCCTCCGCACCCTCAACAGGAAGATGAAGGCGCACTCTGGAGTGACCACAACCATGTGGTCAGAGTGCTGGGACGAAACGTTTGGTAAATACCAGGGCCTTGTGTTCTCGGTATTAATTTCTCTTGGTGTGTTTGCAGCTGTCTTAACTTTGTGTGGATGTTGTTGCATTCCATGTATTCGGGCTCTCCTTAGCCGACTGATTACTACAGCCATCTCTCCTACTACAGCTATGTGGAGTGAAGTATATCCATTACTGATGCAGGTGAACGAAGTTGACACTAGTGATACAGACGTCCATGATTATCAACCTCGTCTATTTGAGTAGACATATTACGTATCCTTCAAGAGGTGGCCTTCTGGGCGTAGCTCTGTTTGTACATCATTAATGATTCCACTGAATAAAGCCTGATGGGAGGTTCTGTGTGATGATAAATAAACTGTACAAATGTGGGATAAACAGAGGAAATGTAGGAATAATTATTAAATCATTATCACACATTTGCCTAGTTGCTAAGATTAAATAAACATAGTGTTGAATGATTGAGTGATGTCCCAGGCCGCTTGGCCTGGGACAAGAAGCGGCTGGACACACTGGTCAGGTCTGTCCTGGGCTGCTTCGTGGACTCTGTCGACTCGGCGGGGAACAGGAGGATGTTGGCCAAGCTGTCATCAATGCTGGACAACCCGGACCACCCCCTCCAGGGCACCCTAACAGCACTCCACAGCTCCTTCAGTGACAGACTGTTACACCCTCGCTGTGCAAAGGAGAGATTCCGCCGCTCCTTCTTGCCTGCTGCTGTCAGACTCTTTAACAAGAACATTGTGTAGTCTCTACAAATCGGCGGATATTAGTGCAATTGTGCAGTCCTGCACCTGAGCTTATGTCGTGCAATACCCAACATCCCCCACTACTGTAATACCGTGCAATACTCAACATTCCCCACTACTGTTAGTCTAGTTTTATTTTTATCCAATGCTGTTCCTTACATTTCACTACAGCACTGCAGCACTGTCACTTACTTAGAGTATTTCTCCTCTGTACTATGTACAGGCTAAAATGAGTGTTCCTCATACTTTTTATGTAGATGTATGTTGGTGTGTATATACATGTGTATAACATTAATGGCTACATTATGCCGCCATCCCTGTGTTACCTATATCTTTGCTGCTGTAGCACTGAAAATTTCCCCACTGTGGCATCAATAAAGGCCTTCTTATCTTATCTTATCTTATCTTATCAACTTAAATTAAGATGGAAAATTCTCACACACATACAGCAAACAAGTCAACGTGTCTCCAACAACTTGCATGAAACCCCACCCCTTAGGTTGGAGACACTCATGTAACCAGGGCACCTGACAAAACCAATAAAAAGAAAGGAGACGAAGATTTTTTTTTAGAACTTAGAGAAAAGTATTGTTGTGCAGTCCAAGCATAGCAGATATTGTGCTTCCTCTTCGTTCTCTTTGCAAGCTGGTAACAAAAATTGAGCGTCTACCCTCTTCATTGATGCTGTGTTATGAAATGTCTAATTTATGAACCTGACAATACTGGTGATCATAGACTATGCCACCCGGTACCCAGACGCCATCCCATTGAGAAAAGGAAATGCTAGTCTAATAGCCAAAGAACCTTTTCTCTTCAGCAAAAGAGTGGGAATCCCAAAAGAGATTCTCACAGACCAGAGTACCCCATTTATCTCACGAGTTACCAGGGAGTTGTGTACTCTGTTGCGTCATTGACTACAAAGTGTGACAAAAGAGGAAAGAGGGCAAATCTATCATGTTAACCTCTTAAAGAAATGGATTGCGCGAGAGATGATCCCTCCCAGAGTTCTTGACACACCTGCTCGGGACCAAGTGCAGTTTGGCCCTGATCTTGATCCTCACCAACTCCAACAGGCAAAGGAGTTAGTAGATGGTAACCAGGATGTCTTTTCATCTGTCCCTGGATGCACCCACCTGGTAGAGCACGTAATTCACACCCAACCGGGAAAAACAGTGAATCAGAGGCCGTACCGAATACCGGAGGCCCGCAAAAGAACTGTGGAAGAGGAGGGAAGAAAAATGCTGGACTTAAAAGTGATGGAGCCATTCAAGTGTGCCTGGTCAAGCCCCATTGTACTGACAGACAAGCCAGACAACACAGTGCGTTTTCATAATGACTTCTGGAGAGTTTATGAAGTATCGGAGTTTGACGCCTATCCCATGCCTTGATGAGCTAATTGAAAGCTTGGGAAATGCACGCTTTATAACCACCCTTGATCTCGCCAAAGGATGTTGGAAGGTTCCCTTGTCTGCAGAGTCAAAGTTTCCTAGTTTCCTTGAGAGGCCGGTGCCGCACACTAAAATGACAGTACAGGCACTACATTTCCCAGCATGCCTCACAACCCCAACAAGTGTGGCTGCTTAAGCCACTTGATTAAAGATGGTGTGGCTGGATGGCAGGGGGAGGACATAAAAACCAAGGAGCAGAGACAATGGGGGAGGAAGAACAGAAAAAGAACTGGACAGAAGCACGAGTGAGCAACTTACTCAACGTGGGGGAAAGTGAACTTTTGAACTTTGAGAACAGACTTTAGTTGGAACTCTGTAATTTTTGAAAACCTAAGTTGATACCTTTGACGACTTGACAAAGATAATAAACCTTGATTTTGTTGAAACTCTGGCGTAATAAGACTCCTCTTGCCCTGGTGGACCTTTCGTGCTGTCACAATATATACGGGGGTGCACATAACTGGTACACAGGTACGCATGCATAACAGAAATCACTGATGCTTACCGTATATATATATATATATATATATATATATATATATATATATATATATATATATATATATATATATATATATATATATATATTTAAATGCTGATTTGTAATTTCTTAATTCATTGATACCTTTACACACGTTAAAATAACATTATTAAATTACAACAATTTTTTCTGTACCTGAAGGTTGTCGTGTTTTGTAGCTTAATTATTTGTGTTTGGTTCAGATTGATGGACACCAGATTGTAATGAAGGTCCTGCTCAATGGAGGTCAGGGAGATGAAGAATGACTCGATGTAACTGCCAAAGATAAACAAAAACAAGAGGCATTAATAGGTCATTTCACTGGTGAATTGAAGACTTGTTTCTTTTTAGTGCATAGATCAATTGTACATTGTGCACTTTAGTTTAAAATAAAATATGAATGTGAATTGTTTCTGTTAGAATAATTGTACAAAAGGGCGGCACGGTGGTCGACTGGTTAGCACGTCCGCCTCACAGTTCAGAGGTCGTGGGTTCGATCCCGGCTCCGGCCTCCCTGTGTGGAGTTTGCGTGTTCTCCCCGTGCCTGCGTGGGTTTTCTCCGGGCACTCTGGTTTCCTCCCACATTCCAAAAACATGCATGGTAAGTTGATTGGATACTCTAAATTGCCCCTAGGTGTGATTGTGAGTGCGGACGTTTGTCTCTGTGTGCCCTGCGATTGGCTGGCAACCAGTTCAGGGTGTCCCCCGCCTACTGCCCAAAGACAGCTGGGATAGGCTCCAGCACGCCCCGCGACCCTTGTGAGGAGAAGCGGTACAGATAATGGATGGATGGATGGATAATTGTACAAAAGGTATTCCATATTTACCGGTACTCTTTTGGTGTTTCAAAGCATTTATTCAACAGCAGTGTTGGGCAACTTACTTCCAAAATGTAATACATTACATATTACTAGTTACTTGCATGTGAAAGTAATACATTTCTCTACAATATTACTCTATTTGTAGTAATTTGAGTAATACGTTACTCAAGTTTAAGTTACTTTTAAATTACTTTTTCAAAAATCGGGGATTAATTTATTTAATAATGATTTCAAGACCTTAAAAGGAAAATGCAAAATTTGCTGCCATACTCTAGCTGGTAAAGTTAACTTATAAGCATATTTAACTATATAGTGTGGTCTATAATATTAAATGTTTCGACTCTATGGTGTGGTGGGACATCACTACCTTTGATCAATATTTGTATCAATAAGATTTAATTTTAAATATAAATATTGGAACTGATATATTGTCCAGTAAATAAATAACCACTGTAAACCACAAATGAAATTATCATTATGCTCAAATTAATTTATACACTGGGGGCGACTTGGCTCAGTGGTAGAGTGGTCCTTCCCCAACCGGCAGGTTGTGGGTTCAATCCCCAGCCATTGTGACCATGTTGAAGTATCCTTGAGCAAGATACTTTGCATTTTATTTTATGAAACCGTGACAGTGATTCTTGTCACAAACAATAACTTCTCAGCCCTCTTCATTGTTGTCAATAGTGTAAAGAAAATTGATTTGCTTGACCTGCGCACTTACATTGTAGCGTGAAGCTCCAAGTGCAACAAGAACTATTTGTCTGACTACTGCTGGAAGTAAAGCTTACAATCGAGTGATGTTATGAACTCCCACACTTGCTAAATGATGGAAACATATATGTTAGAGTCCTGAAATATGTAACGCGTTACCAGTCTCAGCAACTGTAATAATATTACCAAAAAAATCGGAGTAACGTGCTACATTACGTCGTTACTGCCTAAATGTAATGTATTACTGTACTGCGTTATTTTTGTAAAGCGTTACCCCCAACACTGCTCAACAGTATAAACTTGTGTTATGCAATTTGAACTTGTCTGTGAAGAAAGCAGAGCCTTACTCATGCTGCAGCTACAGATAAGAAATCGCGCCCTTATCTCAAGAGAGCGGCTGGAACAAACTGCAGTTGTCCATTTGAACCCTTGTGTTTGTTATTGTCAGCACAAGCATTCCTATCTGTGATTTACTTTCTTGCAGTGGTCTGTTTGAGCACTTTGTGTTTATATCATTGTCAGTGCAAGCATTCCTGTGATTTATTTTTGCCCTAACTCTTAGAGCAACTGTCTATATGACCAGGAACCATCCTTTCGTAAATAAGAAGAGAGGCCACGGCAGTTTGTAACGAAGCACATCTCTGTCCGTTCTTCTCGCATGTGAAAATGAGATCTGAGGTGGACCACCTCACCTCTGGTATGGAAATTTCCGCATTGACTAACCCGGTCAGGTTTTGAGGAGGACCCACTTCAGCCAAGGTATCTTCCTGCAGCACTTTTATCTTATTAAATGGACAATCACACTATTCTAAATAACATTGTGTAGAACAGCATTTGTGTTAAATGTTGCCCACTTGGACTGAAAGAGGCTCCTATCTGCGGCCCCTTCTCAAGGAATCTTTTTTTCCCCAGATGTTTTTCCTTGCCCTCCTGTGTGGTTAAGATCATGGGTTGTCGTTAATATTTGTCAAATGTGGGCTTGTGAAACTCTTTCAGACTCTTTTGCAATTAAGGTCACAGTGAGTGTACTTTGAAAGTATGTCATTTATTCTTCATTAATTCTGGGTAGAGGATTTGGACATTGGCATGCATCTGTCCATTGTTGGGCTGTGACTGATATTTTGGTTGTTTGAACCTCCCTGCTCCACAGGTCAGAGTTCTGGGGAAGCAGTGGACCCCAACTTTTAGAACCCCTTACTAAATTACATCATAGAAGTCAAACATCGAGACACAGAGAAACATGATGTTTATGGCCTATCGGGCCTTTTTGGCCCGTGGGACTCTGGATCTGGGAGCAGCTGACAGTTACCGGCCGAAGGTGTTTTTCCAACTACAGAGGAATCACACTCCTCAGCCTCCCTGGAAAGGTCTATTCAAGGGTGCTAGAGAGGAGGGTCCTTGGGGAAGTTGAATCTCAGATTCAAGAGGAAAAATGTGTTTTTTTTCGTCTTACAGTGGACCAGCTGTACATCCTTAGCAGGGTCCTCGAGGGTGCATGGGATTTCGCCCAACCAATCTACATGTGTTTTGTGAACTTTGAGAAGGCCATGCTCCTTAGGAGTTTGTGGGGGCTGCTTCGGGAGTATGGGGTACCGAACACCCGATAAGGGCAGTTCATTGCCTGTACCACCTATGTCAGATTTTTGTCAGCATTGCCAGCAGTAAGTCGAATTCGTTTCCTGTAAGGGTTGGACTCTGCCAAAGGCTGCCCTTTGACACTGATTCTGTTCATAACATTTTTGGACAGAACTTCTAGGCGCAGCCAAGGTGTTGAGGGCGTCAGGTTTGGTGGCCTTGGTACTGCATATCTTCTGTTTACAGATGATGTGGTACATTGGCTTTTTCAAGCCGTGATCTCCAACTCTCACTCGAGAGATTTGCAGCTGAGTGTGAACTGGTTGAGATGAAAATCAGCACCTCCAAATCTGAGACCATGGCCCTCAGTTGGAAAAGGGTGGAGTACCGTCTCCACATTGGGGATGAGATCCTGCTCCAAGTGGAGAAGTTTAAGAGTCTTGGGGTCTTGTTTATGAGTGAGGATAGGATGGAGCGAGAGATCGACAGGCGGCGAGAAGCTCGGTCATCCGGGAGGGAGTCGAGCCGCTGTTCCTCCACGTTGAGAGAACCAGATTAGGTGGCTCAGGCATTTTTTTTTTTGTCAAGATGGCCGAAAGTGCGCCTGTGTCTTCGGCAAGCCTCTTGACAATTCAGCTCATTTTACTGTTTTGACTGATTGGTGCTTCATTCACAAACGCTATGCTTGTGTATGATCGCCAAACTTTATTGGATTTGCGATGCGGCGTTGGAAGTTCGAGTGTGTTTGAGCACAACTGGAAAGAGACGTTGCCTGCTGACATCACGGCGGACCTCTTCCATCTCCCAGCGCTACCATCGCTGCGAAAACAGCGCCAAGGCAAACAAGGTGGCAAGCTAGCGAGGCAAAAAAGGGAGCAGGTGCACGCTTCGTCCCCTGCTCGCTCCTGGACGCACGGACGTACTCCACCGCTGTGCCTCACCCGGGACCCCACTGCTGGCTACCTGATACCCGTCGTCAGCTGTGCCGAGGAATTCGGCTGCGCCGCCGCCTACCAAGCGCTATTGGACGCGGTGTGAATCGCCAACTTGTCATGGAGCTTCCCCGGGCCCGCCAATCGGAGGTGACACGCGCATCTGCTGCTGCTGATGCTCCCACAAGGATAGCGTTGTTGAATGCCTCGTTGACGAACAAATCGTTTATCCTGAGGGAGCTATTTCTTTCCAACAACTTGGATTTCCTCTGCCTGACAGAGACTTGGACTGGCGCCGGTGAGTGCAGTGCGATGCTTGAACTATTATCACCTGCATGCTCTTACTTGGATGCGCCGAGAACTTCAGGCCGAGGTGGAGGAACGGTGACTGTTTTTAAAAACAAATTTAAATTTGCCACAGTGTTCAGCAGCTTTGAGGGCACATTCTTTGAAGTTGCCAATGCTGTCCCTGTGCTCTGTGCTGTCAAATACCGTCCACCCAAATACAACAAGGAGTTTCTGAATGAGTTTTCAAATCATGTTGCGATATGACCGCATTCTGTTCATGGGGGGACTTTAATATTCACGTGTACTGTCCTGAAAAAACACTGGCAAATGACTTTTTAAGACTCATTGACTCTTTCAATTTTGTACAGTGCATGGCTGGCTCCACTCATAAACAAGGACATACTTTAGCCCTTATCCGTTCCTATGGGTATTGGTCTAAAATTTGAAAGTTTTGGACAATGTGCTCTCTAATCATAAGACTGTGCTCTTTGATGTAATGTTTTCCAGTGCTGTCAGAGCTAATGCTAGCGAGCGCAAGGCATTGTCATGTTTTTAACCACCTCACTGCTAGTCAGTTCGCTGATGCCTTTGATCAGCTTTGTGCTCCCTCTTCAAACACAGAGGAGCTCAGCACTTGGTTTCATTCATCTTGCCTTAATATTTTGGACTCCATGGCTCCATTAAAAATTAGGCGGCAAAAAATTGGACCGGAGCCATGGTTTAATGAGAGCACTCACACAGCTAAACAAGAATGCCGCAGAGCTGAACGCAGGTGGAAAAAAACAGGCTGCAGGTCGCTTATCAAAAAGGTGAAGGAGTCCAAGAGAGACCATGTGTCATGTCTGATTCAGGCAAATCGCCAAAATCCACATGCCCTATTTAAAACAATCGACTGTACTCAAGCCCCGTCAACCGACTTGCACGGACTCGTCCCCTGAAATGTGCGATAATTTCTTGCAGTTTTTCAATGACAAGGTTGCTACAGCCCTGGCTCTTGTTTCGAACGCCACATTGGACCCCTGTGTCCAAGTTCCTTGTTCAGCAGTGTTTGATTCATTTGAGCCGGTTTCTTTGACATTTTTGGAGGAAGTGGTTTGCCATATGAAACCATCGGGCTCCCCTTATGACTCCATTCCTCCACAATTCTTTAAGGAGATTGTCCCGACAATTGGTAAATCGGTTTTGGCCATTATCAACAGCAGCCTGTCTTCTGGTATGGTCCCCCAACAGTTTAAGCATGCTGTAGTGCAACCCCTGCTGAAAAAAACTGGCCTTGATCCAGCTGTGCTATCAAATTTTAGACCCATTTCCAAGCTGCCTTTTATGTCTGAAATTCTGGAAAAAGTGGTGCACTCACAGCTAAGATCATACTTGGATAAACACAATGTCATGGAAGTTTTCCAGTCAGGCTTCAAGAAGATGCATAGCATAGTGTTTTCAATTACATCCTCCTGGTAAATGACACTTGAGACCACGTATGTCTCGTTTTGTTGGATTTGACGGCAGCTTTTGATACAAAAATACCACAGTATTCTTTTGACTCGCTTGCAACACCAAGTGGGCATTAGTGGATGCGCTCTAGAGTGGTTTATATCCTATTTGGGTGTGAAGGATCGAAATCTACAAGAATGGCTTTATATCAGCCAACAGGTTATCCAAAAACCAAATTGGGAATTACACATCGCATAATCAGTTCAAAGTCAGCGTGACCTGATCTGAGCACGGGACCAGCTGGTGAAGATCAGCCCCATAGGCAGGGTCAGCCAGGGAGGAGACCAACCCACATTATGTTTAGTTTTTGAAGACAGTATAAATGTGAGGGCTGCATGTCAGACCGCTCCCCTTTTCTGCCCTCGCCCATCTTGGGTGAGAGCATTCGCGAGGATGGAAAAGCTGCCCAGATCTGCTTATTGTAGGATTCTTGAACTTCAGAGACGGTAAAAAAAAACTGACGAGAAAATTCAATCGATTTGTGTGGGTCTTTATTACAATTATTATTTACATATTGGATGCCTTCTTGAAAGATAAAACAGAGCCGTTGAGAGTTGTTTTTGTGAATTGATAATTGGGCTTGCGCCCTGGTGACCGTATAGCAACCAACAACTCCAACAGGTGGCAGGACTTTTTCTGTTAGCCTAGGTTCCTCTGAGTCCCACTCTGCCCCTCTATCATATGGTGTTCCACAGGGTTCTATTTTGGGGCCATTGCTGTTCTCACTGTATTTGCTGCCCCTGGGTTCCATCCTTAGAAAACACAGCATTTCCTTCCACTGCTATGCGGACGACTGTCAAATCTATATGCCTCTAAGCAAAAAAAATTAGGCTTCCTCCTTAAGACCACTTTTGTCCTGCCTAGAGGACATCAAAGATTGGATGTCACTAAATTTCCTAAATTTCAACGAAAAGAAAACAGAAGTTATGGTGTTTGGTCCCAGCGGCTCGTCTCCATCCCACCCTGTTGTCCTGGGCCCCCTGGCTTCATATCTAAAGCCAACAGTCTCAAACTTGGGTTTTAAAATGGACAGTCATCTTAAATTGGACCGATAAATCAGCGCTGTTGTAAAGTTAGCTTCTTTCACCTTGACAGCTGGCTAAGGTAAAGCCCCTCCTTTCCCATCAGAAACAGTCATCCATGCCTTTGTTACATCTCGGCTAGATTACTGCAATGCACTTTATTTCGGAGTCAGCCAGTCCTCCCTCAAACGTCTCCAGTTGGTCCAAAATTCTGCTGCCCGCCTACTAACTGGAGCTCGGTGGATGAAGCACATAACACCAATTTTGGCCTCCCTTCACTGGCTCCCAGTGCATTTTAGGGTTCAATTTAAGATTCTCTTATTTGTCTATAAGTCATTGAATGACCTGGCCCCGGCGTACCTCTCTGAGCTCCTCCACTCCTACGCACCTTCCCGCAGCCTCAGGTCTGCGGACCAGGCGCTGCTCGAGGTGCCAAGGACCAAGAGGAGCCTCAGAGGGGATCGAGCCTTTTCAACTGCTGGTCCTTCCCTCTGGAATGACCTCCCATTGGCTGTTAGGCAAGCCCCTTCTCTGTCCATTTTTAAAACCCGGTTGAAGACACATTTCTTTTCTCTGGCTTTTGATCAGACCTGTAATTTTCGGCTCTTTTCCGGTGTGAATTGTATATAGTGTTTTATGTCAATTTATTGGCTTCATTATTTATATTTTATTTATATTTATGTATTATTTATGTCTATATTTATTAATACATGTATCACAGCCTTTTATTGTTTTTGTTCTATTTATTGTATTGTTTGTAAAGTGCTTTGTTACAGCTCTAGCTGTTATGAAATGCACTATATAAATAAAATTGTATTGTTTTGTATTGTATAAATACAGTAAATACAACTTTAACAGTAGATAAAAATGAAACACTTACACTACAACTGTTTCAGAACAAAAGTCAAGCGAGTCAAACCAAAAAAAAGCAGCAATGTAACGAAAATGAAAAATATAACAATGTCAACATGACAACTAAAACACAGCCCATTGCAAAATGTTTTGAAAATAAAGTCAGTAGTGCAAATACTGTAAACAAACAATGTCAAAACTTAGAAAACAATAACATACTTCTACTACAACTGTTTCAGAACAAACTTCAAGAGAGTTAAAACAAAAAAAGCAGCAATGTAACGAAAATAAAAAATATAATAATGTCAACATGACAACCACAATATTTTGAAAATAAAGTCAGAAAGTGCAAATAGTGTAAACAATACACTATTGTTTACCCTTTTTTAAGCTTTAACACTATAAAAAATAAAATAAAAAATAAAAACGACAACAACTACTGTTGATTTTTTGGGCTGAAAAGCCTCTGCCAGAGTACATTGTTTCTGTGTTGGCGGGGGTGTTCTGGCTTGGGGATCTCCCCCCTCCTCCGCCTCCTCCCTCAACTTATTCGCTTGCAGCTCATTGCTCTCTGTAGGGTGAGCTTTTTTCATATGTTTGTGTAAATTCGTGGTGTTACCACAGTAGCGCAGCACTTTATTACACAAATCACACTTGGCACTGTCCTTATTTGTTGTTGTAAAAAAAAAAGTTCTTGCATCTTGTTTGGCTCTGCCATTGCTTTAGGTTCCGGCTCCTCTCTCCCTCTCCAGTCGCCCTCTCTGCCGGGAGGGGCTAAAAGTGTGCCTGAGTCATTCGCACAGGCAGAGACTCAGAGAGTAGCAGGAGGCGCTGGGTGAGAGAGGGAGAGAAGCGGCGCTTTTAGCGAAGTATCGATCGCAGGACAATAGTATCGATCTGATCCAAGTACTTGCTTAGTATCTATAATATCGATATTTGGATCGATCCGCCCACCTCTAGTGATGAGCCCATGGGATGGGGGACCCACGTTGCGCTCACCAGCAAGCCCCACCTCCATACATGGCTCCAAAGGTGGGCCCCGGTGACCCATGTCAAGGCAAGGGTAATTGTGGACCAATGTTTATCATTGTCATAAGAGGTCTCTGAGCCGTACTTTGTCTGCTTTCTTGTATTTCCCCATAAAAATTGTCAAAACATTTCAGGGTCTGCCCATAAGCACCACACATCAGCATTATTTGCAAGGCCCTGTATAGGCACTTAAGCAAAGTATTTTGCTCTGATATGCCAAAGATGTACAACTAATATGGTATTTGTTGGCTTTGCAAAGTGCACAAATTACTTTAAATTTATCCAACAAGTGTCAAGCAAATAATACTGACATTGAAACTGCTTAGTGTTCGTTCATCTTCGTGTCCAAGTATGGGCTGAAATACAACATATGCCATCAGAAACTGAATCTTTGAATATTTGAATTTGAATCACTAAACTTGAGTAAGTGCATTGAAAAATGCAATCTGATTTACATAAATTGAATTTGCATTGTTTCATTTAAATTTTTACTTTGAAAAACTGTGGGATGATACAGCATAACAGGAAAGGGGAAATATAAAATTAATAATAATTGCAAAACTATTTATTTAGGTTTATGTAATGTGGACCATTGATTTTGGAAGGAAAAACAGGACCAGATTATTGGAAGGAATTTGAGAGTTTTGGAACGACATTGAGTTAGATCAAAACAAAGCAAGCCTTGATCGTACTGGATATGATTTGAAGATATAATTTTCATTTTTTTTTTTTTTTTTATGTAGTTAGTAAAGAATGTAATGTTTTTGTTCTGCACAGTTTGATTTATGTTGAATGTGTGCTCAGTTTCTTGTTCATGTTTCATGAAAAAGTGTTGTTTTTGGATTATTAAAAGTGGGGGGATTTGCAGTAATTAGGTTAATTAGTAGGCTGCTATTATATCAAATGCATTTGGCACACTTATAAATCTAAATGATTATATATATAAATTTAAATGATTATATATATAAATTTAAATGGTTATATATATATATATATATATATATATATATATATATATATATATATATATATATATATATATATATATATATATTAGTGCTGTCAATCGATTAAAATATGTAATCGTAGTTAATCACATTTTTCATAGTTAACTTGTAGTTATTGCACATTTTATTCAGTGTAAAAAAATCCCTTGATTTTTCTGTCCCACTATTTTTTCTTGAATTTTAATATTTTCAAGAATATGCTCTATGCAAGCCCACTAGGTGAAACAAGGCATTCTGATAATTACTGCGTTTGTGGAATAAGAGTTAATCCACCTGTTTTTTGCCATCACAGGGGATGGCCATTTTGTCACGTCTGTCACCTGAAAATGACATCACAGTTGCACACACGCACACCCACACCTACACACGCACACATGCGTCCGCGCACGCACACACGCACACATTTACATTGGTGTTGTTCAGACAGATATATTTATTTCTTCTTGAGAGCGACTTGTTGCTCAAGCGCCACTTGGATTTAGAACTACGTGCAGTCATTTATACGGATGTCACTTTTATTGCGCTCTGACGATGACTAATCGACTAAAAAGATTATTACTCGCTGCTCGAGTGTCAAATAAAGATATTTTGTTTATTAAAATTCTGTTGTGGGTATTTCAGAGGTCGTGGGTTCGAACCCGGCTCCGGCCTCCCTGTGTGGAGTTTGCATGTTCTCCCCGTGCCTGCGTGGGTTTTCTCCAAGTACTCCGGTTTCCTCCCACATTCCAAAAACATGCTTGGCAGGTTAATTGATCACTCTAAATTGCCCCTAGGTGTGATTGTGAGTGCGGATGTTTGTCTCGGTGTGCCCTGCGATTGGCTGGCAACCAATTCAGGGTGTCCCCCGCCTACTGCCCAGAGACAGCTGGGATAGGCTCCAGCACGCCCCGCGACCCTTGTGAGGATAAGCGGTATGGATAATGGATGGATGGATGGATGTTGTGGGTATATTTTAATGTAAATTGTGTCAGTTAAACCAATGAAGAAACAGTTAGTGGACCACTGAGATTGCCTTGTGTGGCTCTCGATCTCACTGCGTGTGTCATGCTGTTTTGAAGCAAACGGCATATTATTTTGTATTTATTATTTTTCTAAAATGCTGCAATATTGTTTTGTGAGTACATGTTTATTTATTTATATTGTGCTTAAGTTTTTATCCCTTTTTGATTTGGTTTGGTACGGCGCATTTCCTGAGCGGAGAAGAAAGGAGAGAGAGAGACGTGAATTAGAGCGAGGCTGTTCACGTCTGAATAAAGACGCAACAAAACACTGTCCTGTCGTGTCGGTTGTCTTAAACAAGGAAGACGACAAAAGAAATACATGAAGTCAAACCTATATTGTCACCTGACATACCACGGCCTCCGTGATAGATAAGATAAGGAAGAACAACTTTTAAGGGTTACACTCCCAATGCGTACGTCGCGACTATCACCGCAGGGCAGGGGGACTCTCCCGAGCAATTCATCCTCATCGTCAATATTTTGAAGCAGATGTAACGCCTCCTCTACTCTAAAGCTTTTTTTTAAATATACATGGTGAACAGCTGCCTTAATCAATGCAGCCGCTGGTTGCTATGGCAACCTTAATCACGCGATCAAAAAAATTGACGGCGTCAGAAGGGGGTTGGATTAACGCCGAAAATAACACGCTAAACTGACAGCCCTAAGTAGAGTATACATATATATTTCTTTCATTTTTTTTCAATAGCATTTTCAAGAAGTACGTTAAACAGAATGCCATGCATCACACCAAAGCCACAACAATGTGGCATTTTAAGTGAAGGAAACACCTGGTATATCCCAACTGCTTGCAGGCTGAGAGTCCCAACCAGTTATTCCAGTCCTCTGAGCAGACGGTCCTCCACACACCTCTTTTCTGGACTTGCAGGACTGAACTCCGCCCACTGAGACGCACTGACACAAAAACAGTTAACAGTTTATTTGCAAATTATCATTCAAAATAATGTCTACATTATTTGGGGTGGTATTGGCTGACATTGCATCATCCAAGGTGGACTACTTTGTGCTTAGATGTCATTTGGAACAGTAAAGATGTTGTATTAAATATTGTTTGCTCCTGTACCTCCCAAAAATAAAATTGACCATGGAACTATCCTGGTTTCCAAATGAGTTTTTAGATCAAATCAATGTTGAATTATGGTTAAGAAGGTTGATTTGTTTTTTTGGTGGGGTTTTAGTTGAAGACTGATGGTAAATCAATGTCGGTTCAACAACATCTTCTCAGCATTGAAGTTTGTGATGAAAAGATGTAGTTGAATCAACATTGTATTTTGGTTGAATTAAAACATATCCATGTTTGCCCTTCTCTATTTTTCTACTTCAGCGGAGGGAGGTGGGAAGGGGGCATATTCTGAGGGGCAAAGGTCTTTTTCACCACTCACTCACTCACTCACTCACTCACTCACTCACTCACTCACTCACTCACTCACTCTCTCTCTCTCTCTCTCTCTCTCTCTCTCTCTCTCTCTCTCTCTCTCTCTCTCTCTCTCTCTCTCTCCACATATCCATTTTTTTTAACCACTTTGTTTCTGACTGTTTTTTTTGTTGTTGCCCTGAGCACATTTGTGTTGGTCCTGTTTCATGAAAACGTTTTCATTTCTTAGCCATTTCCACGCAGGGCTCTAACTCAAAAATGGTCCACCCCCCCCCCAAACAGACCATCTTTTAGTAAAAGATGCGACACTTCAATGCGAAGTCCTCTACTTTCAGATTGTCATTTGGAAGGCTCTTATACTGTACGTAACCAGATCCGTATTTAACGTTGAGCATAAATGAGCCTTTAGAGGTGTGTTGGACTTCCCGCATAAAACTAGATTGTGTGACGTATTGACTGGTGTGACATGAAGTAGCACCAGCAATTTGCGGGGGACAGTAAGCGTCTCCTCTGCCGGAAATGCAACAGAAGAAGAAGACCCAGCAGCGTATGCGCAATTGCACACTGATTTGCACTTGACTTCATCGCGGCCTTTTCCGTACAGAAAACCAGCTCCGAGTATCTCTCTGCCTGCTTTTTCAGTAAGTTTGAGGAAATTATCTTTCTTGGGTTCTTGCGTCAACTCTAGCTTTAAATCTTACCAAAAAGATGAGACTAGAATCAGGTGGTGGTAAAATTGCAAGCTATAAGATATTTTTAGAGGTGCTTGGATGGAGCCAGGCTTGTCGTTTGCACTTTCCAGTCAAGTGTTTTAACTTGCTGACTGCTGGTTATTTATTCATTTTAATCTTGTCTTTCAGTTGCTGCCCTTCAGTTTGACTGCGCGCTGACCCAGAAAAATTTTTGTACAGCTGGGAAGCATTGGCTTCATTTCGCTCATGAGCATAAAGGGGGCATCCCAACGCATGCTACTGCCTCGGACCCAAGTCAATCTTAGTTTACTGTGGTATTGTTCTTTATTGGACGGATTATGTTATGTGTTATGTTCAAAAAATATATTTTTTTACAGCGATATGGACTGTTGTTCTTACAGTCAATCACTTTAGATTTAGTCTATTTAAATCTTATGGTACGTGGTTAACAAACATTTCAGATTACTAAAATATAACTAAAACTAAATGATCTTATTTGAAATACTGACTATAATTTAATGTATGTCCAAATAGAGATGCTGGGGTTTACTGAAAGTATTTTGATCGCTTCTAATACATTTTTTTAACATTAAACATGTTTTCTGTCATAGGTTTTTCATAGATTTGGGTAAGTAATGAAAAAGCTAACATTTTGTAGTGGACTAACCCAAGATTTGTTTTTAAGATTTATTGTAACATTTAATTCTAATTTAGATGATGGCTGAATTAATGTTGTTTCCTTAACATTGATTCAACAAAAAAATCAAACAAAAAGTGAATGATGTTGTGTGATATATGGTTGAAAAGCAAACGTTGACCCAACATTTTATCAACCTTGCACTTTCTGTATAATTTCTACTTTAGGTTTCAACATAGATTCAACATATAAGATGAACTGTATTTCAACATTGAGTCATCCATATTTTGCTATCTGGGAAGTCAGTCATTTTATGCAGGGTACCTCTATTTAAATACTATTTACCTCTAGTAAAACAAACTAGAAAACAAAGAAACAAAGAAATCTTAAAGTTCATCCTGAGCAATTTGTCCAAAGTTTTAAATGTAATATTATGCAGGAAGGGCACATACCTGTAAAATCCAATTGCCATGCACTCTTGATTAATAAAATCAAACAAAACATGGATTTTATGAAGTTGTTGCTTCCCCACAAGTAAGCAAGAAATCAGATTATTTTCTGTACCACAGTAAAATATTTGTTTGCCTCTTATACAGCTTTAACAGCTGCTGCCTCCGCGACCCGACCCCAGATAAGCAGGATATGATGGATGGATCGACAGCTTTAACATTTCCAAGTCGACTTTTGTGCTTGCAGTGCTCTCCATAATTTTCCATGGTGAAAACTCTCAAGAGGAAAGCACAAAACCCTCTATGATATAGGTGTCAAACTCAAGGTCCGGGAACCAGATCTCCAGACCAGACCTCAACCTAATTTTATGTGGCCCACGAAGGCAAATCATGTGCGTCAACTTCACGTTTCTTGCTAATTGTTTTCACTTCTAATAACACTGATAAGATATTATTTGCTACCAATCCTCTCCTATAAAACAAAGTGAAAAATAACTGAACAATTTCAAATAATTACACCAATAATTTCAAAACTACCTATCCATCAATTTGTTGTGTATATGTCATCATATAAGGCGATCCTACATTTATATGGGTTCACAGTCATAATGGCCCTCCGAGGGACACCATAACTACGAAGTGGCCGCCAACAAAAAATGAGTTTCAATCAATCACATTTTATTTATATAGCACTTTTCATACATAAAAATGCAACTCAAAGTGCTGTAAAACATCCAAAGCAAAACATTAAAAAAAAATATAATAAAAAAATAAATAAATAAATAAATTTAAAAAATCCGTTCATGCCCTCCCTCCCAACAAACCCAAGACAGATATCCATTAGTACGTCAGCAATCATTCACACACACCCACACAAAGTGCACAACCTGATAAAATGTGTTAAAAAGACATGACAAGGCACAGAGAAACCATATGAGGAAAGGGTACCCAAGGGGAGCTCTCTGCGACGAGGGGAATGACAGCCCACGGCTACAAGGACGCCACCACCATAGAGACCCCAGCCCGGATTAGACAGGCGGACCCCACACAAAGTGTAGAGGCCGCCGGCCACCCAGACCTAAGGAGTCCCTGTGATGACAAAATGTAAACGCTTTTATTTTCAAATCTTTACGACCACCACCACTTCCTTTCTGAGAATACCCTTTCCGGTCTGACAATACCCCTGTCTGAGATTACCCTTCCTCCGGCCAGATCCCCTTGCATTTCTGCAATAAAATGAGCACTTTTGATTTTAATGCTAAATGTTGTGTTTTCTATCTCTGTACACATGTTCAAAACTGTGTGTGGTAGCCACATTGTGCCTAGCATTGTTGAGCTTTGCTAACAACTATCATAAAATGTCACTGCCGAAACAGTCACTACCGAAACAGTCACTACCGAAACATACAGAAAGGTTTCTGTTGTGACAAAATGGTTTCGGTAGTGACAATATTATTTTTATTTTATTTTTTAAAATGTAAGTTTTACATAGGGCGGCACGGTGGTCGACTGGTTAGCACGTCTGCCTCACAGTTCAGAGGTTGTGGGTTCTATCCCGGCTCCGGCCTCCCTGTGTGGAGTTTGCATGTTCTCCCCATGCCTGCGTAGGTTTTCTCCGGGTACTCCGGTTTCCTCCAACATTCCAAAAACATGCATGGTAAGTTGATTGGACACTCTAAATTGCCCCTAGGGGTGATTGTGAGTGCGGATGTTTGTTTGTCTCTGTGTGCCCCAATTCAGGGTGTCCCCCGCCTACTGCCCGATGACAGCTGGGATAGGCTCCAGCGCGCCCGCGACCCTTGTGAGGATAAGCGGTATAGATAATGAATGGATGGATGGATGAAGTTTTACATAATATAATACATAGATACATATGTCATACGTAGATCATAATGATTTTAACAATATTCTATTTCATATTATATCTTAATTTAAAGGGAGAAACAACAAAATGCCAACAAGCCTAGCAGAGAGACAGAGTACAGGCAAGGAGTTGACCCTGTGGAATACGAAGAATATTTAATAAAGGAAAGAGAAATAAGAAAGGGAAGGAAGAGGGAAAGATGAAGTCTATCAACGAATCATCCAGCAGAGAGCAAAGGAAAGTCAGAAGAGCATGGAGGAAAAGACAATACCACCGGATGTCTATAAAAAAAACAGAGAGATGGAGTTGTTTTGCTGGGCTTTCTCGCCACATAGCACCTCTAGTGAAGGTGATCAGACACCAGCGCCTAGGTCTAATCTAGCCCCCCCCATGATGATAGAGGCATGTCCAAATCTGCCCTGTTGTGCTTGCATCATTGTGCGAGAAACAATCTTTGATTCGGTTTTGTTATTTTTTCAGCAATCTTCGAACTTAAAAAGAAAAAAAAATACTATTTTCTTTTTCTATTGTTCTTTTTATGCTTTTAAAGCAGAGTCAACCTTGAGACATGCACCTTTGCTGTATAGGTCACAACATTTCATGTTTTTGTACTTTGTAAATGTTAATTACAAAAAATATGATTGAAATGCCACATGAGGAGCGGGATTTGGACCCAATAGCAGAGGTGACACGGACGGTGAAAAGTAAAAGTGTTTATCAACAAAAATACAAAGTAACTATAGAGAGCAGGAAATCTGATTGGGAGAAAACTTGCATACTGACTGGAAGATAGTTTGATGTAGGTGTCACTGAATAATTCAAGTTTATAAACTAAGACATCAGGCCTATATGACATAATAAAGGACAAAGCATAAAAGGACCATAGCAACTGCATAGCAACTGATACATGAAGGAACAACCAGTCACAACGTGCAATGCTTATAGTAATTTGTTCTTTGCAATCAAGGAAGCCATCTGTTAAAATAATCTGAGAAGCTTTCCTTCCTTTCTATTATGTACTTTTATGCTTGTTCAGCAGAGTCTGCCTGGGGAACTTTTTTTTGTGTGTAAAATTTATGTTACAAAAATGTTTGTCATTCCAATTAAATTTTCAGATGGAAGGTGAAACCACAGTTTTTCAATGATGACGTGCCCAGTGATGGACAGGTGACCAGTCCAGTGTGTACCCTGCTTTTCGGCTGATCGGCTGCGATCAACTCCAACCTCCCGCGACCCAGAGTACAGCACAAAGCAGTAGAAAATGGATAAATTAATGTTTCAATAGTTATAATACATGTTAAAAGTTAAATATAGCAAAACTAGTTAAGTGATTACATTGCTACCTTAACACAAAGTATTACTGCAACAACAGTAACAGTATGGTCACTACCGAAACTTTGCAGTCACTACTGAAAAAACAGATGTTTTAACAGAGTTGACCCACTATCACCAAAACCACAAGGGAGAGAACCAGATAACGCCCTGTACCACAAACTAGTGTCCGTCAGAGGCAAAACCACGGTCACTTGGAATTGTACCTCAGTTCCACGGTAAGGTTTCAAATGATCATAGTGAAGCACCTTTCGTGCAGCTTGAGGATCCCTAACATCCAGCAGCATGTAAATGAGTTCGTCATCATTCACAGAAAGCACCTTAAAGAGACACTTGGATGAGCTTAACATTGGCACTTATATAAAAGGTTTGCATGTAAAAATGACATCAGTACTAAAATGCTCCGCCCAAAAGACTCCGTAGTGATTTAAAGGCTTTTTTTGTGATTAGATTTACGACAAATTGCCCTGCCTCTTTTTGGGGTTAGGCCTGTTATTTTTTCGGTCTCAGTGGTATACCTCACGGGAGGGAGGTAAGTGTGGTAATATTGCTTGCTTTGTCAGTTCTGTTATCTAAAATGGTGACCGATCGCCACCAAAATGCAAATGCACATTACTACTCTTGTCCACTTCAACCTGTGAAAGTATAAAAGTGTTCTGCACAGTAGTTTGTTTATTGACAAAAAACGTGATGTCATCATGATCACCTCCACGAAATCAAAAATACCGTGGGGATCGCCTCTCCACTTACACAGGCTGAAGCGGACAAGAGCATGACTGCTCCCACGAACCCCGACTGCTTATATTTCTGACATTTAGCTACGCCAAACTGGTGTCAACTCTCAGGAGGCAGACGGCGATTGACAGCGGGCAAGCGATCAGGCAAGCATGGACCTCCATTCCACCCCCCCGGCAATAGTACAATAATGGTACAGCTAATAACAACAACTAGCTTCAGGCCGTTAAAACAAAAGGCGTTAGCACAACAACATTAGCTCCTTACTGTCCGCGCAGCGTGTGGAGGTGACCATAAGCCTGCGTCTTCATGTCGCAGGATTGCCTCCCAAGCAGTCATGTGCGTTGTCCGACACCGCTTGCAGCCGCGAGAGTGAAGCGGCGTCAGAGTGAGGTAAGAACTCATCGAACACCGGGGCTGTCTTGAACGTGTGCATCGGTTCTCCACAGCCAAGTGTGGCCGCATTGGAACGCACCACAAAATAGAACATGACAACTCTTCATTTTCCTGATCAAAAAATATATCAAATGAACTTGTTAGTCAAAACATGGCCATCCTGGCCCAACGATCCCTTTAAAAGGGTCCAGTTCGGACAAAGTTTTTGTTGTTGTGTGGTAGGATCATTGATCCAAACCAAATTCCCACACCCATAAGGCTTGAAATTATTCTGTTTGTTATATTAATTTTCAAATTTGTGCTCTTGCTCTTCTTGATACAAACGAACCATGTCAAAAAGCAAGCACATGCGCAAAACCAGTTCTGAACCATAGATTTGTGGGCTGGCAGATTCTCTGAGTGGGGCCACTTGGACCTCTGCGGGTAGCCTTGGTTCCTGCCATGACCAAGAAAACAGCGCAAATACCCCGTGCTTGAGTAAGGGGTAGCATAAAAGGACAGGACCATCGCAGGTAAATAGTAATCCCATTCATCCCCATAATCCCCATAATCGATACATCTGGTGTCGACGCAAGACCGGAATCGACTTGACTGGCACCACTTGCACCAAGGAAACGATTTGTACTTCACACTCATGCACATTTTTTTGCACTTTTCCCCATCGTGTTTACCTCACCTACGTATTGCGTTTTTACTTTTTGGAGACTATTTTATCTTGTTTTTTAACTTTTTGAATATAGTAAATTCCGTATGGAGTCACGGGCCAGCTAGCATATAGCTATCTTACACTGGCAATAGCCTAGCTTGGGGCTAAGACAGGCATATTGAAATGCCTACAGACAACAGCGACGAACAGAAAACGCCCCGACGCTGGGGCTGTGGTCCCAGGGGCTGCCTCTGATTCCTTGCCGCCCGCGGCGATGATCTCGGCCAGGAACCCCACGGCAGGCGGGTCCGCCTGTGGCCACCCACCCATCGGGCCACTCCGGGATGCGGTGTCCAGGTACATGAGAGGCCGACCAACGATGACATCATTGGCGACACTCACAGGTGTCGTCCTCGGCCGCTGCTCGGCCTCAGCGGCGCCATCTTGGACAGCGGGGTCGGGAATCTCTCCCCGGCGGTGAGTCTCCTGGCGTTCCCTCTTCACATCACCCACCAACCACCGTTATTATCAGCTAAAGCACCATTAAACTCAATCAGTATCCCGGCAGTATCACCCGCTGTTTTGCCGGAGCCAAAGTCATGGACATAGTTGACATCCTGCCCGGCGTTCTTCACTCTCTTCTACCATCCATAACCCGGCTCATTGTTCACGTTGGGACGAATGATACAATACGTCGACAGTCGGAACAGACAAAGACAGACTTCCATGCCCTCTTTGCCCTGCTAAGCACCTGTGGACCGTCGGTTTGGGTGAGCGGCATTTTGCCGACGCTGTCGCGCGGAGTTGAAGGCTTCAGCCGCCTTTTAATCCTTAACACATGGCTACTACGCACTTGTGGCCACCTTCATTTAGCTTTTATTGACAATTTTAACCTATTCTGGAATCGCCGTCGTCTTATCAGCCGGATGGTGTGCATCTGAACTCCTTAGGCAGCTCTATTTTAGCTGCTAACATCCACCATGCTGTTACTAATTCCACTCCCAGCTGACTCTCGATGACTACTAATCACCCAGCACCTGTTCCCGCGTCCTCACACCGCAATAACAATCTCTCTACAGCCACCGACAGACTAATTTCATCTGCTCACAGCACCACCCTCCTCACCGGCTCTCCCTGCAGGCCCCCATTAGCATCACCACCACCGGTCAGCTTCCCCATCCAAACTGTCACTGGCAGACGCATCCTTCACACACACAAAAAAACGAGGTCTTAATAATGGAAATCCTGTTTATTTGAACTATTCTTATCCGCGCCACCGTGAGCGCAAGTCCAGCACAATCATCAACCTGGCCGTGCTGAACGTACGCTCCCTTACAAAAACAAAACTTTTATCATTAACGACCTGATTTCAGGCAATAATATACAAGGTATTCTTTTATCTGAGACATGGCTTGGTACAGATGCCCCAGTTGCTCTCACCGAGGCTTGCCCATCGAATTTTAACTTTTTATTTTCTACTAGGGATGGAAAAAGAGGGGGTGGGACTACATCAATTTTTAATAATACTCTTTTCTCAAAGGAGATCATTTTTAACAGCTATTTATCATTCGATCATGCCTTTGTTTTTAGCAGTCCCCCTATTCTCTGCATTACCATTTATAGACCACCCCATCACTCGCCCTTTTTTATTTTCAGAATTCTTATCCATTTTATATTCTACTTCAAACAGAATTTTAATATCCGTCGATTTTAATGTACACGTTGATGATATCTTGGACCCGCTGTCCAGAGAATTTTTAAACCTTTTAAACAGCATGGATTTTAAACATCTTGTCTCACAGCCAACTCACAACAGAGGACACACCCTGGATTTGGTCATAACCTATGGCCTGTCCGCTGGTGTGTCCTCTGTTGTTGACCTGGGTGTGTCAGACCATTACTGTGTGTATTTTAACATCGCCAGTTTTAACCATCTGGCAGCACCGGTAAGAAGAGTGAGGAAACACTACCTATCTTCTGAGGTGGCTACAAATTTTATCGACATTTTAAAGTGCACTCCTGCTGACATTTTACCTGCACCCGGTGATTTTGTTGTTGACAATTTTAAAAAGAACCTGAAATTAGCGTTGGACTCAGTAGCTCCACTTTTAATAAAAATGACAAAAACAAAGACTGTACCCCCGTGGAGAAATAATTCAATCACAATTTCTAAAAGAAAATGCAGGAGTGCAGAAAGGAGGTGGAGAAAGAGTAAATTTACAGTACACCACGAAATATGATGTGAACAACTAAAATCCTACAATAAAACAAAATGTCCTATTTCTCACACCTCATTACAGTTAATAAAACAACCCCAGATTCCTCTTCTCCACCTTTGAACTTTTAACTAGCTCTGATTTTAACAAGTCCGCACAGAAACCAACAGACGCTCTCTGTGAGGACTTTGAAGACCACTTCAGAAGTAAAATAAATAACATAAGATCCAGTCTTTTAGCCCGTCACATCACAAGTTTCAGTAAACCTGGACAATCACATTTTTAAGAGGAAACACTGGAAAGTTTTGCCCTGGTTGACGCAAGAACACTTGGTCGAGTTTTCTCCCAGGTAAATCCAACAACCTGCCTTTTGGATCCAATTCCCACATTTCTTTTTAAGACATTTTATGGATTCTTAGAGGAACAAATTTTAAATATAGTCAATTGGTCTCTCCAGACGGGCGTCTTCCCCACCGCCTTTAAAACGGCGGTGATGAAGCCCCTTCTGAAGAAGAGGAACTCTGACCCCAGCGTTTTTAATAATTACAGACCTGTATCCATCTTACCATTTTTAAGTAAGATTTGATATAAACTGGTGTTTTTCCAGTTAAATCACTTTTTAAACACAAATAATATTTTAGAGAATATCAATGTGGTTTTAGGATGAACCACAGTACAGAGATTGCTCTTTTAAGGATTTTAAATGATATTAGATGTACTGCAGACGTGAAAAAACTCACAGTCTTGGTGCTACTGGATCTAAGCGCTGCTTTTGATACAGTAGATCAAACAAATTTTATCAAATAGACTTCAAAACCTAGTGGGCATCTCTGGTACTGTTTTTAACCGGTTTTATTCCTATCTCACAGACCGATGTTTCTTTGTAAGTATGGATACTTGTTCCTCCAGAACCCATGAAATTAAATGTGGGGTTCCCCAAGGTGGGCGGCACGGTGGTCGACTGGTTAGCACGTCCGCCTCACAGTTCAGAGGTCGTGGGTTCGATCCCGGCTTCGGCCTCCCTGTGTGGAGTTTGCATGTTCTCCCCGTGCCTGCGTGGGTTTTCTCCGGGTACTCCGGTTTCCTCCCACAGTCCAAAAACATGCATGGTAAGTTGATTGGACACTCTAAATTGCCCCTAGGTGTGAGTGTGAGTGTGAGTGTGGATGTTTGTCTCTGTGTGCCCTGCGATTGGCTGGCAACCAATTCAGGGTGTCCCCCGCCTACTGCCCGAAAACAGCTGGGATAGGCTCCAGCACGCCCCGCGACCCTTGTGAGGATAAGCGGTACAGATAATGGATGGATGGATGGTTCCCCAAGGTTCAATTTTAGGCCCAATACTGTTTAATCTTTATATGGTTCCTCTTGGGGACATCATCAGGAGACACGGCATCAGCTTTTACAGCTACGCTGATGACACACAGCTGTATATTTCCGTGTCTCCTGATGACTCAGGACCCATTGATACCCTTTTAACTTGCATTTTAGATATCAAGTCATGGATGGCAGAGAATTTCCTACAGCTTCAACGTCCGATTAAATCATCCCAACATGCCAATCCCTCACGGGTGATTTGGTGATGTTCTTTTCTTTTTAATGTTTTGCTGTTGACATATAATTTGAATGACCTCTGATTTATATTGTCAGACCTGAGCCAAAAACAGTACTTCAGGAACACTAGGGTCAGGAATGTATCACTCACAGAAAAACTGAGCAAATGTTGCAGCTTTTTGGTCAGGCATGGCATACACATTGACATACTTAGTCAAATGATCTTGTATTACTTGTAATATCTGTTGCCCACTGCAGTGACCGGAGGTTCAGTGAACACAAACTGAAATCCGTAAACACAAACTGAAATGGTCAGTCAGACTGGATAGAATGTAAATGCGCTCTTCGTTGTGGCACTGGTTTCCTGAAGGCTTCACATGATTTACACAGTTTACAAAAATGTTCAATATTGGATCATTGGACCATTTTGTTCAGTGTACATTGAAACTCCCGCACTGACAGCAATGTTCTCCTATGCCTCTTCCCAGTTGCCATGGTGACTTTAGCGCTAAAGCGCTTTCAGAGGGAGGCAAAACATCATAAATACAAAAGTCAGCACTAACAAGCCATGACAGTAATAATGTGTTAATAATTTCACATTCATTTTGCATTGAAACTTGTCCAGTGAGAATCGTGCACAAACAAAGCAAACACTCGGTATGAAAGATGAAGCAATAATCATATAAAACAATGATTAGCTAATTTAGATCAGTGTCTAATGAGTTTGCTTGTTAGGACAGCGACTTGTGCATGTGACTTGACAAGAGGAGACGTTTTTCCATCGAGTGAGCTCCAGTAAGCAAGGCTTCCTACAATGCAAGGCCGAAATGCTAATAAGCTATAATTATCTTAATTATGTCATTAAGTAAAAGAAAGAGGTTCAAACCAATCTGAGTTTTAGATGTTGTATCCTATTTTGCTATGATAAAATGAGTAGTAGTAGTAATAATTGGCGATTAGCATGATGCTAAGCGCGAGTGGCTAACCGCTACGCTAGCACATTGGGTACATGTTGTATTTACTGTGGTGATATTTGTGAAACTATCCGAGCCAAATTCTGTATAAAATTGTACATAGTTCATTGGGAGTTATTAATTTTGAATGTATCATAATACATTGTGGTTATACTGCAGAAGATTATAAATGATGAACATTGTGATTGGTAGTGATTGTGTATTTTCTACACTCTGTGTGTAGATTGTTTTTTTTCTTGGATTGGACTTTAATTTGGATTTCTCAATGTTGGATGGTTCAGTGGCGAGCCAGACCCCAGGACCAGAACAGACTGTGGTATCTGTCTGAAGTCATCGAACTTCCCAATTGTTCATCTCAACGACACGGATAAGAAGAGACAAAAATAAAACTACCCAGGTAGTAATAGAACAATTACGACAGTGAACACCTACACATTAACACAAAAGGGAAAATTGCTATTTTTGTTTATATTATAGGAGAGCTCCATTTAAGTTCATTTTCTTTACATTGTTTCGTTGCCAAATTGCATTGTTAGCCAATAAATTCATGCTGTTCAACTTCTGTGACTCTCTTTTTCAGAGTCATATTGATGATTAAGGGTTCCCAATATTCCGAACCTAGACGGATGTAAGTGTCATTAGTTTAGACATTGAATACCACTAAGGGCGCTACATAAACTTGGAGAGCCAGCCAGGAGTTGGGTAAATACCTTACCTTGAACACCTTACCTTAAAACTTTGAAGTTGAACAGTGATAATTTATTGCATTATTTTTCTGTGAACATTATCTATTTTAGAGACTGTGGTGATAATACAACATGGATACAGTTCTATCTGAGAATGTTAAAGTGCCTAATTCGCTGATAGTATGTGGTATAACAATGAAGATGAAGAAGTATATGACTATTTGGGACAGTATGGTCTAGGGCTGCTCGCTGAAGCGATTTTGAACTGTAACCGAATTTTCTGGATAAAACAATTTTAATAACGTTCAAATTGGGTGCGTTCGATTTTTTTATTTTTGGTGTATCTAAGACACCGTAGTTTCTGTATTTCTGCTTCCTCCCACGAGCACGCAGTGCGAAAACAACAACAACAACAACATCGCCATGGCTACCGGTGATATGCTCAGGCAAGTGAGCGTTTAGTTAATAAATCGCGCAAATATAGATCTGCAGTCTGTGGTGGTGATGCGGGACACGCATGTGTGTGCCCTGCATGTACAATACAACTTGTGAGCAAGTAACTCAACGTCTGAAAGGTGTCCCATTTTTCTCCTCTACAGCAGACCTCGGGACTATGCATCCGTACTCAAGCTTGACAGTGCATTGTATTATTGAGTGACAGTTTTGCACTAATCATTGATTTATGTTTAAGACCAGGGAGAAAGGTGAAAGGCTAGTCACTAGCTGGTTGGCAAAATCACTGGCTGACAGACTGGTTTACAGACTTGACTGACTACCATCTCTCATGTTGATGATTTTGTTTCAGATGGTATATGCACTTTCTTCTTTCATTATTGGTTTAATTAAGAACAGATCTGAAATTTATTGTGTAAGTAAAATGATGTTAATCCCAATGGATTGTTCTGTATGTATTAAGTTAATTGGACTGGCATTTTGAGTTCAAAGAAAGAATAATTAAGTTGAAATAAAAGTTAGTCAAAATACTTCATTTTTCATTATTTTTATTTTACAAAGAAATCATAATCGGAAAATCTGGTTTGAGAGAAAATAGATTCGATTCAAGACTCCACAAAGATCACAACGACTGAAACAGATGGGTCTGTCAACCAAGAATCTGAGGACACCAGCCCCACTCACCTTCTTGATGCAACTTTTTTCATCAAGTGATTACCAAATCCACTCCCATGATTGTGACTCACCACCACTGCAGGTAGGAGCAGCAGTGTCATCACCAACTAAGAACTACACAACTTTCCTACGTGCGGAGCATCTAAACCACTCCAGAAGTACAGAAAGTAGTGGTTGAACATGTTATTAAGGACAGTGACCCATCCTCCCATTATCTTGGTAACACCAGACTTGGGCCTTTTTCAGGAAGAATCCCATGTCCCAGTTCAGAGTCTGATTATGACACATGGCGTACCAATGTTGATTGTTACCTTGCTGATTCTGCCATGTCTGTCACTTATACAACCACGAAAATGATTGAGTCTTTTTCCACCTGCTGCCATCATTGTCAAGGATCTTGGGCCTAACGCTTCTCCCTATGCCTACCTTGCCCTACTTGACTCTGCTTATGGCGTCATTGATGACGGCGATGAGCTTTTTGCAAAGTTCTTAAACATGAACCAGGACTCAGGTGACAAGCCTTCTGGCTATTTGCAGCGCTTGCAGACTCTGTTGAGTAAGGTCATCAAAAGAGGTGGTCTGGCAGCTCGTGACTCAGATCGTCATCTCAAGCAATTCAGCAGAGGCTGCTGGAACAATGACCTTAATGACCTTAGGTCTACAGCTTGAACACAAGAAAAATAATCCACCTTCCTTTTCTGAGTTACTTCTTTGGATACGTTCTGAGGAGGACAGGCAAGCTGCTAAGTCCAATAGGATGAAACAGCATTTTGGAGCTAATAAATCAATAGCACGGTCAAACACACTCACAGTAGAAGACTATGTTACGGATGATGACTCAGCAGCAGCTATTCCTTACTACCCACAAAGACTTGAAAAATAAATGACGCAACTACAAGCTCAAATGGCTTCGCTATAAGCATCTTTAAGTGCACGACAACCATCTGCTAAATCAGGAACCAAACAGAATTTTAAGCCCAAAGCCCTTGTTGAGGAAAAACCATCACTTTCTCCAGAGTTGAAACCCCTGAACAAGAAGCCCCGCCCCTGGTACTGCTTTAGTTGTGGAGAGGATGGCCACATCACAACTTTGTACAGCAGTGTGGTTAATCCTGAACTGGTTGAGAAGAAGCAGAAAGAACTTAAGAAAAAACACGAAGCTTGGGAGCAAAGTTTAAACTGAATGCAGCTCCTGTCAAGGGATGACCAGGGACTGTAAGTGAGAATAAATGTCCCAACCCAATATCGTAGAAAAAACAGATGTTTACCGAATAGATATTCGGTCCCACCGAGTACAGCACCAGGCCAAGTTATTCAAAGGTCTAGTTGGACATAAATGTGTTGCATATGTTGGAGTATCAGGAGTTGATGCCAAATGTCTCCTTGACTCTGGATCTAAGGTGACCACGATAACTGCATCTTTTCTGAAATCTCACCTACCAGATCACTCCAACCATCCCTTCCAAGCACTTGATGTTGAAGGGGCAAATGGTTTGAATGTTACCTACTTCGGTTATGTACCCAATAACTCTCAAGTTTCCAAAGGAATTTGTTGAGTCTGAGCCAGAAATTTCTACCTTGGCCTTAGTGGTACCAGAGAGAGGTAGTAATTATGACTTACCTGTTCTCATTGGGACGAATGCACTTGATGTCTTATTTGAAGAATATTGCAACGACAAAAACCCAGACTGTTTATCTTCTGTATATGGATATAGACAGATTATCCGTGTACTGAAGTTCAGGCACAAGGTGAACTCCACGGGGAGAATAGGGTTGGCAACACTGAAAGGTAAACTGCAACCGGTCCTACCTGTTAAAGCGAGAGTTTGTTTGGAAGGTCATGTCAGGGCTGATACCACCAGTGACCTTGCTATAATTGAGCAGCCAGAGTCGTCTGTTTTACCGGGAGGAGTATTTGTGGATTGTGCTCTCATCGCCATGCCCAGACATTAGGCCTCACACTTTGCCAATTTGGTTGAGGAATGAAAATGAGCATAATGTCACACTTCCTTCAAATTGTGTCATTGCAGAACTTCATATACCCAAAGAAATCGATGACAACCCTTCTGATCTAAACAAATCCAATGATATTGCAAAATGCTGTTCTGCCATTCCCAAATCAGCGAATAAAATAGCCAAGACATCTTTGACCATTGACTTTGGTGACTCACCTCTTCCAAAAGAGTGCAAAGAGTAATACACAGTCTTAATGAGTATCATGATGTTTTTGCCTGTAACGACTCAGAATTTGGACATGCAACTCGAGTGAAACATCATATAAAATTGAAACATGAAACACTATTCAAACAAAGGTCCCGACCAATCCATCCAAATGGTTACTAATCTGTTAGGAAACATTTGCAGACACTCCAGGATGCAGCAGTGATTTGTGAATCTGATTATCCTTATGCTTCCCCCATTGTAATTGTTCGTAAGAAAAATGGGGAGATCCGACTTTGATTATCACAAACTAAATTCACTGACAATCAGAGACCCCTATGCACTGCCCAACCTTGAGGAAGCCTTTTCAGTTCTTGCTGGATCTAGGTGGTTTTCAGTCATGGATCTGAAATCTGGATATTACCAGATTGAAATGGAGGAATGTGACAAGCCCAAAACTGCCTTTGTGTGTCCCTTGGGATTTTATGAATTCAATCGCATGCCCCAAGGTATTATTAATGCTCCCAGTACTTTCCAACGATTAATGGAGCGGGTCAGTACTGGTGTTTCTTGATGACATAATTGTGCTCTCTAAAACATTAGAAGACATGACATAAGGCTTAAACACGTCATTCAGCAGCTCAGGGAGAATGGTCTGAAACTCTCACCTGAAAAATGTCATTTCTTCCAAAGCTCAGTGCGGTATCTAGGCCATATTGTCTCAAGCAGAGGAGTAGAGACTGACCCTGACAGGGTTAGCGCTCTCTGCACCTGGCCTAGACAACAAACCCTTGGCGAACTGAAGTCTTTCTTAGGCATTGCAGGTTATTACCGCCGCTTTGTCAGAGACTATTCAAAATTAGTGAAACCTTTGAATGACCTCACCGGAGGATATCCACCCTACAAGAAGGGCCCCAAAACATCTATGCCTGGGGGATATTTCAACCCCAAAGAGCCCTTTAATGAGAGGTGGATGACTGAATGCCAAAAAGCCTTTGACTTGATTATTGAAAAACTCACATCTGCACCTGTCCTTGCGTTTGCTGATCCCAAATTACCTTATGTGCTTCACACTGACTCCAGCACTACAGGTCTAGGGACTGCCTTATACCAAGAACAAGATGGTGAAATGAGAGTTGTTGCTTATGCGAGCAGAGGACTTTAAGCAAGTGAAAAGCAATAGCCCGCTCATAAACTTGAATTCTGCGCCCTGAAGTGGTCCATTGTTGAGAAGTTCCATGACTACCTTTATGGTAACGCATTCACTGTTGTAACTGACAACAATCCCCTAACCTATGTTTTGAGATCAAGCTAAGTTAGATGCTGCCAGTTATCGCTGGTTAGATGCTCTTTCAACTTTCTATTTCAACATCAAATACAGAGCAGGAAGGAGCAACCAGGAATCAGACGGTCTTTCAAGACGGCCACATGAGAGTATGGCTGATGATGATGTTTCTACTGAAGAAAAAAAAATTTGCTTCACACCATCTTTCTTCATCACCCAAGCAACAAGAATTACCTGTAGAATCCATCACTGTTTTGTGTCAGCATCGTCTTTTGAGCGAGGCAGATCATTTACCTTCCACGACTCTAGTAGAATCCCTTGCAATGCATCCGGATGCAGTTCCAGATGTTTACGAACAGGGCGAGATTTTTGGGTGTCCTACATACCGACTTATAGTCACGACGAGCTTCAGCAAAACCAAAAGTGTGACCCAATCATTGGACAAATTGTCAAACTCTTGGAAGTGGGTGAGGAGGCCAACTTTGTTCCTGATTCTCTTGAGCTCAAGCTGCTGCTTATAGAAAGAAGAAGGTTGGAAATGAGGAATGGTCTGTTATACAGAACCCGTCAATCAGGAGATGACCTAACATCAATCTGTTGCCCCCACAGCTCTACGAGCTGCGATTCTTAAGACTTTACATGAAGATATGGGGCACTTGGGATTGGAGAAGACCCTGGATTTGGTTAGGTCAAGATTCTACTGGCCAAAGATGGCTGCGGATGTGGAAGGTAAAATCGGGACATGTGGATGTTGTGCTAGGAGGAAGACACAACCAGAAAGGTCAGCGCCTCTTGTGAACATTAATACAACTCGACCCATGGAACTGGTCTGCATTGACTACTTATCTATTGAGCCTGACAGTCATAATACGAAAGACATCTTGGTTATCACAGACCATTTTACCAAATATGCTGTTGCCATACTGACAAAAGATCAAAAAGCTACCACCATTGCCAAAACACTTTGGGAACAATTCCTAGTACACTACGGGTTTCCTGAACGATTGCTTAGTGATCAAGCCAGGAATTTCAAATCACAATTTATTAATGAACTGTGCACCTTAGCTGGCATTACTAAAGTGCGAACAACTCCATATCACCCAAGAGGAAACCCTGTAGAGAGGTTTAACCGAACACTTTTAAGCTTGTTGGGAACATTGAAAGAAAAGGAGAAAAGTAATTGGCGAGACTATGCAAAACCACTCACTCATGCCTATAACTGCACCAAGAATGATGTCACAGGTTTTAGTCCATATGAATTGATGTTTGGACGCCATTATCCGTGGACATTGAATTCTGTTTACCTGTGAAAGATGGTTCTCCAAAATCCCACTCCCAATATGTGAAACATCTGAAGGCACGACTAGAAGAGAGCTACAGGATTGCAACCAGAAATTCACAAAAAGTTGCAAACCGAAATAAAAGTTGTTTTGACTAGACGGTGAGGGAATCTACACTAGAGGAAGGAGATCAAGTTATAGTGAAAAAATTGAGGTTCCAGGGCAAGCACAAACTTGCTGACAAGTTGGAATCTACAATCTACAAAGTCTTGGAGAAGATGTCAGACATACCAGTATATAAAGTGCAGCCCATCAATGGGGATGGTCCCGTTCGAACACCAACCAGAAATAGATGCGGTGGAAGCCGAAGGTTTTCCCTCCATACCGTCAAGTACCACTACGTTACAACCTCACGACAGTCCGGGTGATAGCAGTCCTTATGCTATCCGTGTTGGACCACATCTCGAGTTGGAAGGAAGTGAGAAGGCCGAGGTCATGGTTGAGAAGTCTTCTGATGGTGGGTGCAATATACAACCAGTTTTGGAGAATAAAGGGGGAACCGAACAAACGGAATTGAAGCTATTGATGAGAAGGCAAGCCACGTAGATGGAGAAATTGTGAACGTTCAACAGAATGTTGACCTGAAACATGCACAACCATCTGAAGAATCTGACAATGATACCGCTATAGACAGATACACAGATGATTTAACAAGATGATCAAGCAGAACCAGACAACCCCCTGACCGTTTACACTATAGTCAGTTAGGGAAGCCGTTATTGATTTTTTGCACAGAGTCTCTTGCAGAGCTTTAACAAAGCGCTTGAAACTGTTCGTGCCTATGACAGTTCTCATATGAATGATAGATCAGCTCATGAAGGGACTCATGCAGATTCAAGATGGGAGAGTGTAGCCCACATCAAATCTATGATTACTAAACCTGTGTATACCATTAGATGTAATACCATATTTCACCATCAGGTAGCGCATCTCGCTAATACATCGTCAAGGCCATTGACAGGTAACATTCATTTTGCATTGAGACTCATCCAGTGAGCATCGTGCAAAGCAAACACCCGGTATGAAAGACGACGCGAAAATCATAAAGCAAGGATTAGTTAATTCAGATCAGTGTCTAATGAGTTTTCCTTGTTAGGACAGTGACTTGTGACTTGACAAGAGGAGACGTTTTTCCATCGAGTGAGCTCCGGTAATCAAGGCTTGCTCCAATGCAAGGCCGAAATGCTAATACGCTATAATTATCTTAATTATGTCATTAAGTAAAAGAAAGTGGTTCAAACCAATCTGAGTTTTAGATGTTGTATCCTATTTTGCTATGATAAAATGAGTAGTAGTAGTAATAATTGGCGATTAGCACGATGCTAATCACGAGTGGCTAACCGCTACGCTAGCACATTGGATGCATGTTGTACTTACTGTGGTGATATTTGTGAAACTATCTGAGCCAAAGTATGTAAAAAATTGTACATAGTTCATTGGGAGTTATTAATTTTGAATGTATCATAATACATTGTTGTTATACTGCAGATGATTATAAATGATGAACATTGTGATTGGTCGTGATTGTATATTTTCTACACTCTGTGTGTAGATTGTTTTTTTCTTGGATTGGACTTTAACCCTTGTGGTCACTACAGTGGACAGCTATTTTAAGTTGCTTTCGCCTATATTAATTAATCCAAAAAATATATTTATATTTTGAAAAATAACATCAAATCATAATTAATGCATGACAGGGTGAAAAATAATTTAAAAATCTAGATTAATTCATATAGACGAAAGCAACTTGTAAATAGCTGTCCACTGTAGTGACCGCTATGCATGAAAGGGTTAATTTGGATTTCTGAACCTTGGATGGTTCAGTGGCGAGCCAGACCCCAGGACCAGAACAGAGGACAAGTCAGGACTTCGATATCTGTCTGAGGACATCGAACTTCTCGATTGTTCTTCTAAATGACACAGATAAGAAGAGACAAAAATAAAACTACCCGGGTAGTAATAGAACAATTACGACAGTGAACACATACACATTAACACAAAAGGGAAAATTGCTATTTTTCTGTTCATATTATAGGAGAACTCTAGTTAAGTTTCCTTTCTATATATTGTTTCGATGCCAAATTGCAATGTTAGGCAATGAATTCATGCTGTTCAACTTCTGTGACTCTTTTCTTCTGAGTCATATTGATGATTAAGGGTTCCCAATATTCCGCACCTAGACGAATGTAAGTGTCATTAGTTTAGACATTGAATACCACTAATGGTGCTATATATATATATATATATATATATATATATATATATATATATATATATATATATATATATATATATATATATATATATATATATAAATACATATAAAAAAAAATAGGGACTATATATATATATATATATATATATATATATATATATATATATATATATATATATTATGCTAAATGTTCAATTAAACAATACAAAATAAAACCAAAACATAATGATAATCAGTGGATATCAAAACGGCTAATGAATGCTTATAAAAAGAAAAAGTCATTATAAAGGGAATTTATGAAATATAGAACTAAAGAAGGGAAAAAGCAAATGTAAGAAATATAAAATAAATTACTATTATGAGAATATGTAAAAAAGAATATTATACCAAACTACCAGAGCTGGGCACTTGACCATTTTTTGCCGGTCCGGCCGCGACCCTCCACCCTTGACTTGGGTACCCTTCCGGCCGCGACCCTCCGGCCATATTCATAAATATTGTCGACCCCCGACCCGTTCCGCCCCCCGACCCAAAAAAAAAAAAGCGTCTGTGATTGACATCGCTGCGGGAGAAACACTAACGGCAGAGGCTTTTAGCTGGCTAATTTACTATTCAAACCCGCTGTGTACACGCTTCAAATGCGGCAGTTGTACATACCTGCGTGTGCTTACCTGCATTGTGAGCCCCGGGGTTGGATTTGTCGTACTGTATAATTATTTGGGTCCAACGGACGGTCAGAAGTCGCAGTCAGGTTACTTATTTATTTTCCACACTTCCCCTCCTTCCCGGCCTTCAAAATAAAAGCATACCAGTAAACCACACACAGCAGGGTTTGCTATGGCGTATTTCCGGAAGTACGGTACGCCGGAAAAAGTGCATGAACTCCACCTTGATGTGCTAGCGTCATGCTGGAGTGCTGCGCGAAGCTTGAATATACTCGTCGCTTGAAAAAGACAGCGACAACAATGCATATCGTGCCTGCTACAAGAATAAAGGGACCGAGATGACTACGCGATGCATTTAATTTTATTGTGAAAACGATCTGGAAGGTGGCGACTAAGGGGGAATGTGGGAAGGTAAATTCTTTACACACACAACGCTGCCAAACTAGTTTTGCTTTGCAGCAGCTTTGCAACGAGCTGCGTGCTGCATTCTCTCCTCCGTGTGGGAAACTGTTTGTCATCGCAATGTAATGGATCGATCAGAGCAGCAACAAGGCCTGTCGCCAACAGCACAATGCGTTGGTCACGTGAATCAATGTGGCAGTTGTTTGTGTAAGAAGAGACGTGAGACAGCAACGTGCGTTCAAGCGTGTTTGTATTTCCTTATTGTCACATCACGTAACCCACGCCTCCCGCCTGCAATGGGGCATACCATTACAAGAGGTGGCGGGGGGGCAATACCACAATCCCTATAACAGCAGTTGTCGCTCGCGCCGACGCGGGAGTAGGCTGAGATGATTTTTGGCCGCCTCGCGAGCACGTCACACGCATGAGGGCCGATTAGTGGGCCGGACCAAAATCAACTTCCGGCCATGCTTAGTCCAGCCATTTTTAAAAATTCACCCCCCACCCCTCCGCCCCAAAAATGGGCATCCGGCCGGGCCGGAGGGTCGGACCGGTCCGGCCCAGTGACAGACTGCCCAGCTCTGCAAACTACTAGAAAATAAACAATATTAAAGGTATGTCACAGTGAATAATCAGACTGCGGCACCGGCAAAACAATATTAAAGGTGGAATATATTAAATACTGTGATTAGGAATAGCCCTGGACAGGATAACTATCCACACGATTTTATAGAAAATGTTAAACACATTAACAATATGTATGAGGTCATGGATGAGTTGAACAGGTTTTTTTTTGTAAATATTGGGCCAAATTAAGCAGGAAAAACTCCCTCAACCTGATACAGCATTGAAACAAACGGAAGTTAAATGTCTCTTGAAGCTGTTGAAGAAAGAGAAAGAAAGAAAAAAAAGTGATATTGTCGATAGCTGCAAAGATGAAACATCTTCTGTTTGTTATCAAATTGATATGAAAACAGTAAAAAGGTCTTCCTGGGAATATCTCAACCACTAATGTACATTGCCTACTTATCATTTCAAATTGGGCAATTTCTAAATAAAATGCAAACTGCAAAAATCATTGCACAATTGTGCCATCTGTGGCCCCTTCTCAAGTTTTCCAATTTTTTTACGGATGTCTTTTTTTTTTTTTTTTTTAAGTCTTTCCTTTCCCCCTTGGGGTTTAAGATTAGGGGATGTCATTAATATTTGTCGACTGTGGGCAAGTGAAGCCCTTTGAGTTTTTTTTGTGAGGAAAGTCTATATAAATTGGACTTGACTTCACTTTTATGTATGATGACCTCCTGCCATCGCGCTGTATAATCTGTTTGAGTTAATGAACACGCAATTTAGCACCTGCTATTTGAAATCTGGGTATAAGATCTGAGTTTATGTCTCGAAACTCACTCCCAAAACATATCCATGCCTTCCATAAAATGACCTTTTCTTGTTTTAGAATTTGAACTTCTGTATAGCATCTTTGAGTGTATAAAAAGTGCTTAAAAATATTCATTCATTCATTCATTATCCTCACAAGGGTCGCGGGCGTGCTGGAGGATATCCCAGCTGTCTTTGGGCAGTAGGCGGGGGACACCCTGAATTGGTTGCCAGCCAATAGCACGGCACACAGAGACAAACATCTGCACTCACAATCACACCTAGGGGCAATTTAGACAGTCCAATCAACTTACCATGCATGTTTTTGGAATGTGGGAGGAAACCGGAGTACCCGGAGGAAACCCACGCAGGCACGGGGAGAACATGCAAACTCCACACAGGGAGGCCGGAGCCGGGATCGAACCCACGACCTCTGAACTGTGAAGCGGACGTGCTAACCAGTCGACCACCGTGCCGCCACTTAAAAATATTATCATATTAAATATTAAAATAACATTATGAATGCAAAACAAACAATGCAAATCTCAACGTTTATCCAAAGGTTTTATATATAATGTTATGCAATACCTGTAATGTTACCAATCGCCATGCACTCATGATAAGTAAAATGGCCCAATATGTCTAGCTTGTGCTCTGGGATGGAGGGAAAAAATAAATAAAATCACTTCAGGCCCCATCACTTCAATGCCGCTAAACTTAAGTCCCTGTCAGTCATGGGACTTTTGAATTGTCTCTGGTGGTGGCTGTGTGCCTCACCACAGCCAAGCTCGTCCTCTCCATTGCCACATTGCACCTCTCCATCACACTGTTCTGCGCTTCTGATGCACTGAGAGGAAAATCCACAGCGAAACCTCCCAACACAGCTCAGACCCACTATGGAGACACAGAGGGGAAAGAAAAACAGATTCTATAATTTTTTTCCCCAAAATTTATTGAAGATGATCAAATCCTTTGTGATGAGTTGTAGTGTATCACAGATTGTGTGAACTTGCAGTGGAGCCTGTGACGGTTGTCTTTGCTCTGCTTAATGGACTGAGAGAGTAAAGTGTTTTGAGTTTATTCCAGCAGCCCTGGAGTTTATCGGACTGCTAAAGGAATCATCTACTCAAACTTGTTAACTTTTCACTTTTCATTATTTTACCTTATCTTTTTCTTTATTATATTATATTATATTTATTCATTAGAAAAAGTTTAGGCTTTAAAGTCAGTGAATAATTAGACTATGGTTTAGACCTCCAAGTGTAATGATCTGTCCAGTGTGCCCAAAGACCATAGGAATAGGTCCACATGGTGAGCATTTTTTTTTTTTTTTAATTAGACCCAGTTGTATGTTTTCATCTACATATTGCTAAACCTAAAAGGAAGTCGGACATTTTGAATTCACTATAGAATTCCGCATCACAATCACTCGGAAGAGTGTTTAGGCCTTCCTAATATTAACATACAAAATTTGTGATTTTTCGTGAAAGCTGTTGCCATGGAAACACGCAGTTCGCCAAAAAAACACGCTCATTTTGAGGGTCTGAAAATGCATGAAATCTCACGAAACTTTGCACATACATCAGGCCTGGCGAAATCATCAATATTTTTTTCTTTTTTTGTACAACTGGTAAAAAATGGCTTGCTAGCGCCCCCTAGAATTTTTTTCCAAAATCAGCCCCGGTTGTACCTTTCACCTAGATCGATGAAAATTTGGTGGTTTTTGTACCTGTTCAAGGCCTACAAAAAGTCTCTTGGAGTCATAGGCAAAACCAAACAGGAAGTCCGCCATTTTAAATTAAGTTTAAAGTATGAATTCGCTCTGATTAAAATAGCTGCTGGAACTTGACTCACATGATAATTTCTTCTAAAAAACTACTGACATTTGACAAAAGTCGAAGCCTGAAAACATCTCTGAACTTATTTTTCATCATAGTGGTAGCGCCACCTAATGGCTAAAGTACATGTTAATCAGGTCGACCTCAGAATTACTCAGAAGACTCCGTAGACCTTCCTGATGTTGAAATACGATGTTTGTGATTTTTCGTGAAAAGCTGTCGCCATGGCAACGGGCAGTGCGCAAATAAAACCACGCAGATTTTGACGGTCTAAACATGCATGAAATCTCTCGAAACTGCACACACATCAGGCCTGGTGAAATCTTCTTTTTTTTGTTGTTTTACGTTGCGATTGTTTAAAGAATGGCTTGCTAGCGCCCCCTAGAATTAAAAAAAAAATCATCTCCGGTTGTACGTTTCACCTATATCTACGAAAATTTGGTGGTATATGTAACAGGTCACGACCTACCAAAAAGTCTCTTGGAGCCATGTGCTAAACCTAACAGGAAGTCCGCCATTTTCAATTTACTTTACAATTCGGCATCACAATGACTTTTAAAGCAGCTGTAATGTGATCCACATGATCATTTCTATTATTCAATTCTGATGCATAATTGCTCAGAAGAGTGTGTTGACCTTCCTGATGTTATAATACGAAATTTTTGATGTTTCGTGAAAAGCTGTCACCATGCCAATGGGCAGTTCGCCAATGAAACTATGCTGAATCTCACGAAACTTTGCACACACATCAGGCCTGGTGAAATCATCTTTGTTTTTCTGTATCATGCAATTGTTTAAAAAAAATAGCTCGCTAGTGCCCCCTAGAATTAAAAAAAAAATCAGACCCAGTAGTACGTTTCACCTATATCTACGAAAATTTGGTGGTATATGTAACAGGTCAAGACCTACAAAATAGTCTCTTGGAGCAATGTGCTAAACCTAACAGGAAGTCCGCCATTTTGAATTTACTTTCCAATCGGTCATCACTTGGACTTTAAAAACAGCTGTAATGTGATCCACATGATAATATCTCGTCAAAATTTCACACACTTGATTAGAGTCTACACCTGAAGACATCTCCGAACGTCCTTTACATAATAGTGGTAGCGGCACCTACTGGCTTAAGGAACTTCATGTTTTATTGTTTCATGATTTCCTGGCAGGTTAGCCAGATCTACCTAATCTTTGCTCGGGAGAGTATTCAGGCGTTCATGATGATAAAACACGAAAATGGTGATTTTTCGCAAAAAGTTGTTGCCATGGTAACACTCAATTTGCCAATAAACAATGCTCATTTTTCGAATGTAAGCATGCACGAAAACTCATGAAACTTTGCACACATATCAGGCCTATTAAATTCATCAAAATTTAATTAGTTCATTGTTCAATCTTTAAAAGATGGCTCGCTAACACCTAGATGTACGCAAATATGTTAGTATTTGTAACAGGCAGAGACCTATAAAAAAGCCTCTTGGTGCCATATGCTAAACCTAACAGGAAGTCCGCCATTTTTAATTTACTTTAATGATGCGGCATTGCTCAGTTGTATAGTGGTTGTCCCCCAATGTAGAGGTTGTGAATTTGATCCCCGTACCTTTTGACTGTGTCGAAGTGTCCTTGAGCAATATATTGAGCACTCAGTTGCTCCTAGTGTCATCAGTCGGTGAATGATGAGTCAATGTGAAGCGGTTTGCAGTGCCTTGTAAGTGGAAAAGCATGATCCAAGTGAAAACCAATTTACTATTTTACCATTTAATGAGGATGTGAACCCATCATTAATCATCGTTAATTATTGTCCTCTGACTCCTAGGTGACGGGACGAGACATCCGATTGACCCCCAGTGTCATTAAGGAGGTAGTTGTGCCTCTTCCTCCTTATTGACAATAACAAATGTTGAAACTGAGAGCATTTTTTAATGTTTAGCTGAAAACCATAATGACACTGGAACAAGAAGTAAAGTAATAGGATGTGTCAGACATGTTCCTCACCTCCAAGGCCAACACCAAGCACAAGAGTGAACATCATTATGATACATGAAGCAATTATCAACTCCATGCGATGGGCCAGTAGTCTTTTCTTCCAGCCTTTCACCAAATCATCCTCTGTTGAAAAAGTATAGGTACAGAGTAGACTTTTACTGACTCAATATAAAAAGTAACCAAAAACTCTCTCTCATTATTTTATAACAACCTAAATCACAAGTGTCAAGCTCTGGTCCTGGAGGGCCACTTTCCTGCATCTTTTCAAATTCTCCCTGCTGCAACACACCTGTTTCAAATTATCAGGATAGCATCAGGCTCCTTCAGAGCTTGCTGGTGAGCTGATCATTTGTATCAGGTATGTTGCAGCAAGGAGAGATGGAAAACATGCAGGAAAGTGGCCCTTGAGGACATGAGTTTGACACCTATAGGCCCTGATACACCAAACCGACGTCGGAGGTCGTGAAGCGTCATGTGTCGCGTCTTTAAGCACCGTCTGTTTGGTATAGTGGCCACTGTCGTAGTGTCGTAACCCGTCTGTAAGCATCTTGGGGGCGTTTACGAATGTTGAATCGGCGTCGCCACTCGTGACATTTGGTCACTCTGATTGGCTGCTAGTTAGCAAGTCAGCGCGCAGAGCACCAACGGGAAGTGAGACATGCGGAAAAACAGTGAGTTTTTCTAACTCACTGACAACAAACATCATAACAATAATTGTCCTGAGATTGAGCCAACCAGAGCAGACATCTCCCCACGTATCATCATCCAAGGTCGCATTTATTTCCAGTTCCCATTGTCTTTTTATCTGTTGTATGTTGCCTGACATATCCATTAATAATTTTGAAATGACTCCTGGTCATGGCATGAGACTGGGCCCAAAACACTGGTCAGCTCCCTTCCGTCCTACCACAAACCTTGGTCTCTCGTCCGCTCTCGTATCAGGAGAAGAAATCGCCCACCTCATCCACATCCCCATTGCAACATCCATCTGGAAAATAAATACAGTATCCTAGACAGGCGTGACCACCCTCTCCTTTCTGTTGACTCCCAGCCCCTGCTTTCACCCCACATGAGCCCAGTAACCCCCAACTACCTCTGCTTTCCCCTCTGGTCATCCCTTAGCCGTTTCTGCGTCCTGTGACCCGATGCTCCATGCCGGTCTTCACACCGGCACCGTGCCGAGTTCCCGCTCCTCTCTCCGTACACCCCTCATCGCCCAGCTCAAATTCCTCTGTGTCATCCACTCCATCTCCATCGTTCATCAAGCCCGAGCCACTCCCCAAACCTCCTCGTCCCTGTTTCCCCTGACTACACCGATAGTTGGGGATTCCATAGTTAGGAATATCCGCTTCTTCAATGCAACCACACACAGTTTTCCTGGAGCCATGGTCCCTGACATTTCGGAAGAACTCCCCCGCCTGCTGCAGGCATCGCCTGCCTCCATCCAGAGAGTCATAGTACACGTGGGAACAAATGATACTGCCCTCCAACAGTCCGAGCTCATCAAAGCCGACTTTAATCGTCTTTTAAATTTTTGGGACAGCTGCGTGAAGTCAGTTTTTATTAGTGGTCCCCTACCAACACTTGGTCGTGGCTCAGTTCATTTTAGCAGAATTCTCAGTCTTCACACTTGGCTCCAGTCCACCTGTAGGTCCCACAACGTTGTTTTTATTCATAACTTGTTTTGGGAACGTTTTTCCTTCTTTTTTTTAAACTGATGGCATCCACCCCAACAAATTAGGGGAGCCGCATGCTTGCGCCTAATATACAGTATGCTGTCCACTCATATCCACGTGACTATTTACTTCACACATACGGACACCCCTCACTTCATCTACTCTGTTACCTCTAAACCCTGTTTCTTGTGAAGTCCCCCCCTACCTGGTCCACATGTCACTACAGCCCTCAGTTACTAGTTTCCCCCTCTCAGACAGCTCTACACATAGTTTTAAATCTGTAAACAAAGGCAATCAACTCTACATCCCACACAGTTATCCTCACACCGGCTTCCAGCACAAGTTCAGTTACCACTGCCACTCAGTAAACTCCATCCCATCATTCTGGTCCCAGTGCCGCGAAATTTCCCACCGCACTATACAGCACGTTAACTTAGCCAACCTCCGAATATTACCTAAATCCTCCCAACCCACCAGAAATTCCAGTATGAAACTCGCCCTCTTCAACACCCGGTCTCTAAACACCAAAAGTCTCATCCTCCAGGAATTCATCATGGACAATAACCTGGATTTTCTCTGTCTCACTGAAACCTGGCAAAAACCTCTGGAATACTACAATCTCAATCAAACCACTTCTGTTGCATACTCATACATGGATAAACCACGCACAGAATCCTGTGGTGGTGGGATTGCTGTTATTCACAGACAATCCATAAGAACCACCCTCATCACCATCCAAGCCCCTTCTTCCTTTGAGCACCTGTCCTTCAGACTCTCTGGTCCTAAACCCCTGATCACCTCAATCATCTCAAAAATCTCAGTCCAACACTGCCCCAGTCCCCCAAGGTGTCCTGCAAGGCTCGGTGCTTGGCCCCCTCCTCTTTATACTTTACATGATTCCCCTTGGTCACATAATACACCTCCATGGTCTCAATTTCCACTGCTATGCCAATGACACCCAGCTCTATATCTCCACCAAATCCATTACTGCTGCCACCCACTCCACTATCATCAACTGCCTGCCTGACATGCAGACCAACTTCCTAAAACTCAAATAGCAACAAGTCAGAAATCCTCATCAAAAGACTTCTCACCTCCTGCCCTGACTTTGTATTGACGGCTTCACCACCCCCGCTTCTACCCATATCCGTAAACTTGGTGTCATCTTTGATTAGTCTCTTTCATTTGAAACCCATATCAACCACATCACAAAAACAGCTTTCTTTCACCTCAAAAATATCGCCCGTATTCGCTCCTCTCCCTCCCCCTCAGCTGCTGAAACACTGATTCACGCCTTCATTTCCTCACGACCTGATTACTGCAATAGCATCCATTATGGCTTACGCACCAAAACCCTCAACAAACTTCAATACATCCAAAACTCTGCTGCCCGTCTCCTAACTTAGTCCCGCACCCCGACCACATCACCTCAGTCCTCCAACACCTTCACTGGCTCCCCATCAAACAGCAGATCCAGTTCAAAATTCTTCTCATCACCTTCAAGGCCCAAACAACCTCGCCCCCTCCAACCTCACTGACCTCCTTCACCATCACACCCCTACCTGCAATCTTAGATCTGCCCACGGTAACTTCCTCACCCCTCCCATCAGACCTCAGTACCAGACCTGGGTCGATAGAGCATTCTCTATTGCCGCCCCCTCCCTCTGGAACTCCCTCCATCATCCCTTCAGACACATTCACACTCTCCCCTCTTTTAAAAAGGCACTAAAAACCCACCTTTTCAAATCTGCTTTCAGCCTCTATCACACTATCATCCCGTCATAATCTTTAATATACTATCGCACCCACATAGTTTTTAAAAAATATTTATGATTGTCTTTCTCTGTTCTCGTTGTATGCTTCAGCTGTTATTTTTATTGATTTATTTATTTTTTACCATGTAAAGTGCCTTTGAGTGTTTTTAAAGCACTATACAAATAAAATGTATTATTATTCTCCATCCATCCATCCATTAACTATACCGCTTATCCTCACAAGGGTCGCGGGCGTGCTGGAGCCTATCCCAGCCGTCTTCAGGCAGTAGGGGGGGGACACCCTAAATTGGTTGCCAGCCAATCGCAGGGCACACAGAGACAAACAAACAACTGCACTCACAATCACACCTATGGGCAATTTAGAGCACGGTTGTCAAACTCCAGTCCTTGGGGGCCACCCTCCTGCATGTCTTAGAGCAGGGGTGTCCAGCTCTGGTCCTCAAGGGCCACTTTCCTGCCTGTTTTCTAGCTCTCCTTGCTGCAACGCACCTGATGATCGTTAGAAAGCTCTGAAGAAGCTTGATAACGATCATCAGGTGTGTTGCAGCAAGGAGAGATAGAATACAGGCAGGACACCGGTCCTTGAAGACCGAGTTTGGACACCCCTGTCTTAGAGGTTTCCTCGTCCAACACACCTGATTCAAACAATCGGGATCAAGATCAGGCTCCTGCAGAACTTGCTCATGAGCTGATCATTTGAAACAGGTGTGTTGCAGCAGGAAGAGATGGAAAACTGGAAGGACAGCGGCCCTCGAGGACCGGAGTTCGACACCCCTGATTTAGAGTGTCCAATCAACTTACCATGCATGTTTTTGGAATGTGGGAGGAAACTGGAATTCCCGGCGAAAACCCATGCTGGCATGGGGAGAACATGCAAACTCCACATAGGTTGGCCGGAGCCGGGATCAAACCCACGACCTTCGAACTGTGAGGCAGATGTGCTAACCAGTCGACCACTGTGCCGCCTATTATGATTATTATTATTTTTTTTTTTAATAATAATAATAATTATTATGTCATGTCATGTCATCTTCCAAACCGCTTATCCTATATAGGGTCGCGGGGAATTGCTGGAGCCTATCCCAGCCGTCAATGGGCGAAGGCAGACTACACCCCGAACTGGTCGCCAGCCAGTCGCAGGGCAAATAATAATAATAATAATAATAATTATTATTATTATTATTATTATTATTATTATTATTATTATTATTATTATTAATTTGTTTGTGCACTGGCGGCACGGTGGTCGACTTGTTTGCACGTCCGCCTCACAGTTCAGAGGTCGTGGGTTCGATCCCGGCTCCGGCCTCCCTGTGTGGAGTTTGCATGTTCTCCCCGTGCCTGCGTGGGTTTTCTCCGGGAACTCTGGTTTCCTCCCACATTCCAAAAACATGCATGGTAAGTTGATTGGACACTCTAAATTGCCCCTAGGTATGATTGTGAGTGCAGATGTTTGTCTCTGTGTGCCCTGCGATTGGCTGGCAACCAATTTGGGGTGTCCCCCGCCTACTGTCCGAAGACAGCTGGGATAGGCTCCAGCATGCCCTGCGACCCTTGTGAGGATAAGTGGTATAGTTAATGGACGGATGGATGTTTTAGCACTTGTTTCCAGACATTGAATGTATGTTTAACCCATACATTTTCAACTTTACTTTGTTTTGAGACTGCAGACTTAAAAAAGGAACAGCTGAAACGGAAATACCTGGCAATGAATGCTCCTCCAACGAAACCCAAGCACTTCCGGATCTTGTATGATCCAGGCCGCCATTTGATTTTATTTGGGCAGCCTAATAGTACAGTTTAATGTTAGGAAGTCCCAGCCCTCCATGTTGTTTATCCGCCATCAAGATTTTAAGGCGAACTCTTGGTCTTTTTTTCTGCCAAATAAATGTTGATATTGAATTATCTAATGAACTAAATGCAGACTGGGGTATGAAAGTAGGGAGGCTTTGAAACAAAAACAGTAACGGTAATGGCAGAAATTCAGTTTTACCGTCAACCTTTGTTCATCAATGTGGGCAGTCGAAGGTGGTTCTGTCTTGTCCGTAGCGACACATCTTTTTATCCACAGCTTTGAATTTCATTCAAGTTCTCATACGGACTCAAAGGAACTTTTTATCTTCTTGTATTGGAGGTTTTGCAATTCAACAAAATTAGCAATGTCGTTCAGTACAATAGGTGGATAACATTTACTTAAACGGTCAAAAGCTGTTTTGCTTCCGTGACTACCAGCACACTGTCTACCACTCTTGTCTGCACAGGGGGTCAATTCAGTTGTGCATGCGCAGTAAATCTCTAATCAGAATTATCAAACTAATTAAACAATTATTGGCAACACAAATGTCTAAAGCCTGTCGTTTACCTATAGACATTCCCGACCCTAATTGGAAGGCAAGTAGGCGTACAATTACATAATAAACAAATTAGAGCCAAATTAAATTTTAGTAAATTACTATCACTAACACTAATAACATTACAGTTAACGTTACAGTAATGTAACTAGAAACTTAGTCATTACACTATACGTGAGCAAATGTTATACAGTGATGTACAATGTACAACTGATACAACAAATAAAAAAAATTCCTTTAACTGTCCACCTCACAGATAAGACATAACTTATCAACGGGTCTTTCCAGGGTGTTTGTCTTTGTCTTGATCATCAGGCATCTCACGTGCTCTTGTGCATCAGGAATAATACAAGCGATAATAATTCCCAGCAACCATGAGCCACGGGGCGCTGATTCATCAATTATCATGACAATGTCTCTAGTAGACAGGTTCTTCTTGAGCTGCGTCCACTTTTGACGTTCTTGTAAGAGCGGAAGGTACTCACGCAGCCATAGTTTCCAGAATAAATCCGCAAGATATAGAATCTGCTTTCATCTTCTGCGTGTATATGAGTCCTCTTTACTGAACAATCCAGGTGGCATCACAGGCTGTGTCTTCATCAGTAATAAGTGATTTGGAGTCAAGGCTTCAAGGTCTGCGGGATCGTATGTTGTTGTTGAGAGTGGTCTGTCATTCAGTATGTATTCCACTTCACACAGCAATGTCTGCAGTCACTCATCATTGATGGTTTGTTCCTTGAGCACAGAGCCTCATTACCTTTCTTACGGAATGGATCTGTCTTTCCAAAACTCCCCCGAAATGGCAGGCGGCAGGTGGGTTAAAAACCCATTGGATTCCTCTTTGCATTAGTGCATCTTGGATCTTTGATTCCATTGTTGAATTGACTCTCTCAGCTTAGGCTCAGCGGCTCCAATGTTACTCCCATTGTCTGAGCGCATAACTTCTACTTGCCCTCTTCTGCACAATAAACGACGAATTGCATTGACACGAGTCAGTGTCCAGTGAGTGAGCAACTTCAATGTGCACCGCTCGCGTAGTGAGACAAGTGAAAAGGACGCCATACCTTTTCACATGGCTGTGGCCCTGTTTCACGTCAAACGGACCGAAATACTCCACCCCTACATTTGAGAAAGGGGCTTTGTCAGGAACTATTCTGTCTGGGGGAAGGTTTGCCATCTTTTGTTGAAGGGTCTTGCCTTTTACTTTTCTGCAGACCACACATTTTGATAAGAACCTCCTCACCATTGAGTTTGCTTTAGGTATCCAACACTCTTGACACAATTTTGAAAGCATGTAGTTTCGTCCACAGCATCCAATCTTTTCATAAGTGTCTCTCAGGATCAATGTGGTGATGTGTGAGTCCTTTGGGATGATGACTGGATGCTTCATATGCTCCGGCATAGCAACCACCAACCTCTGGCCTCCAACCCTCAGAACTCCGTCCTGAATCACAGGTTCAAGCTTTATTAGGTGACTGCTCTTCTTCAGGTTGCTTCTTTTGAACAGCATAGTCCTCTCTTCAGGAAACCATTGACTTTAAGTGTATTTGATTATCTCCATCTCAGCTCTCTTTAGGCATTCAACAGTCAAGCTGTCCAGGCTCGGCACCGACTTGCTGTCAATACAGTTGTCACTCGTTTGACAGTTGGGGTCTGTCTGTAGATCCTTCTTGGTGTTACGACCTGCTCTGCTAGGGAAGGAGGGAAGTAACATAGACCAAGATGTTATTTGGTTGAAGGAGAGTTAATCTAATTCCTTTAAAGTAGATGTAGGTTTTGGCACAAATCTTAAACAGTTAGTCACAAAGTACACACAGAGTTCACAAATCAATAGTGTCTTATACACAATCACAAACTACCCAAAACACAAACGAGAGACACTAGTTAGTCAAAAGCGAGGCGAACTGACTGCTAAGTTCCAGCCGCCCTGAGCAACTGAACAGAGCCGCTTTTATGGTCACAGCTGCAATAGGTGAAGGTTGATTGCTGATGTGCAGTGAACCCGTCCATCTTTGCTACTTAATCTGAGGTAAGAGGCTGTTCCATAACCATTCTCGGATGCATCAGAAAAGTGATGAAGCTGGGCTTCTGTGGCTGGTCCGAAGTCCACTGGTCTTGAGTGGAGCTCTTGTAGCCACGTGTTCCACTGTTGTGATAGCTGTTATGGAATTTCATCGTCTCACGCGAGCCCTTCCTTGCACAGCTGTTGCATGACCATCTTGGCTGAGAGGGTGGCTGGGGCGACAAAACCAAGTGGATCATAAATCGAGTTTGTGACTGAGAGGATTCCTTGTCTTGTGACGGGTCTGTCTTTTAGATTGATCGTAAATTTGAACGACTCTGACTCAATTCGCCCTCAACACTCCTAGGGCCCTTTCCACAGGAAGAGCATCGTCGGTCATGTCCAGGTCTCTCATCTTATTTGCTCTCTCGCTGTCTGGAACAGATGAAAGCAGTTTACGACATTTTGTCAAGCGAAAACCTCCGTCGGCACACAACGCTGTGAGGTCTTCTCTCAGGTCGATGGCTTGGGTTTCGGTAGCAACTGACTTTAAACAGTCGTCTACGTGAATGTTTTTGACGACTGTATCCACAATCTCAGGGGGAGTCTGGCTACGGTTCTCGTGTGCTGTCCTTTCAAGAGCGAACGTTGCGCAGCTCGGTGAAGAGGTTGCGCCAAAGTGGTGTACGATCATCTTGTACTCAGCAACATCCTGGGGAGGGTCTCCCTGAGGCCACCACAGGAAGGCATGAGATCGGTGTCTTCTTCAGGAACACACACTTGGTAGTAAATTTTTTTCGATATCAGCTATCATGACAATTGGCTCTTGTCTGAAGCGAGTCAACACTGCGATCAAAGTGTTCGTTAAGTCTGGTCCTTGTAGAAGCTCACTGTTCAATGAGACTTCTTGATAGCTGGCCGCGCAGTCAAAAACCACACAGGCGTTTTGTTCTGCGGGTGGAGTACCCCATGGTGACTTTGACGGGCACAATAGCGAGCATGCAATTGTCTACGGCCCCAGTGCAGGCGCTTGTCTCTTTGTCAATCAATCAATCAATCACATTTTATTTATATAGCACTTTTCATACATAAAAATGCAACTCAAAGTGCTTTAAAACATTCAAAGCAAAACATAGAATTATCTTCAATCAAAAGAAAAGATAAATTATTTAAAAGTTGTTGAAAGCCAAACTAAAAAGGTGTGTCTTGAGCTTCCTATTAAAAATATCAACAGTCTCTGCAGACCTGACGTCCTCTGGCAGGCTATTCCAAAGGTGAGGACCAAAACGGCTGAATGCAGCCTCGCCATGCATTTTGGTCCTCACCCTTGGAATAAATAAAAGGCCGGCGCCAGAGGACCTCAGGATCCGCGAGGGCTGGTATGATAAAAGCAAATCAGATAAATAAGATGGGGAAGGTCTGCAGTGGCTCCATTTTCTTGGTAGTTGGGGTCGGTTTCTTAAGCAACTTCACCTGTCTTCTCTTTCCTTTGTCCTGCTTTACAAAATGTAGCACACTGGGATGCTTCAGACAACAGTGTTCACATGTCATTTTCTTCTTACACTCCTTAGAAAGGTAACATTTCACCGAGCAGCTGAAACAGAAGCAGTTTTTCTTCAGAAATTCCACTCTTTCTTCATGTGTTTTTTCTCTCAGTTTACGACACTCTTCCATGGTGTGGCCCTTCTCACAGAAAACACATGGCTTTGTGAAGGCCCGGTTGAAGGATGAAGCATCATTCTTTTACTTTGATGACTGACTGTTCATCATGTGATCGCGGTGACCGTCTACGTCCCACCAGCTGCCAGCAGCGACACAGCCTGTGATGTCTTGACTGCAGCAGTGAGCAGGCTACAAACACAGCACCCAAATGCCCTGATACTCATCTCTGGTGACTTCAATCATGCCTCCCCTTCCTCCTCTCTGCCTTCATTCACACAGTATGTCACCTGCTACACCAGAGACAATAAAATACTGGACCTTTTCTATGCCAACACCAAGGAGGCATACACATCACTGCCCCTCCCCCCGCTGGGCAAAGCTGATCACAACCTGGTGGCTCTCCAGTCTGTGTACAAACCTCTGGTCCGCAAGCAGCCAGCTGTGACCCGCACGGTTCAGAGATGGTCTGGAGAGGCCGAGGAGGCCTTAAAGGACTGCTTCAGCACAACTGTGTGGGAAGTATTCAGCGATGCTCACGGGGAAGACATTAGTAGTCTAACGGACACTGTTACAGACTATATAAATTTCTGCATGGAGAACACCATACCCACCAGGACAGTAAGGTGTTTCTCCAACAAGAAACCCTGGATCACCCCAGACATAAAAGCTCTCCTGAAGGAAAAGAGGAGGGCTTTTGCGTCAGGCAACATAGAGGAGCGGAAGACTGTGCAGCGCCAGCTGAGGAGGAGGATCAGAGAGGGGAAAAGGTCCTACAGGAAGAGGATGGAGGAGCAGCTGCTGCAGAATAACGCCAGGGGAGTCTGGAGGGGCGTGAAGACCATCTCAGGCCACGGACAACCCAAGACCCAGACTGGGGGGGACCTGCAGTGGGCAAATGAGCTGAATCTCTTTTTCAATAGGTTCGGTCAGATGACTGCCTCCACTCAGTCTCTCCTGCTGCAGCCTCCACCTACTCCTCCTGCTGGGCGTGTCACCCCCTCCCCCCTTTTCTCCACAGTCTCCAGCTCCCAGTTACACCAGATAGCCACCACTCCCTCCTGCCCAGCCTTGGCCTTCACAACATCTCAGGTGAGGAACCAGCTGAAGAAGATGAAGGCGAGGAAGGCAGCGAGTCCAGATGGCATCAGCCCCAGCTCCTCAAATCCTGCGCAGACCAGCAGTGTGGAATTGTCCAGCACATGTTCAACCTGAGCCTGAAGCTGGGCAGGGTCCCCCAGCTATGGAAAAAATCCTGCCTGGTCCCGGTGCCAAAGACCGCCCACCCAAAGGAGCTCAACAGCTTCAGACCAGTGGCGCTGACGTCTCACCTGATGAAGACCCTGGAGGGACTAGTCCTTGTCCACCTGCGCCCCCTGGTGAGCTCCTCAATGGACCCACTCCAGTTCGCAAATCAGCCTGGCATCAGTGTGGATGATGCCATCATCTACCTCCTCCACACTTCACTCTCCCACCTGGAGAAGGCGGGGAGCACTGTGAGGATCATGTTCTTTGATTTCTCCAGTGCTTTCAACACCATCCAGCCCACCCTACTGGGAGACAAGCTGGAGCGGGCGGGGGTGGCCCACCACCTCACCACATGGATCCAGGACTACCTCACAAACCGGCCACAGTATGTGAGGACACAGGACTGTGTGTCTGACGTGCTCCTCTGCAGCACGGGGGCCCCACAGGGAACTGTCTTGGCTCCCTTCCTGTTCACCCTCTACACCTCGGACTTCAACTACAACACCCCTACCTGTCACCTGCAGAAGTTCTCTGACGACTCTGCGATTGTCGGCCTCATCACAGGCGGAGATGATCGGGAGTACAGAGAACTTACTCAGGGTTTTGTGGACTGTGCCAGCAGAACCGCCTCCTGATCAATGCGGGGAAATCCAAAGAAATGGTGGTGGATTTTGGTAGGCGCCAGCACTCTTCACCTTCACCAGTGAATATCCGGGGAACAGATGTTGAGAGAGTCTCAACTTACAAGTACCTGGGTGTTCATCTGAACAATAAACTGGACTGGTGCGACAACACAGACGCCCTCTATAGGAAGAGTCAGAGCAGACTCTTCCTACTCAGGAGACTGAGGTCTTTTGGGGCTCAGGGGACACTCCTCAGGAACTTTTATGACTCGGTGGTTGCATCGGTCATCTTCCAGGGAGTGGTCACCTGGGCAGGCGGCGTCTCGGCCCGGGACAAGAAGCGGCTGGACAAACTGGTCAGGAGGGCTGGCTCTGTCCTGGGCTGCTCCCTGGACTCTGTGGACTCGGTGGGGGACAGGAGGATTTTGGCCAAGCTGTCATCAATGCTGGTCAACCCGGACCACCCCCTCCAGGGCACCCTAATAGCACTCCGCAGCACCTTCAGTGACAGACTGTTACACCCTCGCTGTGCAAAGGAGAGATTCCGCTGTTCCTTCTTGGCTGCTGCTGTCAGACTCTTTAACAAGAACATTGTGTAGTCTCTACAAACTGGCGGACATTAGTGCAATTGTGCAGTCCTGCACCTGAGCTCATATCGTGCAATACCCAATATTCCCCACTACTGTAATACCGTGCAATACTCAACATTCCCTACTACTGTTAGTCTAGTTTTATTTTTATCCAATGCTGTTCCTTACATTTCACTACAGCACTGCAGCACTGTCACTTACTTAGAGTATTTTTCCTCTATACTATGTACAGGCCAAAATGAGTGTTCCTCATACTTTTTATGTAGATGTATGTTGGTGTGTATATACATGTGTATATACACATGTTACTGCTTATATCTACATAGGTTTGATCCCGAATGTTTGTCGTCAATGTTATACATTAATGGCTACATTATGCCGCCGTCCCTGTGTGACCTATATCTTTGCTGCTGTAACAATGAAAATGTCCCCACTGTGGGATCAATAAAGGCATTCTTATCTTATCTTATCTTATCTTATCAACTTGTTCGGCGTTGGTTGCAAAGCTGCTTCCCCGCTTTGTGTCTTTTTGTTTCAGAGTCTTCTTCATGCCCTTCTTTTCAGCCACAGAGCTGTCGAGGTCTCCAAAAAGAGGATCAGATGTGATCTTAGCTTGACACTCGATGAAGTACACTAGGTCTGTAAACTTGGCTCGTGTACCACGTCGTTCTTGTTGGTCATATGCGTGGACTCTCCACTTTTCCCTAATTTTGAATGGCAGTTTGGCAATGACTGACCTCATCATTGTTGGATTGTCCATTTCTTCCATATAATCCACATCTTCCATAGCGTGGCGACAGCTCTCCAGAAACACAGAGAACGCGGTCAAAGCCTTCCCATTTTCTGTTTTTATCAATGGCCACTTGCAAGCCTTGTTTATCAAAGCTGTGAAGATTTTCAGCAGGTCTCCATACCTGTCGTGAAGCAGCCTCTTCATAACCGCGCACAGCAGTAATATGTTGGCAGCTCTTCACGCGGTACCGAGGCTCACCTCTGGTATACTGCTCTAAGAAGTACAGTTTATCTGTGCTTCTGTCGGCTCGAGCATCAATAGCATGATTAAAGGCTCTCATGGACGATCTGACCTCTAATGGTTCTCCACTGAACACTGGCACTTCTCTTCGTGGCAAGCGAAACAGTTCCTGGTTCTTAGCAAGCATTTCAGTAAACAATTTTGCCCTTTTGTAAAGGTCATATTTTAACAAACTCCTCCAAGACATTTTATCCGATTGACTACAAACTTTGAGCGTTTCGCCTAAATATTGCTTAACGATGAAAAGTTATTGAGTTTGTTTCGTTGCAGCATGTTGCAGTGGTGATGAGCCATTTGCAAAGGAATATTATGCTGATTTTGATGGTCTAAACCACATATGTCAAAGTCAAGGCCCGCAGGCCACATCTGGCCCGCGAGAAGGTTTTCTTCGGCCCCTGCGATGAAATTGCTTTATTATTAGATGCAGCAAGGGGGGTAGCATATGTGATCGGGTCCTTCGCGCCTGCCGATGACGTCACACTTTAAAATATATTGTAGCGTCTCCCAAGAACACAGACGTAGTTTAATTATCACGTTTTTATTTGTCCAACCGGCTACTGTGAGCCGCAGCCAACGCCAATACAGTACGACAACCGTTCAGTCAAAAAAGAGCAACGGCACTCCTGTTCGTCCTCCGCTACTCTCGCTCATATGCCCTCCCATCTAGCCGAACGATGCATTCATTAACCTCGGAAACAAAACAACCTGGCAAGACACAAATTCGACCACAACACAGATAACCCAATTCGTTCCACTATTTCTGTAATATATTTCTTTGCATCTATGTTTGCCACCCCCTGGCTGTTGTTATAACAAACATTACCGCTACTTCGGTCGTCTAAGTGCCGACTGAAGACTTCACGTCACTTTTCGTGGCTTTCAGAATCGAATTGTGGTGAAAAGTTATTTGGAGTAAAACACACTTTATTAAGAAATACTTCATGTTAGAAATATCACGTTGTTTTATTATTAGTAATTGTTGGCATTTGATAAATTCATTGAGTTTCGATGTAGTGCTGAGATGTCCCACACTGTGAGCAGGCAATGAACGCTCCTCGAGTGCGAAGTGTTGATAGCGAGGGACGTGGTTTCTTTTCTTTTTGCTCTTTTGACACATAGCTAGTAATTTGTTCGTGCCAGCAAACGCAGTAGTTGCAGATTTCCCGTGTTTCACGATGTTTATTGTGTGTAAATGTTAAAAGGTGAGTTTAATATTTAGGTTCGTGTCAGGTAACTGCTGTACATAATAGCCTGGATATGTTCTCGTGAGTTATGTCACGATGAACACAAGTTAGTATTTTGGCTAGTATGCTTACTATTCTAGTGATGAAACGTGTGAATGTGTATTGTATGTATTGTTTGGTTGCTTAATTTCTTAATACTGTGAATTGTAAGGTTTAGGCATATTGTTAACTAATGGATATGCATTGGATGATGTTGCTTGGTTATTCTTTGTCTGTGTTGTTGCAGACCACAATAAATAGACGTGTCAAGTGGAATACGGGCCTGTGTTTTCTGACAGGAGCACCCACATTTATACCTTGCCACTCTAAAATAGTCAGATGGAGACATCATACCAATCATCTGATCCTCTTCGCCAGTTCATACAATCTTGCAGTCAACCAGAAAATTGTTTCCAATTTGACAGGAGAAACGTAAACTGAAGTAATGTACGAGCTGCCTCGCGAAAGTAGCAGTAATGTATTTTATGTTTTGTTTCGTAACTACGAAGATAAAAACACAACAGCCAGGGGGGTGACAAACATAGAGGCAAAGAAATATATTACAGGAATATAAAGCGTGACATCATCAGCAGGCGCGAAGGACCCAATCCAATTTTAGAAAATTTCAATGAACATTCTATCAGTCCGGCCGTCGGCTTGTCGCCAATTTTATTATTTGGCCCTCCGTCCATTTGACTTTGACACCCCTGGTCTAAACCTAGGCACCACTCATGCACCTTTGGACAAACATCAAGCCAGGCAAAAACACCTACATTTTTTATGCTTATTGTCCTATGTGCAAGTACAATAATACAATAATAAAATTTTATTTATACAGCGCATTTCATAACAGCTAGAGCTGTAACAAAGCACCTTACAAACAATACAATAAATAGAACAAAAACAATAAAAGGCTGTGATACATGTATTACTAAATATAGACATAAATAATATATAAATATAAATAAAATATAAATAATGAAGCCAATAAATTGACAGAAAATACTTTATTCAATTGACACCGGAAAAGAGCCGAACATTTCAGGTCTGATCAAAAGCCTGAGAAAAGATGTGTCTTCAACCGGGTTTTAAAAATGGACAGGGAGGGGCCTTGCCTAACAACCAATGGGAGGTCATTCCAGGGGGAAGGACCAGCAGTTGAAAAGGCTCGATCCCCTCTGAGGCTCCTCTTGGTCCTCGGCACCTCGAGCAGCGCCTGGTCCACAGACCTGAGGCTGCGGGAAGGTGCATAGGAGTGGAGGAGCTCAGAGAGGTACGCCGGGGCCAGACTATTTAATGACTTATGGACAAATAAGAGAATCTTAAAGTGAACCCTAAAATGCACTGGGAGCCAGTGAAGGGAGGCCAGAATTGGTGTTATGTGCTCCATCCTCCGAGCTCCAGTTAGTAGGCGGGCAGCAGAATTTTGGACCAACTGGAGACATTTGAGGGAGGATTGTCTGACTCTGAAATAAAGTGCATTGTAGTAATCTAGCCGAGATGTAACAAAGGCATGGATGACTGTTTCTAAGTGCTGATGGGAAAGGAGAGGCTTTACCTTAGCCAGCTGCCTAAGGTGAAAGAAGCTCGACTTTACAAGAGCGCTGATTTGCTGGTCCAATTTAAGATCACTGTCCATTTTAAAACACAAGTTTGAGACTGTTGGCTTTAGATATGAAGCCAGGGGTCCCAGGACAACAGGGTGGGATGGAGACGAGCCGCTAGGACCGAACACCATAACTTCTGTTTTCTTTTCGTTGAAATTTAGGAAATGTAGTGACATCCAATCTTTGATGTCCTCTAAGCAGGACAAAAGTGGTCTTAAGGAGGAAGCCTCTTTTTTGCTTAACGGGATATAGATTTGACTCATGCATAGCAGTGGAAGGAAATGCTGTGTTTTCTAAGGATGGAACCCAGGGGCAGCAAATACAGTGAGAACAGCAATGGCCCCGAATTTCAAGTACCCCAACTTGCAAGTACCCCAATTTGGCCAGGGCTGCGAGGGCCCGTTATAGCTGCTCGCAGCTCTAGTTATTATTAGGGCCTGAGCAGCGAAAGCTGCAGGGGCCCTATTGTTTTCGTAAAAATTCTTCTTCTTCTTCTTCTTATTATTATTATTATTATTATTATCCTCCGTAAAGACTCACATTTTTGAGGGATAAACGTGAACGAAAACTCACCAAAGTTTGCACACACATCGCCTGGCGAAAGTCGAAATACTCGAGTACTCAAAAACGCGGGCTGCAGAGCCCCCAAGAAACCCTCGATTTTTTTCATCAAAAGGAAAGTCCCGGTCAGTTGGACCTAGGGCTACGAAACCTGGGAGGCACGTGTAGCACCCTCAGACCTACAACAATTCTTTGGTCCCCATGCCCGAACATATACAGGAGTGAGTTATGAGTATTTTATTGTACAATTTTGGCCCATTTGTACAAATTTGCAGGGGTCATACATTTGTCCCCTAGTCATAGACGGTTTACCCGATTGACCTAAAATTTGGGTTGTCCACAACACTTGGGACAACAATAGGGAAAAAATGTTTTATGTTTTCGACAGACTATACGACGGGGGGAGCATCAAACTTTGCGTTTCATAATTCTCTCTTAACGAAGGATTCTGGGTTGTATGTTTCACCTAGATCTACAAAGATTTGGTGGTATATGTAACAGCATAAGACCTACAAAATTGTCTTTTATAGCCTAAACCTTAAGGAAGTCCACCATTTTGATTTTACTTTGGAATTTGGCGCAATTTTTTGGCCCGTGGTTCTTCAAAGCCATACCCCGGTAAATTTGACCTCCGGCTAAGAAAACTGGGACACACGTGTAGCACCCCTAGATGTACAAAAAGTACAGGAAGTGAGTTATGAGTATTCTCAAGTTGAACGTTAGTCAATTTGTGCAAATTTACAGGGGTCATACATTTGACCCTTAGTCTGAAATGGTTCACCCGATTGACTTCAAATTTGTGTTGTACCATCTCAACACGTGGGACATAAACAGGGAAAAATATTTTACGTTTTCGAAACTATATGACGAGGGCTAAGCATCAAACTTTGTGTTTCATAATTCCTGCTTAACAAAGGATTCTGGGTTGTACATTTCACCTATCCATCCATCCATTAATTATACCGCTTCTCCTCACAAGGGTCGCAGGTGTGCTGGAGCCTATCCCAGCTGTCTTGGGCAGTAGGCGGGGGACACCCCGAATTGGTTGCCAGCCAATCGCAGGGCACACAGAGATAAACAAACATCCGCATTCACAATCACACCTAGGGGCAATTTAGAGAGTCCAATCAACTTACCATGCATGTTTTTGGGATGTGGGAGGAAACCAGAGTACCCGGAGAAAACCCACGCAGGCACGGGGAGAACATACAAACTCCACACAGGGAGGCCGGAGCCGGGATCGAACCCACGGCGGACGTGCTAACCAGTCGACCACCGTGCCGCCTCACATTTCACCTACATCTATGAAAATTTGGTGGTATATGTCACAGCCTAAGACCTACAAAAACATATTTTGTAGCCATGTGCTAAACTTTACAGGAAGTCTACCATTTTTTTTATTTTAGTTTGCAATTGTCGCACCTTTTTGTGACTGTCATAGTTGTCATATTTTAACCAACTCGTCCACGAGCATTTATCCAATCGTCTTCAAACTTTGCATGCTTCATCTAAAGATGTTTAAGATGAAAACTTATTGAAATCGTTTTTATTTCGCTGCACTATGTTGTTGTGGCGATGCGCTGTATATCATGAAAACTGATGCTGTTTTAGAGGGCCTAAACTTTGGCGAAAACCCATTAAACTTTGCACACACATCAGACCTTGCATGAATATAAATATTTTAGAGATTTCCTGTGCTATTTGTCAAAAATATCTCTATAGCGGCAACTACAAATTTTTAACCAAGCGTTCCCGGTTCCACGTTTCACGCAGATCTATGAAATCTGGGAGGCATATGTAACAGCCCAAGACATACAAAGATGTCTATTGTAGTCATGTGCAAATCCAACACGAAACCCGCCATTTTGGCTGTATTTTGAAGTTCTGCACCTATATTGGCCTTTTATAGGCCATATGTTAACGAACTCCTCCTAGAGATTTTCAAACTTTCGGTGTTTCATCTAAACATGTTTAAGATGAAAAGTTATTGAAAGATTTTTTATTTCATTGCACGCTGATGCCACAGCGATGCACTGTTCATAAAGAAAAAATTATGCTGTTTTTGAGGGTCTAAATCTTGGCGAAAACTCATGAAACTTTGAGCACACATTAGGCCTGGAATAAAAATAAAAACTGGAGAGATTTATGTGCTTGTTTAAAAAAATGTCTCTATAGATCCCCCTACACATATTTAAGGACACATTCACAGGTTCTACATTTTACCTGGATCTGTGACAGTTTGGAGACATCTGTAACAGCCCAAGACCTATAAAAACTTCGTAGTATCTTATAGCCATAGGCTAAATCTTACAGGAAGTCTGCCATTTTGACTTTATTTTGGAATAGGCCGACATTTTTGCCCTTTTGTAGAGGTCATATTTTATTTAACAAACTCCTCCAATAGATTTTATCCGATTGACTACAACTTTGAGTGTTTCGCCTAAACATGCTTAAGATGAAAAGTTATTGAAAGTCTTATTTTTTTGTTGCACGCTGTTGCCGTTGTGATGAGCCATTTGCAAAGAAACATTATGCTGTTTTTCACAGTCTAAATTTAGGCAAAAACTCATAAACACCTACATTTTTTAAGTTTATTGTCCTATGTGCAAGTACCCCGACTTGCAAGTACCCCAACGTGGCCAGGGTTGCGAGGGCCCGTTCTAGCTGCTTGCAGCTCGAGTTATTAGGGCCCGAGCAGAGAAAGCTGCAAGGACCCTATTGTTTTCGTAGAAATTCTGATTATTAGGGCCCGAGCAGCAAAAGCTGCAAGGACCCTATTGTTTTCGTAGAAATTCTTCTTCTTATTATTATTATTATCATTATTATTATTCTCCGTAAAGACGCACATTTTTGAGGGACTAAACGTGAATGAAAACTCACCAAACTTTGCACCCGGGCCTGGCAAAAAATTTGATATTTTGATGTCACCATCCTCGAGTACTCAAAAACGGGGTCTGCAGGGCCCCCAAGAGCCACTCAATTTTTTTTATCAAAGTCAAGTCCCCCCATGTTGAAGATGAAAAGTTATTGACAGCTTTTTATTTCATTGCACGCTGTTGCCATGGTGATGCAATGTTTATGAAGAAAACCTATGCTGTTTTTGAGGGTCTAAACCTGGGCAAAAACTCATGAAACATTGCACACACATTAGACCTGGGATGAAAATAAATATTTTACTGATTTCTTGTGCTATTTCCCAAACATAGCTTAATAGCGCCCCCTACAAATTTTTACCCTAGTGTTCCAGGATCCACGTTTCATGCATAACTGGAAATTGGGAAGCATATGTAACAGCCCAAGACATACAAAGATGTCTTTTGTAGTCATGTGCTAAATCCAACATGTAGTTCGCCATTTTAAATTCTGCACATATACTGGCCTTTTTTAGGTAATTTTTTAACGAACTCATCCTAGAGATTTTATCGGATCGTTTTCAAACTTTCGGTGTTTCATCTAAACATATTTAAAATGAGAAGTTATTGAAAGCTTTTTATTTCATCGCACGCTGATCCCACGCCGATGCACTGTTTATAAAGAAAAAATGCTGCAGTTTTTGAAGGTCTAAACCTGTGCGAAAAATCGTGAAACCTTGCACACACGTTAGACCTGGCATAAAAATAAATACTGTACAGTGCTTGTTTAAAATAATGTCTCTATAGCCCCCCCCACACATATTTAAGGAAGTATTCTCGGTTCTACGTTTTACCGAGATCTGTGCTAATCTGTACCAGCCCAAGACCTACAAAAACGTATCTTAAAAGTCGGAGCCTGTTGATAATCTCCGAATTTATTTTTCATCATAGTGGTAGCACCACCTACTGGCTAAAGGATGTACAGTAAGTATTCCCACCTATGGACCTCTGTCAAACGGAAATTCCCTCACCCGGAAAAACAACGTATGCTTTACATTTTCTACTCCTATATTACATTAACGATCGATTCCTGACAACGGAAGTTCCGGTATCCGGAACCCTGAACCAATAGCGAAGCCCACAGCAGCGCAAACTCAAGCAGTCCCCTCTCTATACTACGGAAAAACTTTGACCGCTCCGCCATCATTAGATCAAACGGAAATGTCCTCACTCTGAAAAAAAACTTATGCATTTAATTTTCTACTACTATATTACATTAACGATCGATTCCTTACAACGAAGTTCCGGTATTGTATCCGGAACACGGAAGCCATAGCGAAGCCCGCAGTTGCGCAAACTCAAGCAGTTCCCACTCGATACTATGGAAAAACTTTGACCGCTCCGCCATCATCGAATCCAAAACGGCGAATGTAAGTTACTTCTTTGGCATGCATTTTGCTGAAATTGCAAAAGATTTAAAATGTATTCATTTACATTTTCATCCGTAGCTCATGGCATCCAAACGAAGCACGGTAACAACCGTGGAAAAGAGAGTGAAATGCATCCGATTAAGCGAATCTGGACATGGAGCAAAAAAAACATCCAGGAGACACTTGGAGTCGGAAAAACTCAAATCTACGAGACTTTGAAAAACAAGGAGTCGATTCTGGCTCAGTACGATTCCAGCAGTTTGCCTGCTCAAAGGAAATGTGCTTGCGGCTCGACGGACGAAGGACAGTGGCGTAAATGAATGTGTCCTTTTGTATGCACAATAATCACCAGACATCAATGATGATCAACGGGACAGTTATTTGCAATTAGCAACAAAACTGTATGATACGCCGACAAACATTTTCATAGAGCAAAGAATGAAGCCAACACAACAACTCAAAATAGACAATTTTTTTTCCCAAGTCTGAGACAAGTCAACATTAAAATACAGTACAGTTTACTCAAGTTAAGTACAGTACTGTACTGCATTGGTGTTACAGTATTTTTTTCAACAGTAGTTGGACCATGTTTGTTATACTGTTCTGTATTTTGTTCATATACCTGTACTTTATAATGCAGTTTTTGTTTGATAAAATTGTTATTATTATTGTATTGCTTGTGTTGTTAACTTGTTACACATTTATTTTGTTAACATACTTGCACGTTTGTACAGGACATGTACCGTAGTTGTTTCCCACATAAGGAAATTCCGTTATAAGGAAAGATTGGACAATGCAAATATGATTCCTTACTAGAGAATACTTACTGTACATGTTTTATTCTTTGATCTTTTTCTCCTCACAGGTTAACCAGGTCGACCTCAGAATTGCTCGGAAGACTCTGTAGACCATCCTGATGTTAAAATACGATATTTGTGATTTTTTGTTAAAAGCTGTTGCTATGGCAACGGGCAGTTCGCCAAGAAAACTATGCTGATTTTGATCTAAACATGCACAAAATCTCACGAAACTGCACACACATCAGGCCTGGTGAAATAATCTTTTATTGTTGTTTATGTTTTTTTTGCAATTGTTTAAAAAAATGGCTCGCTAGCACCCCCTAGAATTGTTTGAAAAAAATCAGCCCTGGTTGTATGTTTCACCTATATCTATGAAATTTTGGTGGTCTATGTAACAGGTCTAGACCTACAAAAAAGATTCTTGGAGCAATGTGCTAAACCTAACAGGAAGTCTGCCATTTTGAATTTACTTTAGAATTCTGCATCACATTGACCATAGAAGCAGCTTTAATGTGATCCAAATGATATCTTGTCAAAATTTCACAAATTTGATGAGAGTCTACTCCTGAAGACATCTCCGAACTAACTTTTCATCGTAGTGGGAGCGCCACCTACTGGCTAAATGAAGTACATGTTTTATTTTTTCACATTTTTCTCCTGGCAGATTAGCCAGATTTCCTCCTTATTTGCTCAGAAGAGTGTTTTGGCCCTCATGATGTTTAAACGCGCAGTTGGAGATATTTCGCAAAAAGCTGTTGCCATGGTAACTCCCAGTTTACCAATAAAACAATGCTGATTTAGAGAATGTATACATGCACGTAAAGTCATAAAACTTTGCACACACATAAGGCCTGGTAAATTCATCAAAATTTAATTATTCAGTTGTGGAATCTTTAAAAGATGGCTCGCTACCGACACACCTAGAAAGTTTTAAAAAAGTGGCCCCAGTTGTATGTTTCACCTACATCTACGAAAATTTGGTAGTATATGTAATGGAAAGAGATCTACAAAATAACCTCTTGGTGCCATATGCTGAACCGAACAGGAATTCCACCATTTTGAATTTACTTTGAAGTTTGGAATCACGTAGACTACAAAAACTGCTGTAACTTGAGCTACATGATAAATTCGATTATTCAATTCCCATGTGCGAACATCCCAACGTGCCAGTACCCCAACGTGCGAGGGCCCTTTATAGCTGCTTGCAGCTCTACTTATATATTATTATTTTAATCATTTTGGTTTTGAATGAAAAAATATAGTTTGCTGCCATAGATAATATAAAAGGGAAAATCAATTGTTCATTCATTATATTGTAATATTTTTGTTGATTGATAAAACCCTTGCTTCAGGTCAGTGGGATTGACCTGCAAAAACAAAATTGCAAAATTGCCTCAAAATTAGAAAGTTGAGCCTCAAATTAAGTAATTGATTCACAAAACTGTTCTACAAATAAACAAAAAACATTCCAAGCCTTGTAGTGTGTCCTGGGTCTTCCTCTGGACCTTGCCCAAGGGGAGCATGCCCAAAACACCTCACCCGAGAGGCTTCCAGGAGGAATCGTAACCAGGTGGTTGAGCAACCTCAATTGTGTCCTCTTGATGTAGAGTGGCAGCGACACCTAGATTTTTAATCTCATGAAGACTATTTTCTCACATTGCGGGTGCTGATTCTCATTCCCGCCACTTCACACTCAGATTTGAACATGCGGTTCAGTGAGAGTTAAAGCTCACTGCCTGGTGAAGACAACCTCAAAATTAAAACTAAAAGCTAACATCCTCTGCAAAAGCAGTGGCCATGAGGCCACGTGCAATTCGCCTGGTTGGGTATACTTTCAAGTACACTGTTGAGGGTGTAGAGCTGGCCCACTGTTCCACAGATAAACCCACAGCCAGACATAGAAACACCTGCTCCTCATTAAACTGAGGTTGCACTGTACTCTCCTCTATAGGACCCCTGAAAATATTTTACTGGGAAAAATGATTACTCCCTGATTTTTTTAAGTGGGGGACCATCACCTTTTGCCAATCGTGAGGCACTGTCCCTGTCAATGAGATGTTGCAGAGCTGTGTCAACCAAGACAGACTAAAAACATCCAGTGCCTTGAGGAAGTCCATGGGTCTGTCATTCACCCCCTGGGCCATGCCACGCCACAGAGGAGTTTTTTAATAATGTAGAAATACTCGTATATTCTTTGCCATCGGGTTAGTACCTACCATTCATAAATGGCTGAACCTTGGTGACTGGCATGGTTGGACTTGATGCCGTTTGGGAGTCTGCAAGATTTCTGAAGTTGTCAGAAAGTGAACTAGTGTTTAAGCTACCCAGTGGGCTGACGATTATTGTGTTTGGTGTCTCAGCAGTGGGGAGGTCTTCCTCTGTCACTGAAACCACTTCAATTCTGGAGGCATTTCGTTGTTCTGTTTCTTCAGCTTTAAATTCCTAAAAGGAATTGTTAAAAAAATGGCAGAAATAAATATGGGGGAAAAAAACAGTCTTTATTTATACAGTATATGAATTGCCAATAAAACATTTTTCATCCAAAAGACAATGTGTAATAATTGATGTGCTGTGTGCTTACTGGCATGCAGATCCCCTTGGTTTGCAACATCTTAATATGCAGCATTTTGTGGTTGCGAATGACATGAAGTAAACAATTTTGCACCCATTACAACATGCAAGCAAAAATCAGGCATAAAAATGAAGATATATTTTTTGATTTTCATTTTATTTTGTATTTTAGGTCTAAAAGTGTTTTTCATACAAATATTAACTGTAATTATCACAGCCTACGTGCCCTATTTTCATGCACAGCACAGTCTAGCACAAAGTGCAGTTTAAATGTGCATCGGTGGAGTTTTCTCTCTTTTGGTATTTTGAAGACAGGCGGAGCTAGAAAGGAGTGTTGGCACCGTAGTGAGAGTGAACACAGTTGACTTATTTCCTGCCAATGTACTCATTCCCTTTAGAGAGAGCATAAACAGATTCGCTGGAGTCCATGCAGAGAATGAATGTGCACAAAGTAGGTTTAAAAGGAACTGCAAGATGTCCACATGATGTTAAGTTGGCTGCTGTGAAGTAAGCACTTGCAGACCACCTTCCACCCCGATCATGGATCCGTGTGTGACAATGCCTCGAAAGAACATGATTTTTCTTTAAGTATTGTGTTTCTCAGTGAAGTTGTCAAGTCTTAGTGCATTTGCACACAGACTTGAAAACTTCACTGAGAAACTAAACTTCTAAAGTTTTTGAGAACTTCAGAAGTATTGATATTGGTCTGTAGTTGGTAAATTGATCTCCCTTCACTCAAGGATAAGAAGAGTATTTATAAATTTAAAGATGGTAATATTTGCTCTTTTCATTTTTAAAGGGGAAGTCAACCCAAACATATTTTTCCAAGAATATGTTCTATGCACCTGGCGCACATACAATGAATTACGGTCCTTTAGTGGTCCACATCTGGTATCCACAATGTGGGCCACATAAGGCCCATATCTTAGCCAAATAGTATAACCATAGCTGGATCCTACTCTGGCCCTATGATGGACCAGAACTGGTTCCTGATTATGGTCCTTTAGTGGTCCACATCTGGTATCCACCATGTGGGCCACATAAGTCCCATATCCCAGCCAAATCATATAACCATAGCTGGTCCTACTCTGTTACCTAGGTAACTGTACAAGTATTTATTCTTAAAAGGATTTATTTATTTAAAATGCTTTGTTATTTTGATGTTTTGATCTGTGTTCTTGAATAGTTACAATACAAAGACAATTCTGTCGAGTCAAACCTGAATATTGAAGGGCTCTAATAATGACGGGGAAGTTATGTGCTGTTAGCACAAATAGGACTTCTTTCTGCTGGCATATGGCAATATTAAAACTATATTGTGCCTGTCTTAAGTGTTATTTACATGTAGTTTTTATAAATTTGTCACTTGCTGTGTCTAAATCAAGGCACTGAAGGCAAGGCAAAGCAGTTTTATTTATAAAGCACATTTTATACACAAGGCAACTCAAAGTGCTTCACACAAGCAAAGGCAACACCTACAAGCATTTACAAATTCCACAGTTAACATTTCAAAAACAAAACAGAGAAAACAAAAGCAGCCAACAAAACTACTAGAATGTACGTTGACAACATTTAAGCACATTAGCAGAAAACATTAAAAACACTTAAAAAGTAAAGAAATAAAAGTGGGTTTCTAAAATATATAAAAGAAATAAAAATACTTTAAATTGTCAAGAGGACCTTAACCAAAGGTATGAGAAAAGAGCAAAGTTTTTAACCTGGATTTAAAGGCAATTACACTCAGGGCTGACTTCACTTCTGTTGGCATCTTATTCCATTTGTGTGCAGCGTAACAGCTACATGCAGCTTCACCATGTTTGCCTTGAACCCTCAGTTCCACTAATTGACCCAAGTCTGCAGATCTCAGAGGCCTACAGGGTTTATATACAATCAGCATTTCATTAATGGTAATGGTAATGGGCTGTCACTTAATAGCGCTTTTCTACCTTGGGTACTCAAAGCGCTTTACACTGTACCTCATCTACCTACTGATAACGCAGCATCAGGAGCAACTGGGGGTTCAGTATCTTGCTCAAGATTATCGATTATCGGGATCGATCCCACAACCTCGGGGTTGGGAAACGACCACTCTACTACTGAGCTATGCCGCCCCACACAAGGTATCTCCAAAATTAAGACTTAAACCATTTTAGGACTGTTCCATTTAATCCCACCCAAGTTTCCAACCTGTTGAACAGTATGTTATGAAAGCGGTGGATTTTTAAATAAACACTCAGCAACGTCACAGGTGGGTTGGACCTGAACCTGCTGCATCCTAGTTTCAGTGTTCATATGAGTTTAGTAAAAATGCAGGCGATTGTACAGTAAGGGGTACTGACAGGGATTTCGGACATGATGAAAAATAACTCTTTGTGGGGCCCCCATAGCCGGCTTTATAGCCAGCGGATTATGGTGATACTGTTTTACATGAAAATGCATTTTATTTATATTTAAGACTGTCATTTGTTGATGGAACAAGTCAGTTACTTGTTATGGGAAGCACTGAAATACGATTAAAATCAGTTACATTCAATTTGCTGTAATACGGATACTGTATATCCTTAAGACCCATCTCTTCATACTTGACCATGAAATTAAATTAAGAATTATTACCTGAATAATAAATAATTTAAAAAATTCTTACAATAAATGAAATGCAATAATAATCTATGAAGAAAACATTCTCAAAAACAAACTGGCCGATTCCCTTATACTTTCAATTAAAACAACAAAAACAAAGAGTGTACCCCCGTGGAGAAACAATGCAATCAAAACATCAAAGAGAAAATGCAGGAGTGCAGAGAGGAGGTGGAGAAAAAGTAAACTTACAGTACACTATGAAATATTATGCGAACAAATGAAATCCTACAATAAAACAGTCAAACTGGCAAGATCTTCCTATTTCTCAAACCTCATTACAGTCAATAAAAACAACACCAGAGTTCTCTTCTCCACCTTTGAACTTTTAAGTAGTTCTGATTTTAATAAGTCCCCACAGAAACCAACAGACGCTCTCTGTGAGGACATTGCAGAACACTTCAGAAGTCAAATCGATGTCATAAGATCCAGTCTTTTAGCCCATCAAAACACAAGTTTTAATAAACCTGGACAATCATATTTACATGAGGAAACACTGGAAAGATTTGCCCTGGTTGATGCAAGGACACTTGGTCGCGTTTTCTCCCAGGTAAACCAACAACCTGCCTTTTGGATCCGATTCCCACGTTTCTTTTTAAGACATTTTATGGATTTTTGGACGAACAAATTTTAAATATAGTCAATTGCTCTCTTCAGACGGGCGTCTTCCCCGCTGCCTTTAAAATGGCGATGGTGAAGCCCCTTCTGAAGAAGAGCAATTCTGACCCCAGCGTTTTTAATAATTACAGACCTGTATCCAACGTACCGTTTTTAAGTAAGATTTTAGAAAAACTGGTTTTAATCCAGTTAAATCATTTTTTAAATACAAATAATATTTTGGAAAAATATCAATCTTGTTTTAGGATGAACCTCAGTACGGAGACTGCTCTTTTAAGGATTTTAAATGACATTAGGTGCACTGCAGACGTGAGAAAACTCACAGTATTGGTGCGAGGACAGGACGCTGGAGAGAGGAAAGAGGAAAGGAGGAGGGCTGGCTGTGTTTGTGAACGATAGATGGTGTAATCCTGGGCACATCACGATTAAGGAGCAGCTTTGCAGCAGGGATATTGAGCTGCTAGCTTTTGGCATGAGGCCATTCTACATCCCGCGAGAGTTTAGTCATGTGATCGCGGTGCCCGTCTACGTCCCACCAGCTGCCAGCAGCGACACAGCCTGTGATGTCTTGACTGCAGCAGTGAGCAGGCTACAAACACAGCACCCAAATGCCCTGGTACTCATCTCTGGTGACTTCAATCATGCCTCCCCTTCCTCCTCTCGGCCTTCATTCACACAGTATGTCACCTGCCACACCAGAGACAATAAAACACTGGATCATTTCTATGCCAACACCAAGGAGGCATACACATCACTGCCCCTCCCCCCGCTGGGCAAAGCTGATCACAACCTGGTGGCTCTCCAGTCTGTGTACAAACCTCTGGTCCGCAGGCAGCCAGCTGTGACCCGCACGGTTCAGAGATGGTCTGGAGAGGCCGAGGAGGCCTTAAAGGACTGCTTCAGCACAACTGTGTGGGAAGTATTCAGCGATGCTCACGGGGAAGACATTAGTAGTCTAACGGACACTGTTACAGACTATATAAATTTCTGCATGGAGAACTCCATACCCACCAGGACAGTAAGGTGTTTCTCTAACAACAAACCCTGGATCACACCAGACATAAAAGCTCTCCTGAAGGAGAAGAGGAGGGCTTTTGCGTCAGGCAACATAGAGGAGCGGAGGACTGTGCAGCGCCAGCTGAGGAGGAGGATCAGAGAGGGGAAAAGGTCCTACAGGAAGAGGATGGAGGAGCAGCTGCTGCAGAATAACGCCAGGGGAGTGTGGAGGGGCCTGAAGACCATCTCAGGCCACGGACAACCCAAGACCCGGACTGGGGGGGACCTGCAGTGGGCAAATGAGCTGAATCTCTTTTTCAATGGTTTCGATCAGATGCCTGCCTCCACTCAGTCTCTCCTGCTGCAGCCTCCACCTACTCCTCCTGCTGGGCGTGTCACCCCCTCCCCCCTTTTCTCCACAGCCTCCAGCTCCCAGCTACACCAGATAGCCACCACTCCCTCCTGCCCAGCCTTGGCCTTCACAACATCTCAGGTGAGGAACCAGCTGAAGAAGATGAAGGCGAGGAAGGCAGCGGGTCCAGATGGCATCAGGCCCCAGCTCCTCAAATCCTGCCCAGACCAGCTGTGTGGAATTGTCCAGCACATGTTCAACCTGAGCCTGGAGCTGGGTAGGGTCCCCCAGCTATGGAAAACATCCTGCCTGGTCCCGGTGCCAAAGACCCCCCACCCGAAGGAGCTCAACAGCTTCAGACCAGTGGCGCTCACGTCTCACCTGATGAAGACCCTGGAGAGACTGGTCCTTGTCCACCTGCGCCCCCTGGTGAGCTCCTCAATGGACCCACTCCAGTTCGCATATCAGCCTGGCATCAGTGTGGATGATGCCATCATCTACCTCCTCCACACTTCACTCTCCCACCTGGAGAAGGCGGGGAGCACTGTGAGGATCATGTTCTTTGATTTCTCCAGTGCTTTCAACACCATCCAGCCCACCCTACTGGGAGACAAGCTGGAGCGGGCGGGGGTGGCCCACCACCTCACCACCTCACCACATGGATCCAGGACTACCTCACAAACCGGCCACAGTATGTGAGGACACAGAACTGTGTGTCTGACGTGCTCCTCTGCAGCACGGGGGCCCCACAGGGAACTGTCTTGGCTCCCTTCCTGTTCACCCTCTACACCTCGGACTTCAACTACAACACCCCTACCTGTCACCTGCAGAAGTTCTCTGACGACTCTGCGATCGTCGGCCTCATCACAGGCGGAGATGATCGGGAGTACAGAGAACTTACTCAGGGTTTTGTGGACTGGTGCCAGCAGAACCGCCTCCTGATCAATGCGGGGAACTCCAAAGAAATGGTGGTGGATTTCGGTAGGCGCCAGCACTCTTCACCTGCACCAGTGAATATCCGGGGAACAGATGTTGAGAGAGTCTCAACTTACAAGTACCTGGGTGTTCATCTGAACAATAAACTGGACTGGTGCGACAACACAGACGCCCTCTATAGGAAGAGTCAGAGCAGACTCTTCCTACTCAGGAGACTGAGGTCTTTTGGGGTTCAGGGGACACTCCTCAGGAACTTTTACGACTCGGTGGTTGCATCGGTCATCTTCCAGGGAGTCGTCACCTGGGCAGGCGGCGTCTCGGCCCGGGACAAGAAGCGGCTGGACAAACTGGTCAGGAGGGCCGGCTCTGTCCTGGGCTGCTCCCTGGACTCTGTGGACTCGGTGAGGGACAGGAGGATGTTGGCCAAGCTGTCATCAATGCTGGTCAACCCGGACCATCCCCTCCAGGGCACCCTAACAGCACTCCACAGCACCTTCAGTGACAGACTGTTACACCCTCGCTGTGCAAAGGTGAAATTCCGCCGTTCCTTCTTGCCTGCTGCTGTCAGACTCTTTAACAAGAACATTGTGTAGTCTCTACAAACTGGCGGACATTAGTGCAATTGTGCAGTCCTGCACCTGAGCTCATATCGTGCAATACCCAATATTCCCCACTACTGTAATACCGTGCAATACTCAACATTCCCCACTACTGTTAGTCTAGTTTTATTTTTATCCAATGCTGTTCCTTACATTTCACTACAGCACTGCAGCACTGTCACTTACTTAAGAATAAGAATAAGAATAAGAATGCCTTTATTGATCCCACAGTGGGGAAATTTTCATTGTTACAGTAGCAAAGATATAGGTCACACAGGGGCGGCGGCATAATGTGGCCATTAATGTATAACATTGACGGCAAACATTTAGAATCAAACCTATGTAGATATACGCAGTAACATGTGTATATACACATGTGTATACACACCAACCTACATCTACATAAAAAATATGAGGAACACTCATTTCGGCCTGTACATAGTACAGAGGAAAAAATACTCTAAGTGACAGTGCTGCAGTGCTGTAGTGAAATGTAAGGAACAGCATTGGATAAAAATAAAACTAGACTAACAGTAGTGGGGAATGTTGAGTATTGCACGGTATTACAGTAGTGGGGAATATTGGGTATTGCACGATACGAGCTCAGGTGCAGGACTGCACAATTGCACTAATGACCGCCAGTTTGTAGAGACTACACAATGTTCTTGTTAAAGAGTCTGACAGCAGCAGGCAAGAAGGAACGGCGGAATCTCTCCTTTGCACAGCGAGGGTGTAACAGTCTGTCACTGAAGGTGCTGTGGAGTGCTGTTAGGGTGCCCTGGAGGGGGTGGTCCGGGTTGCCCAGCATTGATGACAGCTTGGCCAACATCCTCCTGTCCCCCACCGAGTCCACAGAGTCCAGGGAGCAGCCCAGGACAGAGCCGGCCCTCTTGACCAGTTTGTCCAGCCGCTTCTTGTCCCGGGCCGAGACGCCGCCTGCCCAGGTGACCACTCCCTGGAAGATGACCGATGCAACCACCGAGTCATAAAAGTTCCTGAGGAGTGTCCCCTGAACCCCAAAAGACCTCAGTCTCCTGAGTAGGAAGAGTCTGCTCTGACTCTTCCTATAGAGGGCGTCTGTGTTGTCGCACCAGTCCAGTTTATTGTTCAGATGAACACCCAGGTACTTGTAAGTTGAGACTCTCTCAACATCTGTTCCCCGGATGTTCACTGGTGCAGGTGAAGAGTGCTGGCGCCTACCGAAATCCACCACCATTTCTTTGGATTTCCCCGCATTGATCAGGAGGCGGTTCTGCTGGCACCAGTCCACAAAACCCTGAGTAAGTTCTCTGTACTCCCGATCATCTCCGCCTGTGATGAGGCCGACAATCGCAGAGTCGTCAGAGAACTTCTGCAGGTGACAGGTAGGGGTGTTGTAGTTGAAGTCCGAAGTGTAGAGGGTGAACAGGAAGGGAGCCAAGACAGTTCCCTGTGGGGCCCCCGTGCTGCAGAGGAGCACGTCAGACACACAGTCCTGTGTCCTCACATACTGTGGCCGGTTTGTGAGGTAGTCCTGGATCCATGTGGTGAGGTGGTGGGCCACCCCCGCCCGCTCCAGATTGTCTCCCAGTAGGGTGGGCTGGATGGTGTTGAAAGCACTGGAGAAATCAAAGAACATGATCCTCACAGTGCTCCCCGCCTTCTCCAGGTGGGAGAGTGAAGTGTGGAGGAGGTAGATGATGGCATCATCCACACTGATGCCAGGCTGGTATGCGAACTGGAGTGGGTCCATTGAGGAGCTCACCAGGGGGCGCAGGTGGACAAGGACCAGTCTCTCCAGGGTCTTCATCAGGTGAGACGTCAGCGCCACCGGTCTGAAGCTGTTGAGCTCCTTCGGGTGGGGGGTCTTTGGCACCGGGACCAGGCAGGATGTTTTCCATAGCTGGGGGACCCTGCCCAGCTTCAGGCTCAGGTTGAACATGTGCTGGACAATTCCACACAGCTGGTCTGCGCAGGATTTGAGGAGCTGGGGGCTGATGCCATCTGGACCCGCTGCCTTCCTCGCCTTCATCTTCTTCAGCTGGTTCCTCACCTGAGATGTTGTGAAGGCCAAGGCTGGACAGGAAGGAGTGGTGGCTATCTGGTGTAGCTGGGAGCTGGAGACTGTGGAGAAAAGAGGGGAGGGGGTGACACGCCCAGCAGGAGGAGTAGGTGGAGACTGCAGCAGGAGAGACTGAGTGGAGGCAGGCATCTGATCGAACCTATTGAAAAAGAGATTTAGCTCATTTGCCCACTGCAGGTCCCCCCCAGTCCGGGTCTTGGGTTGTCCGTGGCCTGAGATGGTCTTCAGGCCCCTCCAGACTCCCCTGGCGTTATTCTGCAGCAGCTGCTCCTCCATCCTCTTCTTGTAGGACCTTTTCCCCTCTCTGATCCTCCTCCTCAGCTGGCGCTGCACAGTCCTCCGCTCCTCTATGTTGCCTGACGCAAAAGCCCTCCTCTTCTCCTTCAGGAGAGCTTTTATGTCTGGTGTGATCCAGGGTTTGTTGTTGGAGAAACACCTTACTGTCCTGGTGGGTATGGTGTTCTCCATGCAGAAATTTATATAGTCTGTAACAGTGTCCGTTAGACTACTAATGTCTTCCCCGTGAGCATCGCTGAATACTTCCCACACAGTTGTGCTGAAGCAGTCCTTTAAGGCCTCCTCGGCCTCTCCAGACCATCTCTGAACCGTGCGGGTCACAGCTGGCTGCCTGCGGACCAGAGGTTTGTACACAGACTGGAGAGCCACCAGGTTGTGATCAGCTTTGCCCAGCGGGGGGAGGGGCAGTGATGTGTATGCCTCCTTGGTGTTGGCATAGAAAAGGTCCAGTGTTTTATTGTCTCTGGTGTGGCAGGTGACATACTGTGTGAATGAAGGCAGAGAGGAGGAAGGGGAGGCATGATTGAAGTCACCAGAGATGAGTACCAGGGCATTTGGGCGCTGTGTTTGTAGCCTGCTCACTGCTGCAGTCAAGACATCACAGGCTGTGTCGCTGCTGGCAGCTGGTGGGACGTAGACGGTCACCGCGATCACGTGACTAAACTCTCGCGGGATGTAGAATGGCCTCATGCCAACAGCTAGCAGCTCAATATCCCTGCTGCAAAGCTGCTCCTTAATCTTGATGTGCCCAGGATTACACCATCTATCGTTCACAAACACAGCCAGCCCTCCTCCTTTCCTCTTTCCACTCTCCAGCGTCCTGTCCGCGCGTATGATTTGGAAGCCGTCCAATTCTACGACCGCGTTCGGTGTTAGCGTTGTTAGCCACGACTCCGTGAATAGCATCAGGCTAGCCTCCCGGAAGTCCCTCTCGTGCCGGGTGAGCGCCGCTAGCTCGTCCATCTTGTTGGGGAGCGATCTAACATTCCCCATGATAACAGACGGGAGGACTGGATGGTATCGTCTCCTCCTTTCCCTGCGTTTAACCCCCGCACGAGATCCCCGTCTCTTCCTCCTCAGCTCACGGGGGATATCGGGTCTCGCCCCGGGAGCCGGCGCATGGTTAGCACGGAGTGCTAACAGCTGATTCCGGCTGTAAACAATGGGGGCTCGGCTCCGAGCCAAGTCGCCGGACACGATCGCGCAAAAAATAGCCATCAGCAGCAGCAAGAATACCGCAGTTTGGGTGTCCATTGCTACGCAAGTTACGACTATCAATTATACGAAAAAGGTATGAGGTAGAGTAATATTAAAGAACAAAAACACACGAAAAGGCTCACCGATGAGCCGGAGCTACTGTAGCGGGCTGCCACTCGCGCGGCGCCGGAAGTCGAACTTACAGTATTTTTTCCTCTGTACTATGTACAGGCCGAAATGAGTGTTCCTCATATTTTTTATGTAGATGTAGGTTGGTGTGTATATACATGTGTAGGTACACATGTTACTGTGTATATTTACATAGGTTTGATCCTAAATGTTTGCTGTCAATGTTATACATTAATGGCCACATTATGCCGCCGCCCCTGTGTGACCTATATCTTTGCTGCTGTAACAATGACAATTTCCCCACTGTGGGATCAATAAAGGCATTCTTATCTTATCTACTGGATCTAAGCGCTGCTTTTGGATACAGTAGATCACCAAATTTTATTAAATAGACTTAAAAATCTAGTGGGCATCTCCGGTACTGTTTTTAACTGGTTTTATTCCTATCTCACAGACTGATGTTTCTTTTTAAGTATGGATACTTGTTCCTCCAAAACCCATGAAACTAAATGTGAGGTTCCCCTAGGCTCGATTTTAGGCCCCCTACTTTTTAACCATTTGTCCCATTAAGTTCCAATCTTTTGACCAAACATTGTATTTCAGAGAAAGCTAATGCTTAATACAATCTTCTAATCGTTCTGAAATAAACAGACTTTAGACTTTTTTTTTTTTTTTCACAGAATGTTTTTTTTTTTTTTTAATCCTTTGATGTTTTTTTCCCTCCATAATAATCGATTAATTTAACACCTCCTTCCTTAGGGGGTACCTTGGCTTGTATGTGCAATGTTAAATGTATTACTGAGTGCGCTATTTATTTATTTATTTGTCATTATTCAAATTGTATTAAGCCCCTGTCAATCATGGGCCCCTAGAATCCTTTGCCTTAGTTTCCCCTTTTCGGCGTCCCTGTGTACAGTATTTGTACGCTTAGGCTATAGTGTTAATTCTAAAAACTTCCTGAATTGGTGGATGATTTTTAACTGCATTCACACTGGTTTATTGTCATGTCAGGTCATCTTCCAAACCGCTTATCCTATACAGGGTCGCGGGGAGTTGCTGGAGCCTATCCCAGCCGTCAATGGGCGAAGGCAGACTACACCCCGAACTGGTCGCCAGCCAGTCGCAGGGAACACATAGACACTGTCACTGAGCGGGAATCGATCCCACGCTGCCTGCACACAACCCAGGCGTGTGTACCACTACACTATCAGCGGACATCCACTGGTTTATTCTAATGTGAAAACTCTCACAAGGTTTCTCTGGTGTGTTGATTTGCCATTGACGAAGATAAGAAATTTTATTGTCCCAAATGGGAAATTTTACTTGTGTTAATTTAAATAATATTGAACAAACTGTACTGTGTGCTATAGGAGTTACCTGTTTGAGGTCTGTTCAACCACTTGTACAGTTAAAAAAAAAACAGTAACCAGACTTCTAGTAACCATCTTAATGTGAGAAGACACCCATGCAAGCGTAGAGATAAATGTTTCATCAACTTAGCCAATACTGTGCTATGTCATTTATATTTAATTCTCAATTTTTATTATTAAAATAAATTTGATAATTTTGACTATTCTTTGTCTGTTTCAGATTGAAGGACAATACACTTAGTGAAGGTATGAAGAAAGCTTTCATGTACAATGATAGGAGCGATGCCCAAAGAAGGGCTTTAAAGAGAGTTGAGGAACCCATTGAAAATTAGCTGGAAACAGAGGGGATGTGTTATGTCAATTCTGAGTTGAGTGTTTGTGTTGACAATTCAGAGGACTTTGATATGCAAGTTAGTGATTATGTAAGTGGTCAGGTCTTGTTGGGAAGAAAGAAGAGGCAAAGGCTTTAGTGTCTGTTGAGGATATGTCTGGTCTTGGGGACCAGTGTCAGAATGATGGTGATCTGCAGAGCTCACTGGCAGATTGGACAGTCTCATTTGGTATTTCTCTATTGGCTCTGTCAGCAATCGTGAGCATACTTAAACAATACCTCCCTTTCCTGCCAGAAGATGGACGAACCATTGCTGAAAACAAAACCAACCAACAACAATAACAGTGCAGCAGGTGGTTCATTCCATTATCATGAAATTTTGAATTCCTTTAAGAAAATCTTTGATAAAGGGTGATCTTTTTTGACAGACAGACATGAATTTTAACTGCAGTTGAATTTTGATGGTTTACCCCTCTGGGAGAGTACTTGTACTCAGTTTTGGCCAATCCTTGGTATGTTACAATGATACACAAACAAACCAATGTTGATGTTGGAGTGTTTTATGGTACTTCAAAGCCAAATTCAGTAGCTGAGTATCTTCATGATTTGGTACATGAGCTGAAAACACTGAAAAGTGGGTTTATGTTCAAGCAGAAAACCCATCCATCCATCCATTATCTGTACCGCTTCTCCTCACAAGGGTCGCGGGGTGTGCTGGAGCCTATCCCAGCTGTCTTTGGGCAGTAGGCGGGGGACACCCTGAACTGGTTGCCAGCCAATCGCAGGGCAAAGCAGAAAACCTTCTTTGTTAATGTTTCTGTTGTGTGTGATACCCAAGCAAGAGCTTTCATAAGAGCTGTGAAGTCACACAATGCAAGTGTGACAAAACAGGTGTCCACAAATGTAATCGAATGACCTTTCCTGAGGTCAATTCGAGGCACAGAACTAATTACAGTTTTAGACAGGCAATGGATGAAGTACATCATGTCCATCACTCACCTCTTGTGGATGTAGGTGTTGATATGGTTGCTTGTATAGTGTATTTTCTTTAGATGAGCAGAGTCAGTCAATGCATCTGTCCGGAGCAGATGCAAGGCCAGGCTGAGTTGATGATGAAAAAAGACTTCTCCGACAATTCAGTTGATCGGAAACAAGATTTTATTGCGACCAATACAGCTGATGCCAAAAGAAGTTGCTCTCTGAGTTGCTGCGGCGTGCACGTGTGCATTCTCACGCTTCCTTCTTATAGGGAGCAGGATGAATATTCATGTCATGTCATGTCATGTCATCTTCCAAACCGCTTATCCTATATAGGGTCGCAGGGAGTTGCTGGAGCCTATCCCAGCCGTCAATGGGCGAAGGCAGACTACACCCCGAACTGGTCGCCAGCCAGTCGCAGGGCACACATAGACACTGTCACTGAGCGGGAATCGATCCCACGCTGCCCGCACACAACTCAGGCGTGTGTACCACTACACTATCAGCGGACCAGGATGAATATTCAAACTTGGTTATTACATATGCATTTGTTACAATTGAATGGCTAATTTTCTTTGTCTCTTTCCCGCCTGAAACAATCCGAGAAAAAAAAAAGTCGATCCTGACAAGCTGGCGCCCCGAAGTCGACTTCAGATGACAGCTCCCCTCAAATTTATCACCCAAGGAGGTGTCTGTTAGCATCAGGCAAGGTCCAGGAATGCTTGCACTCATGTATATTTCCTGAGGCACCAGTGACCTATAGGCCCCCCAGGTCTACGGGAGATGTCTCCCCTAAGCTAAGAGCATTCCAGTGGTTTAATGGCGATATCTCCCAAACTAACATATAGGGGCATTCTAGCTATGAATGTATTAATCTATCTTAAAATATACTTCACTTGCTTCCCATATGATCATATGCATCTGGTTTGTCTGGGTGTCTTTTACATTTGTGGATCAGCACCACTGGGCCACTGGGTTGTCACATTTCATCTAATCTCACTTCCATAGTTTAAGATAGACTTGCACTGAGAAGTCACATCCCTAGTGAGTTTGCTCGAAGGCCACGGTCACGAGCTGAATAATGAAGGCCACAGAATGAAATGAAAGCCACAGAATTCCGTCAGTTCTTGTTATATACTGGTCCGGTTATGCTAAGGGGTATCCTAAAGCATCAGATCTATGATAACTTCATGTTTTTGTCAGTAGGTGGCAAGACCAAAATATTGTTTGGAGATGAATGATCTTTTTAATACTCTTTTGGTTTCATTTGTTGAACATTTTGGTCAGATTTATGGTGAAGAGTTCTGGGTTTATAATATTCATTGTCTGGTGGATCTCAGTGAAGATGTCAAAATACATGGAAATTTTAGATCATATATCAGCATTTCGATATGAAAACTTCCTGGGAATTTTTTTTTTTTTAAATTGGTTCGGGGGCCATGTAATCCTTTGATTCAGGTGATGTGTAGATGATCAGAGATGGAAAGTGATGACTGCTGTCTTCATGTTAAAGAAACTCAAAAACTTTCTAAAGAGCATATGGATGGGGCAATGCCAGAGGACTTCTCACAACGGGTTTGCCAGTTTAAAGTGCTTGCTTTTGATGGCTTAATTGTGCAATCCAAAAAGAGGGATTCTTGTTTCAGAATTGGATTTCTGTTTCCAGTGGCTGTCAATGATGAATGGCGATGATGTAGTAGTGAATCTAATTGGGTCTAAATAATATAACGATGTTGAAAATGAAACGTTTAAGTTTGGTTTTGTACCGTAAACCCCCACCACCAACCTTCCTCCCACCGTGCCCCTCCCCCACCTTACTCGTCAGCACATTAGCCTTGAAACAGATAAATGAAAGGTTATGTTGGATAATTTCACAGTAAACACAGCAGGAAGCTGTTGCATTGCTTAAATACCAACCATGCACAATTTGCGCAAGTATACAGTTCAGTCTCCCAGGGAAAGTATTACTATTCATTCATTTCTTCACATTATATTGTTTCATCTACTCATTCCTCTATGCACATTGCACAGGTTTTTTTTTCAAGCAGATTTAAAGCAAGCAACGCGCTTTGACTTGTTTTGCAATCAATGTCATCAACAAAGAACACTAGAATAGAATCCCGTTTTCTCTCTCAAACTATTGCATAATCATCACAAACTATTGTCATGCACACAAAATTACATGATAATACCACAATGTGTATACAGGATTTCACCCAGTGTAATATGAGCCTGCCGGGGGTTGGCCGTGGCCCCGCCTCTGGGGAAGCAGCTTCAGCCTTCATGACACCAGAATGTGATGACGAATGAGCCGTGCATTTTATTTTTAACTGTAATTTTTACTTTGCTGCTGGGTACTATAATTGTGTGGATTTAAAGGGATTAGAGAGCCGATGCGGTCTATTTTTCAATAACAAGCTCAATTTATGTATTTTTTTATCAGGAAAATGATATGCTTGTATTTTAACTTTTATTAATTTGTTTTGGAGAAATCAGTACAAAACATGTTCAGAAACGCCCACAAGAAATGAGCAATTTGACCACACTCCTCCCCTCCGAGTCCGGTAAAGTTAGTACCAGATTGGCACATTCGGAGTTGTCGGTCCAATAACGTAATAATTTTGTATTAAAACACAAACAATGCTTCTCTCTAACCACAGTGATGTAGCCAATGAGCTACAAGCTCAAGATATGAGTTGATTTTTAGCACAACTGATTGTCATCGAAGCGAGGAATATGCCGTTGTTTCCTATGAAGGGCTGGCGGAGGCAGTGCCCAGGGACCGTCAACAAGTAGTAATCGCCGACAAGAAGACAAACTATTTCAAATATAAAACATCATTATTCATTGTTGATTATTCATTGTCGTGTTTCTTCTTTAATTACACACAAGATCATCAGCTGGTTACAGTACAACCCTCATTTTGTGTACCCCCCACCCCACCCCAAAGAACAGATTTTAAAGGGAGAGTTTGTATCAATACTAAATAACTTCATGAGTGTTAATCATTTGGTCTCAAAAGTCACGTAGCACATCGATGGGGACTTCCTGCTTATACCACAACTCATATTATGAAAATACAATTTTTTGCATTTTTTTAGAAAAATGGGTTGTTAAATACTGTTTAATAACTTCATGATAGTATAAAATTAGACCTCCAAAATTAAATCACATATTGATGGGGACTACCTGCTTATCCTAAAACTCTTATTTTGTGAAAATAGTATTTCATGTAATTTTCAGAATTTGTTTTTAATTTTTGGGTGTTATTACTGACCAATAACTTCATGGGTGTACATAATTAGGCCCCCAAAATCACATCACACATTGATGGGGACTACTTGCTACTACTACAACTCTTATTTTGTGAAAATAGTATTTAATGTAATTTTCAGAATCTTTTTAAATTTTGGGGTGTTATTACTGCTCAATAACTTCATGGGTGTACATAATTAAGCCCCCAAATTCAAATCACATATTGATGGATACTACCTGCTTCTACTACAACTCTCATATTATGAAATTACAATTTGATGTAATTTTCAGAATTTTTCGTTGTTATTACTGCTCAATAACTTCATGGGTGTACATAATTAGGCGTCCAAAATCACATCACACATTGATGGGGACTACTTGCTTCTACTACAACTCTCATTTTGTGAAAATACAATTTCATGTAATTTTCAGAATTTTTTTTAATTTTTAGGTGTTATTACTGCTCAATAACTTCATGGGTGTACATAATTAGGCCTCCAAAATCACATCACACATTGATGGAGATGACTTGCTTCTACTACAACTCTCATATTATGAAATTATAATTTCATGTAATTTTCAGAATTTATTTTAAATTTTCGTTGTTATTACTGCTCAATAACTTCATGGATGTACACAATTAGGCCCCCAATATCACATCACACATTGGGGGCCTAATTATGTACACTCATGAAGTTATTGAGCAGTAATAACACCCAAAAATTAAAAAAAATTCTGATAACTATATGAAATACTATTTTCACAAAATAAGAGTTGTAGTAGAAGCAAGTAGTCCCCACCAATGTGTGATGTGATTTTGGGCGCCTAATTATGGAAACCCATCAAGTTATTGAGCTGAAATAACACCCAAAAATTAAAAAAAAAAAAAAATCAGAAAATTATATGAGATGCTATTTTCACAAAATAAGAGTTGTAGTAGAAGCAGGTACTCTTCATCAATATGTGATGTGATTTGGGGGGTCTAATTATTTACACCAATGAAGTTATTGAGCAGTAATAACACCCAAAAATAAAAAACAATTCTGAAAATTACATGAAATACTATTTTCACAAAATAAGAGTTGTAGTAGAAGCAAGTAGTCTCCATCAATGTGTGATGTGATTTTGGGTGCCTAATTATGTACACCCATGAAGTTATTGAGCAGTAATAACAACAAACAAATTCTGAAAATTACATGAAATTGTAATTTCATAAAATGAGACTTGTAGTAGAAGCAAGTAGTCTCCATCAATGTGTGATGTGATTTTGGGCGCCTAATTATGTACACCTATGAAGTTATTGAGCAGTAATAATTATTTACACCCATGAAGTTATTGAGCAGTAATAACACCCCAAAATAAAAAAAAATAATTGAAAATTACATGAAATACTATTTTCACAAAATAAGAGTTGTAGTAGAAGCAAGTAGTCCCCATCAATGTGTGATGTGATTTTGGAGGCCTAATTATGTACACCCATGAAGTTATTGAGCAGTAATAACACCCAAAAATTTAAAAAAAAATCTGAAAATTACATGAAATGCTAGTTTCACAAAGTAAGAGTTGTAGTAGAAGCAAGTAGTCCCCATCAATGTGTGATGTGATTTTGGGGCCTAATTATGTACACTCATGAAGTTATTGAATATTGATACAAACTCCTTTCTAAAATCTCATTTGTTATTTTTTTTCCCTAAAATTAGGGTTGTACTCTAACCAGCTGGAGATCTTCAGAGTGTAACCATTGAAGGAACACGACAATGAATAATAAAAAACGTTTTTATTTTATTATTAATAGTCGGTCTTCATTTCGCTGCTTGCTATTTGTTGATGGTCCCTGGGAACACGTCTCAGCGGAGCCTGTTGAAAAAGCACAACCGCACGATTTGTATTCAAACCACAAATTGTGTTGCTGAAATTCAAGTTGTAGCTCTTCGGCTACCTTACAGAGAATGGACAAAGCCTTCCTTTGCGTTACAATGACGTTGCATTTTGGAGTTATTGAACCGACAACTACGAATGTGCCAATCTGGTGCTAACTTTACCTAACTTCCCCTCCGTCCATGCCCCTTGTCTGACAACACGATAGGGACCGATTAAATTTGGTCATTCAAAGTCATTGTAAATAACGTCGCTAATATTGTCAAAATAATGGGGGATCAATCGGCCCCAATACATGTGGACATCTCTACTTAGGCCCACTTCAACTTCTGAAAACATCACAAAATGATTAGCGTTTCCATGTCTGACCAAAATGAGCAAGAAATGAGCAGCCTACAAGCAGCTGAAGAGCACTTGTCACATACGTCGTTTCATGTCATAAGTCACCAAGATACTCAAACACATTGCATTTCGAGAAGCTTTTTCATTAGCTGAATTGGTCAAAGGTTGTTATAGATTACATTTAATGTGGGAAACGACTACGGTACATGTCCTGTATAAACGTGCAAGTATGTTATCAAAATACATGTGTAACAAGTCATCAACACAAGCAATATAATAATAATAATAATAATAAAAATGTTTATAAACAAAAGGTGCACTATAAAGTACATGTATAAGAACAAAATACAGTACAGTATAACAAAAATGGTCCAAACACTGTTGAAAAAAAATACTGTAACACTAATGCAGTACAGTACTGTACTTAACTAGAGTAAACTGTACTGTATTTTAATGTTGATTTTTCTCAGACTTAGGAAAAAAATTTGTCTATTTCGAGTCGTTGTGTTGGCTTCAGTCTTTGCTGTATGAAAATGTTTGTCTGCGTATCATACAGTTTTGTTGCAAATTGCAAGTAACTGTCCTGTTGATCATCACTGATGTCTGTGATTCTTGTGCATACAAAACGACACGTTCATTTACGCCACTGTCCTTCGTCCGTCGAGCCGCAAGCAATTTCCTTTGAGCAGGCAAACTGCTGGAATCGTACTGAGTCAGAATCGATTCCTTGTTTTTCAAAGTCTCGTAGATTTGAGTTTTTCCGACTCCAAATGTCTCCTGGATGTTTTTACTTTGTGTCCAGCTTTGCTTGATCGGATGCATTTCACTCTCTTCCACGGTCATTACCGTTCTTCTTCGTTTGGACCGTTTGGACGCCATGCGCTACAGACGAAAATGTAAATGAATACATTCTAAATCTTCTGCAATTTCAGCAAAACGCATGCCAAAGAAGTAACTTACATGTCGCCGTTTTGGATCCGATGATGGCGGAGCGGTCAAAGTTTTTCCATAGTATCGAGTGGGAACTGCATGAGTTTGCGCTACTGCGGGCTTCGCTATGGCTTCCGGGTTCAGGATACAGTACGGGAACTTCGTTGTAAGGAATCGATCGTTAATGTAATATAGTAGTAGAAAATTTAATACATACTTTTTTTTTGGAGGGAGGTAATTTCCGTTTGATCTAATGATGGTGAAGCGGTCAAAGTTTTTCCGTAGTATAGGGCGGGGACTGCTTGAGTTTGCGCCACTGCGGGCTTTGGTATTGGTTCCGGGTTCCAGATACCGGAACTTCCGTTGTCAGGATTCGATCGTTAATGTAATATAGAAATAGAAAATGTAATGCATACGTTGTTTTTCCGGGTGAACAAATTTTTTGACAGAGGTCCATAGGTGGGAATACTTACTGTACACATTGCTGGTATTGTCCACTCTAACCGGTAATTAAAAAAAAAAAAAGATAGAAAAAACGATCAGCACAATATGTGTGATTTTGTGTAGGTGATATTGTTTTTTCCTCTTAGGAGCTCACATTTGATGTTAATAAAAACTAAATATTGTGCCGCCCGCTTTTATATTTTCACAGTTTGAAATGGACAAGAGTAGGAATGTGCAAATGAATTTTAGTGGCAATTAATCAGACATTCAGTGACAAGAGAACGTGACAAACCAAAACAAGGAACAACATGGCTCAAGCCTCCCTGCAATGATGTTTACAGCCTGAAATGAAAAAAATGAATCCATGCTGGTGTGAATTTTTGGAATATATTGAAGTTGGAATGGCGAGAATAGGTTGAAAAATGTGGAAGTAGCCGCACTGGGGAGACCTCGGGGTGAGTATCTCCAGTCTAGCTAATGTCCCTGCCCGAGATAGCTGCCGCACTGGGGAGACCTCGGGGTGAGTATCCCCAATCTATTGAATGTCCCTGCTCAAAATGGCCGCCTGTCCAAGATGGCTGCCGCACTGGGGAGACCTCGGGGTGAGTATCCCCAGTCTAGATAATGTCCGTGCCAAAGATGGCGGCCGCACTGTGGCGACCTCGGGGTGAGTATCCCCAGTCTAGCTAGTAGCTAATGTCTCTGCCCAAGATGAAATGGGAATTTTGAGTGTTATGAAAAGCTTGACCAATATGAGTTGAATGAGATTAATGTTGTGAATTTGAAATTGGAATGGTGGAAATGGGATATGTTGAATGTGCCATTGGAAATGAATGGGATTTTTTGGGTGAAAAACGGGGAATTTTGGGGAAACCGTAAATTTTCTCGGCGAAAAAAAATGAATCCATGCTGGCGTGAATTTTTGGAATATATTGAAGTTGGAATGGCGAGAAACGGTTGAAAAATGTGGACGTAGCCGCACTGGGGAGACCTCGGGGTGAGTATCTCCAGTCTAGCTAATGATCCTGCCCAAGATGGCTGCCGCACTGGGGACACCTCGGGGTGAGTATCCCCAGTCTAGCTAATCTCCCCGCCCAAGATGGCTGCCGCACTGTGGAGACCTTGGGGTGAGTTTCCCTAGTCCAGCTAATGTCGCTGTCCAAGATGGCCGCCGCACTGTGGACACCTCGGGGTGAGTATCCCCAGTCTTGCTATTGTCCCTGACCAAGATGGCCGCCGCACTGGGGAGGCATCGGGGTGAGTATCCCCAGTCTAGCTAATGTCCCTACCCATGATGGCCGCCGCACTGTGGAGACCTCGGGGTGAGTATCCCCAGTCTAGCTAGTAGCTAATGTCCCTGTCCAAGATGGCCGCCGCACTGGGGAGACCTCGGGCTGAGTATCCCCAGTCACCTAATGTCCCTGACCAAGATAGCCGCCGCACTGGGGAGACCTCGGAGTGAGTACCCCGAGTCTAGCTGATGTCCCTGACCAAGATGGCCGCCGCACTGGGGAGACCTCGGGGTGAGTATACCCAGTCTTGCTATTGTCCCTGACCAAGATGGCCGCCGCACTGTGGAGACCTCGGGGTGAGTATCCCCAGTCTAGCTAATGTCCCTGACCAAGATGGCCGCCGCACATGGGAGACCTCGGGGTGAGTATCCCCAGCCTAGCTAATGTCCCTGCCCAAGATGGCCGCCACACTTTGGAGACCTCGGGGTCAGTATCCCCAGTCTAGCTAGTAGCTAATGTCCATGTGCAAGATGGCCGCCGCACTGGGGAGACCTCGAGCTGAGTATCCGCAGTCTACCTAATGTCCCTGACCAAGATAGCCGCTGCACATGGGAGACCTCCAAGTGAGTACCACAAGTCTAAAAACAGGCTTACATAAAGCTAGCAAGTGACCGATTGTTGACACTTTTGGAGTCTCGCTGCTCTTCGTTGCACAAACTGTCAGCAAGCAGACTAATAAATTAAAGCAGCTAAAAAAAGGACATTGATAAAGAAGTCAGAAAGCATTAACTAACAGTCCAAAGTAACGATAATGATGATGATCATCCGGGTAGGCTGGGGAGTGGGGAGTGGGGAGGGGGCAGACTTAATGAAATTAAATGTCGGGGTGAGTATCCCTAGTCTTGCTATTGTCCCTGACCAAGATGGCCGCCGTACTGGGGAGACCTCGAGCTGAGTATCCACAGTCTACCTAATGTCCCTGACCAAGATGGCCGCCGCACTGTGGAGACATCGGGGTGAGTATACCCAGTCTTGCTAATGTCCCTGTCCAAGATGGCCACCACACTGGGTAGACCTCTGGGTGAGTATCCCCAGTCTTGCTAATGTCCCTGTCCAAGATGGCCGCCGCACTGGGGAGACCTCGGGGTGAGTCGCCCCAATCTAGCTAATGTCCCTTCCCAATTTGGCCGCCACACTGAGGAGACCTCTGGGTGAGTATCCCCAGTCTAGCTAATGTCCCTGTCCAAGATGGCCGCCGCACTGGGGAGACCTCGGGGTGAGTCGCCCCAATCTAGCTAATGTCCCTTCCCAATTTGGCCACCACACTGAGGAGACCTCGGGGTGAGTATCCCCAGTCCAGCTAATGTCCCTTCCCATGGTGACCGCCGCACTGGGGAGACCTTGGGGCGAGTATCCCCAGTCTATCTAAAGTCCCTGGCCAAGATGGCCGCCTGTCCAAGATGGCCGCCGCACTGGGAAGACCTCGGGGTAAGTATCCCCAGTCTAGCTAGTAGCTAATGTCCTTGCCCAAGATGCCCGCCGCACTGGGGAGACCTCGGGGTGAGTATCGCCAGTCTAGCTAATGTCCCTTCCCAAGGTGACTGCTGCACTGGGGAGACCTCGGGGTGAGTATCCCCAGTCTATCTAATGTCCCTGCCCAAGATGGCACTGGGGAGACCTCAGGATGAGTATCCCCAGTCTAGCTAATGTCCCCGTCCAAGATGGCCGCCGCACTGTGGAGACCTCGGGTGAGTTTCCCTAGTCCAGCTAATGTCCCTGTCCAAGATGGCCGCCGCACTGGGGAGACCTCGGGGTGAGTATCCCCAGTCTAGCTAATGCCCCTGCCCAAGATGGCCGCTGCACTGTGGAGACCTCGAGGTGAGTATCCCCACTCTAGCTTGTATCTAATGTCCCTGCCCAATATGAAATAGGAATTTTGGGTGTGTTGAAAAGCTTGTCCAATATGAGTTGAATGAGATGAATGTTGTGAATTTGAAATTGGAATGGTGGAAATGGGAAATGTCGAATGTGCCAATGGAAATTAATGGGATTTTTGGGGTGAAAAACGGGGAATTTTGGGGAACCCGTAAATTTTCTCGGCGAAAAAAAAGGATTCCATGCTGGTGTGAAATTTTGGAATATATTGAAGTTGGAATGGCGAGAATCGGTTGAATAATGTGGAAGTAGCCACACTGGGGAGACCTCGGGGTGAGTATCTCCAGTCTAGCTAATGTCCCTGCCCAAGATGGCCGCCGCACTGGGAAGACCTCGGGGTGAGTATCCCCAGTCCAGCTAATGTCCCTGCCCAAGATGGCCGCCACACTGGGGAGACCAAGGGGCAATAACACGGGTCCCCTGGAAATGAATGGTGAAATTGTGTGGCTTTTTTAAGGGTGAATGAGTTGATTGTGAGGGAAGTTTGAATTTTGGGGTTGTTGAAAAGCTGAATGTGAGTTGAATTAGTTGAATCACTTGAATTTGTGGAAATTGGGAAGGTGTAAATATGAAAAGTTGAATTTCCAATGGAAATGAATGGTTAATAGTGGATTTTTTGTGGAGTTTTCAACGGTGAATGAGTTGAATGCGTGGGAAGTTTGAATTTTGGTGGTGTTGAAAAGCTGAATGTGAGCTGAATGAGTTGAATGTCTTGAATTTGTGAAAATTGGAATGATGTAAATCTCATGTCATGTCATGTCATGTCATGTCATCTTCCAAACCGCTTATCCTATATAGGGTCGCGGGGAGTTGCTGGAGCCTATCCCAGCCGTCAATGGGCGAAGGCAGACTACACCCCGAACTGGTCGCCAGCCAGTCGCAGGGCACACATAGACACTGTCACTGAGCGGGAATCGATCCCACGCTGCCCGCACACAACTCAGGCGTGTGTACCACGACACTATCAGCGGACTATGATGTAAATGTGAAAACTCAAATGTGCCAATGGAAATGAATGGTAAATAGTTGCATTTTGGTGGGTTTTTTTTAAGGGTGATTGAGTTGAGTTGGGAAATAGGAATTTGGGGTGTGTTGAAAAGCTTGACCAATATGAGTTGAATTAGTTGAATCTTGTGAATTTGAAATTGGAATGGATGTGTGCGTGTGGCATGTGTCGCAGACCTGTCGCCAACAGCACAATGCGTCGGTCATGTGAATCAATGCATCAGTTGTCGCTCGCGCTAACCCGGGAGTAGGCCGGAGGGTCCGACCGGTCCGGCCCAGGGACGGACTGCCCAGCTCTGGTATTTTCATATCAGCACTCAGGAGGCTGATGGGGCGATAGGATGTGCATAAGGTTGGGTCCTTCCCATCTTTATGAATAACACAAATAATTGCTTCAGACTACGACTGGGGAGGCTCACCTGTCGTAAGTACATAATTATACACCTGCAAAAGTGGCGTCAATTCCTTTTCAAAAGCTTTATAGTACTCTCCCGAGAAGCCATCAACGCCTAGGGTTTTATTATTTTTGAATTTTAAAATACTATCTCTAATCTCTTCTTTTGTAATCGGACATGTTATATGATCTGCCTCCTCCTTAGTCAATTTATCAAGATTAATTGAATTAAGAAAGTTTCTAATTTTCTCCTTCTTATCTGGGTAACTTTCTGCTTTATACAATTCCTGGTCATAAGAGGCAAATGCATTTGCAATATCTTTGAGCTGAAGCATCATACCTCCAATATTTGGGCATCTAATCTTACGCACTAGTCTACTTGATTGCGCTTTACGCAGCTGAAATGCCAAGAAACGGCTGAGCTGTTACTGAATTCGTAATTCTTCTGATTCAAAAATCTAAGCTGTCCTTCCGCTAGGTTAATGAATCATTTCATTCCTGTCTGTTCTCCTTTATTGTGGTAAGTGTGCTTTCTTCCTGCAATGTTTGATAATCTCGCTCTAATTTACAGATATCATTTTCCAAGTTGTTTTGCAAGTTTTTCCTTTTTTAATCTAGAGCTGATCGCAATAATGTTGCCTCTTAAATAACAATTGGCTGCCTCCCATAATACTGTAGGGGACTGATTGTTATTAACTTGAATATACTTCAGTAGGCATCTTTGCGATTCTTGCTTAATGTTATCATTATTTAGGATGGACACATTGGCTTCCCAATATTTGAAGTTTATATTTTGACTCATCTTTAATTTTAAACATACTGGGGCATGATCTGATATAGTAATTGCTTCAATATTACACTGAATAGCTTTGAAAGAATCTACCGCAGACATCAAGAACATATTTAGCCACGAATGGGTACCATGCATCCGTGAGAAAAAGTATTTTTCCTTCGCATGAAAATGGCGCCAAACATCTACCAAGCCTAATTCCTTAATCAGGGTTGTTAAAGCCAAAGATTTTTGGGGCCTGGAACCCACATCAGCAGGTAGTTTATCAATATATCCTCTCAAAACAGAGTTAAAATCCCCCCTATCAAAACAGTACCCTCTGCTTTATCAGCTATCAATGATGCAATATTCTTAGAAGAAGAAGAAATTCGGGTTATCCTCATTTGGATCATATAAATTGAGTAAAGTAATTATAATTCCACTTATTCTGCCAATTACCATCACATATCTCCCTTCTTTATCACAAAAGCTCCTTCCATGACAGAAATAAACAGCTTTACTGAAGAGAATAGCAACCCCCCTTTTTCTCCCATTTTGATATGAAGAGCTACATTGTTGGCCCACTCATTCTCTCTTCAGCTTCTCATGCTCCCCACAATAGAAATGTGTTTCCTGGAGCATTGCTATTGCAGTTTTTTTTTAACTGGTTCAGTACTTTCTTCCTCTTAATGGGGCTACCCAAGACCTTAACATTGTATGTAACAAAAATAAGATTATCCATCTTTTTGCACAACACCTCTATTTCAACTTTATACAATACAATACAATGCAATACAAATTTAATTATATAGCTTTATATTGATTCATCCATTGATCATAGACAAAAAACAGTTTGCAATTAGTAGAATGGCCCAGTTCCAAACTCAGGATAAAAAGAACACATACAACTGAAAACAGCAAACTAATTACAGAACAATGTTGGCTTCCACATACCACACTGGATCAGTCAGAGTCCACAGACCTGAGTAACCCAGTCTCGATGTATCCTGGGCGGAGGTTGGCGACAGACCCTACGTGGGAAAAAAAAAAACGTTGTGTCGCTGTCGTCCTTTGCGACTTCAGCCGTGGATAGTTGTTACAACATTCGCTTTACATCACATCCTGTCCCATGTTTAACACTTTTTGTTCCTTGTCCTAACTTATATTATTCAAAAATATCAAAATGAACTCGGCGATGAAAGAAAAATTCAAACAATTAAAAATAAATTCACTCCTTTGAATTGAAGAGGGTTGTAATCCCTGAATAGGAAAAAGTTGCGCGTCCTCTCCTCGGTCCCGCTCTGGCAGTGTTCCATCGGGGACAGCTCTGCCTCCAACCACTCCCTCTCATCCACGTGCACCTGCACACCCAACTCTTTAAGTGCCGGGAGCGCATCTGACAACGCCGGGTAGGTTTTCTCACCGTCATCAGTGAGCATTTTCAGCTGTGCAGGGAAAATACATTTCGCCCTTATGTTCTTCAGCTTTAATTGCTTTACAGCATCATGGGCAAGCATTCTCTTCTTCTGTAACTCGGGGGAGAAGTCGTGGTCAATGTAAATCTCGACTCCATTATATACGACGGTCCTCTGCTCCTGTGCTTTTCTTAATATGGTGTCCTTAAAAGAATAATCAAGAAATTTAACAACTAGAGCGCACGGAGCAGTTTTGGGATCCTTTGGCCTGGCAGAGAGGGCTCTTTGTGCCCTCTTAACGGCAATGTCGAGTTCGTGGGAAATTTGAAGAGCAGATTTAAGCAACTCCTGTACAAAGAGCTTCATATCTCTCCCCTCGCTCCCTTCCGGCACATGGTAATTTCTCATGTTATTTCGCCGCAATCTATTCTGCATTTGCTCACAGCGCGCCGTCAAATGCATTTCTCTGTGCAGCAAGTAGCGAATGGCCTGCTCATGGCGCTAAGTGGTGTCCTCATTCGCACCAATACGGCCCTGCGCCTCTGCGACTTTGTTTTCCAAATTTGTCACATCGTCTCAGTCCCTTAAAAGATGTTTCCAGTCCCGTCAGAGGAAATTGAGTTTGTATATGCCCCTCCTGGTTGTCTTTCCTCAATTTCTCGAGCCCTGCCAGTATTTTTGACTTGTATTCAGGCATGCTAGCCTCTGTAGCCGCTAGTCCGCACGAGGCTTGTTTCAGAGTTAATTGCCTCAAATTATCGCCTTTGTCCTTACTTTGGTCCTACTTGTGCGATCCATTACCACTCAGGACGGAGCGCTCTCTTCATGCAGCTGCTTCAAGCATGGCATCACCGAAAATTCAATTGTACATTTTTTTTAAAAACGTCAAAATTTTAGGTTATTTTGAGGGGAATTTGACAAAACCCCTCATTAAATCGGTCTTAAAATGTGAAGGTGTTTTGATAAATTAAGTTGTGAGTTCTTTTAACAAAATAGCGGTTAATACCCTGACCCAAATACATGTATTTCACACTTGACTTCTGTATAAGGACAATGTTTATTAACTACAACTATTGAAACATACAAGAAAATGCTACGCTATGGCGAGCCTCAAAAAATGAAGAAAAAAATATATATATAAACAAAAGAATTGGGAGGTAATGAAACAATAAGACGTCTTGATAGTGAGTGTGAGGAAGTGTAAGGATGACAACAGTGAAGGTGGCGGGCTTTATGAAGTTTGCGAGCGTTCACTACCAATTTTTTATGCACCCACTGGAAAAGCCCTAGCGAGCTGCAAAGTGGTCACTTACGTTTGATTAAGCGGAGTCTTACGTGAGGAGCAAGTGGAAGGACCTTCATTCGTTTGCAGATGGAGCAAAGAAAAAAAAGCAAGGCAAAAAGAAAAAGGAGGTAGCTGGGAGTGGGACCAAAAGCTTGGTTGGGTTCTCATGTGGTCCGGCCGCAGCGCGGTGTCGGGCTTCGCTAGGACCACCCAGTGGTGATTTTGCTGAATTTCAAACGGAAGAGGGCCAAAGCTTTTGCTCCCCAGAGCCGGTGAAAGTGAAAGGAGGTGATGGTTCTTCACATTCAGGAGACAAATCAGACATCCTTTGCTCCTCAGTTGGCTTCCGGTGCCGTCTACAGGTGATACACTGTGATGACTGCCTTGTTGATCCCTAGAATCCAGTAGCCGTTGGACCTTATTTGATTCATAGAGAGACCTTTGCCTTGAGGGTCACTGATGGTGTAGTGGTACACACGCCTGACTTGTGTGCGGGCAGCGTGGGATCGGTTCCCGCTCAGTGACGGTGTCTGTGTGTGTGCCCCGCGACTGGCTGGCGACCAGTTCGGGGTGTAGTCTGCCCTTCGCCCGTTGTCAGCTGGGATAGGCTCCAGCACCTCCCCGCAACCCTTTACTGGATAAGCGGTTTGGAAGAAGATGACCTTTGCCCTGATGTTTTCTTTTTGTGGTAATGACCATTAATCATCTTCGTAATGTCATGATCTCTTGGGATAATTGCTGGATGCTTGATGTAGTTGGGAAGAGAGGAGTTACACAACCTTCCTTCCACCCTAAGGACACCATCCTCATCAAGAATATGATCAAGAGAGTACAGTGGACTGTGAGATGGAAGGGAATTTCCTTTGCTTAACAATTTAACTCTGCTTGATACACACTTTCCTGGAGGTTTTTAATCATGCAACATTTTGCTTGTTCAAGTTCTTTTACAGTGGTAAGGTTATCTGATTTGTTGTTGCTGATGCATCGCAAAATGTGTGTAATTGCCCGAGTAGCCTGTGACCAGGATGAAAACTTGGACAAACGATCAATCAGGCTTCCATGTTCTATAGTTCTTGTGGTGTTCGGTAATATTGGCCTGTTTTTAAAAGGAAGAGGAATTTCATTGTGGCCTTACATGTTTTTCCGTATTCCCTTCGCCAGTTTGTTGAGGAAAATGCTAACATTTTGTGACACTTTATTGCTGTCTTCACTGCCATCCTTGAAGTCAAATTCCAGTGTACGAATACCATCAGCAGCCATTACTGGAGGCAGCTCCTTTACGATTATTCGGTAACACAGGCTGCTTATACTTTGTGAACCCTGGCTTTGAGATGATCGCCCTACGATGCTCCATCCTAGATCCGTTCTTATAGCGTAGGGTTGCTCATCACCTCCCAAAATGACTTGCCTTGGCACCACAGCTCTAGAGCAGTTGTAGCCAATCAGAAGTGCTACCTCACAGTCTTTCATTGGTTGAAGCTCATCTGCTATTTCTCTGCAATGACTCCATTGCTTAGCAGTCTCACAAGTAGGTATGTGAGCGTGATTCATTGGTATGTAGTCCTTTGTGTAAGGAACTAAAAGATCACATGAAGGCCAAAAACAGTTTCACTTGGAATGACTGTTTGTTCCACTCATGGTTGTCAATTTCAGCTTCACTGGATGCCTTTCAGTATTGAGGCCGTCACTCCCTTCTTGGTTGATAAATGTAGTATCACTTTGAGTGTCCAACATGGCATATACAAGTTTTTCCACAGATCGATTTTAGATGACACCCACACTGGCATCACCACTGATGTGCAGGACACGCCCTCACTAGCAACACTGAGTGATGTTGCAGCGGCATCATGATTTGACCCCATCTCTGAGGAAGATCTTTCCTTATTGTAGTTGCAATCATGAAGGACTGTAGGGTGTTTCCCCTTGCAGACTTTCTCTGCTCTGACTTCAGGATTACATCATCTGTAGCCGTGTGAGTTGTGAGGACACTATCCGTGTTTCTCTTTATATCTCTAGTACCCCTTTTCTCAGTGTTCGAGTCTAATGAACGAAATGCATGGAGTGTTCGAGTCTGATGAACAAAATGCATGGAGGGATGTAATTGGACTGCAGGCAATCTCGGCTTCAGTTGACACAAACAATGCAAATTCGTTGAAACTTGGGAATTCTTGCCTTTCATTCAGGCTTTGTGTGGCTTGACAATTCCAGCGCGAAGCTGCCCAGTCTGGTAGCTTGTAGACGAGCTTCTGGTTCTCCTCACAATCATTTAATATGTCAAGGCCCTTAACGTGAGGCATGGCATTTTGACAGGCATTCAGAAAGTCTGAGAGGTTTCTGAGTCCCTCAGCATCCTTAGGTAGAATCCTGGGCCAATTAGCTAACTTCACTCTGAATACCCACTGGATACTGAATGCCTGGCCAAAGCAATGGTTTAATTTGTTCCAGGCATCCTGGTAGGCCTCATTATCATTTCGGGAGAAGGTCCCATTTAGTACCTGAAGTACTGGTCCACCAACATATTTCTTTAGAGAGTAGAGTTTTTCAGCAAGAGTGATAGCTCTTAAGTCAATGAGTGAGGAGAATGCTGCCTTCCATTCTGTGAATCGCATAGGGTCCCCATTAAAGATGAATGGCTCTGGCACAGGGAGCCTATTCAAAGCTAAGCTGTCTTGAAAGACCTGAGTGAGAGAGGAAATGTCTGTATGAGTGGCCATTGCAACAGGTAATGGCGATACTACAGTTGTAGGCAGCTTTATGGCCTCTTTGTCCTTTTCATTGCTAATGCAGTCAAGAGCTTCACGTTCCGTTTCCTTATTGTATACGTTCAGCTTGGCCTTAGCTACTAGAACTTCCTTCTCTGCCTGCAGATGATTCAACTCATGCCTTTGTGCCCTCTAGAGCTCTTCGTTGTTGCTCGTCTTAGTTCCTTATCACTTCCTTTTGTTTTTCTTCTGCAATTATCATCTCATAATTCGTCTCCTTCACTGCTATTTCAGCTGCTGCCTCTGCACATTTGACTGCAATAGATGAAGCCACAGAGTAGTCATCAGACTTACTGCAACTGGTAAAGGAAGCAGCAGATCCATAAGCAGACCTTGCATAGTCACGGTGTAGTAGTTCATGGAGACGCTGTTTTTCCCACTCCGCATTGAAGTCCTTTTCATCATCCACTGCTCTATTGTGGCCAATGATGATGATTTCTGTGGTAACTGATTCACAAGTATCAACTCTTTCGATGGTGAGGAGAGATCTCTAATTCCAAAGTATGCGTCCATTATATCATCTTTGGCCTTCTTAAGATCTTCAATGAGTTGCCAGAGCTCATCCCCTGTCATGTCATGTCATGTCATCTTCCAAACCGCTTATCCTATATAGGGTCGCGGGGAGTTGCTGGAGCCTATCCCAGCCGTCAATGGGCGAAGGCAGACTACACCCCGAACTGGTCGCCAGCCAGTCGCAGGGCACACATAGACACTGTCACTGAGCGGGAATCGATCCCACGCTGCCCGCACACAACTCAGGCGTGTGTACCACTACACTATCAGCGGACCCCTGTCATATGTGACTTAAGTTGATTTCTTGCTTTACGTACACCGAGCTTCCATTTTTCATACATAGAGAGCAGCCTTTTCACCCTGTTTCCTAACCTCCTCTATTTGTAGCACCTGCGTTTTCTCTGTAGCATTCCGTGCACGTTTAGATCGTCGAGGACAAGCAGGTGGGTCACCTGTATTATCGGACTGACCTCCTTTGCTTATTCGGTTTGTTTCCTTCAGGTGTGCTCCCTCTGGTGCACCCGCAGCTACATCGTGCTCATTCTGGGGATCGGAAACTTCGTGGGGGAAACTATCGATCTGCTTTGTTTCCTTACTGCTACCTGACTTAGACATTACTGATTTACTTTCTGAATTATTGAATCAGGTTAAAATTTGTTATTATCATATACCTAACCTTACAGTAAACAGCATAAATTTATATTAAACATAAGCATATATTGGGCGACTGGTTAGCACATCCGCCTCACAGTTCAGAGGTTGTGGGTTCGATCCCGGCCCCCGCCTCCCTGTGTGGAGCTTGCATGTTCTCCCCGTGCCTGCGTGGGTTTTATCCGGGGACTCCGGTTTCCTCCCACATTCCAAAAACATGCATGGTAAGTAGATTGGACTCTCTAAATTGCCCCTAGGTGTGATTGTGAGTGCGGATGTTTGTCTCTGTGTGCCCTGCGATTGGCTGGCAACCAATTCAGGGTGTCCCTCGCCTACTGCCCGAAGACAGCTGGGATAGGCTCCAGCACGCCCCGTGACCCTTGTGAGGATAAGCGGTACAGATAATGGATGGATGGATAAGCATATATTACACAGTCGCGTTAAAATGCGGTTAATGTTCAGATCAGTACACAATAAACCCAATTTTCAAAATAACTGCAGTGCAAAACACAGAATAATAGAGTATAAGTAATGAATCACAAACTCAAAACACAGACAGAAGTAAATGCCATAAGATAATTTTGAAATGTTGACAAGATAAACTTGAAATGTCATGAAAACTTGAGTCAAAAAATGTAAAATGTCTTTAAATATAAAGAGCACACAAACAGGCTCTTATATGCAGATATATACAATCCTTATCCTTTGATGCAGTTGCCAGGATGCGTGTAATGTTCATGTTGAAAAAGCTGTTAATGTGTTGTTCACCTCACCCGTAGTCCAGCGTTAATGTCAGTCAATGTGACTGTATTGACCATTGCACCGAGTTGATGAGACTGTCGCCCAGTTTGCCCAAGTGGATCACGAGTTGATATGCTGAATTAGGGGATATGACGGTATAAGATTGTTAAGGGGTTTAACGTGTTGGCGATATCATAAAACCAAAAGACCGTTTGACTGTCTACAGGGGACATTCTATCCAGTTTAGCTCTGTGGCGGCGAAAAGCCGCTGACGCATACCCAACCAACCAATCACAGCACGCACAGGGCACCGTACGTGACATTCCCCGCCTCCCTGTTTGTATGTATAGTGAGAAGCAGAAAGTCACCACGAAGCGGAGTTGGTCCCGAAAAGAATCTCCACATCACAGTGTCGATTTGGTTTGGCTTTTCCTCGGAGGAGAAAGCTCAAACCAGTTATTTGCGACATTTGCAGAGACTTGGTTCGCAATGCGACAAACCTGTTTAATCAGTTGCGAAGACAGCACCCAAAAAACTACGCCGACAGTCCAAGCAAACGGAGGCCAGAGGCCGCCGCTAGCTCCAAGCCAACACAACCCACGGTAACAGTCATTTAACAAGTGCACTCCATTTGAAAGAACAAGCAAGCAGTGTAAAGAAGTAACTGAGGCAGTGACTTATTACCTTGCTGAAGACATGATTCCCATTAAAACAGTGGAAAACGAGGAGTTTAAAAGACTAGTACTAAGTACAAAGTACTAGACCCGCATTACGAGCTGTGTTTTTATGTTTACATTATGTTACCTTTTAAGTTTACATTCATACATACATTTTGATAAAAAATGTCACTATTCAAATGAAAACCTGTTCAGAAAGCTTAGCTATCTTAAAATGTCTTTTTTTCTTTTAGAATTGTATATACATTTTAAATATGTTTTATGTTTAACATGAGGAAAACGGTCAAAAACGTGCAAAAAAAAAAACAATGTAAAAAAAGAATCATGATAAAATCGTGATCAGGATTTTATTTTTAAAAAATCGTGATATGATATTTTTGCCAAATCGCCCACCACTATGCAGAATCATGCGTTGCTCGATAACTCCATGTTGACAGCACGTATCGATGAAGCAGCAGCGCCAGGTATGAAGTGTTGACCCTCCGTAATGGCCCGTCACGGGAACAACAGGTCGTCAGATCGGTGTGGATTAAGCTCTTACTGTAGCGGACCCAGCCAGACAATGGTGAAGCGTACTGATGTTCCACAAGAAAGTTCTATTCTTTATTGCAGTGTTGTTTTTGGCAGGCATTTGAGATTTAGTGTTAGTCTTAGTCTTTTGGACAAAAATGCTTATTAGTTTTCATCACATTTAGTCATTCCTATTAGTGATAGTTTAAGTCTAGTTTTAGTCGACGAAAACTCAAAAAGGTTTTAGTTTAGTTTTAGTCGACAAAAACATAAAAAGGTTTTAGTCGACGGAAAGTCCCCCAAAAAGTTTTAATCTAAGTTTTCGTAAATTTAGTTGACGAAAATTCAAAAAGGTTTTAGTTCGTTTTAGTTAAACTTAAACATAGGCATACAACATTTCGTACATACATTCCGTACATAAAGGCATACATTTTTTAACTGATTCGTCAAAAAATAGTAGTACTTTAGTAGCTAACCGCATTGCTAAGGCTAAAAAGTCATTCAATATTGGTGAAATAAAAAACCTGTGGATTCGCGTACACACACACTTATTTTGGATTATTGTACACACGCACACCCCAAAATGGACCAACCGGTCCATGGTAGAAAAAAAGTTGGGGACCACTGCCCTAATCTACTTTTAATATTTTACTTTACACACAACAAGCGAATGAATTGACGTTAGCCTTGACGTTAGCTCAACCAAATTAACTTATGCCTTAACTCAGCCCATTTGCGCCACGAGTTATGTGGAAAACTTTAAGCACAATGAAATTGATCACAAGCTAATTGTTGAATAACAGAGTGCAAGTAAATGTATACAGTATATGTTAACAGGATGAGTTGGTACAAAATATCAGCGTGGTGAGCCCTCAGATGTTGCTTGAGAGTTGTCATTCTTTCCACCTATTTTGTGGGCACATTCACCGTTGCCACTGTCTACAATGCATCGTATTGTTCTTTCGAACTCTCGACCTCTGAACTGTGAGGCAGACGTGCAAACCAGTCGACCACTGTTTCTCATTGTCAGAGAAGTCTTTTTGATAGCTTCTGGATCCGAAAAGGATACGCATTCAGTCTGGCCGCAGTGAGGCTTCCATGCCGCGGTGAGGCTTCCATGCAATGGTGAGCCTTTCATTTAAAAATATCGCTCAGCGGGATGTGTGTGTGTGGTGGTGGTGGTGGTGGTGGTGGTAGTTGGGGAGGTTGCTGGTGTGAGTGGAAGTTGGTCGAAGTTTGTCGACGGAAACGCAAACAGAAGCTGTTTAAGATAATTGGCAGACCTGCGTCATGGAAAATTGTTCTTCGCTACCCCCGCTAACACATCATTTCCTAGATGAGTAATTTTTGTTTCGACATTATCATAATGACTATGATGTTATAATAGTAACTTTCAGGTGATCTAACCAGAAATATCGGGCAATAATGACAAATGTTCAAAGACTTGTACAGCCGAAAAAATGTCTTTGAATTGAATACATCAAATCACTTTCAAGCAAAAGTCCGGTGCAATATTATCAGAATAATAGTTACAGTACCATGAAGTCTGAAAAAAATCATTGTCATTTTTGCTGGAGTATAACACCATTTGTTTATATAACAACATATTTGATATTCTTACTGTTGAGAGAGTTGGTGTTTCATTCACAGTGGTGTTGTTTATAGGATCTGTAAAAAAGAGAGGAATTGGTTGTAGAGATAAAGAATGTTCAAGAAAAGAAAAGACAAATATAACCACTTCGGGTTGCACTAAAGGTCAAAACTTACTGATCTGGGCAAAGCGCTTCATCATTGTGACATAATCCAGTGAACTGTACCCTTCTTACTGGCTCCTCTCACCATGTGTTTTTTTTTTCCTATAAAGCCCTATTATCTACCTCCCCTCCCTCTGTGCATGCAGGTCCATACAAATGGACACCTGAGCAGGTGAGAGCCCCCACCTGGAGTCAGGATCAAGTGAACCTGCACCTTCTTACTACAGAGGTAGGATTACATACTAGCCTATCTCCAATGTCCACTGTCAAGGGAAATAGTATTGGAAAGGAAAATATAAGGATGGGGATATGTGGTTCTAAAAGGCACTGTACAGTAGTGGCCACATAGTAGTGGCTACAACTCAGGATAGACTGGAAAAATCTGATTTAGTGACCCGCCCTGCATCATATTTATAAAATCATTAACGTATCTGTTTTATCCTTTTTATTTTCTGTGTTTTTGAACAGTGGCAAGCCACAATGAACACAAACTCAAATTGTACATCTGTTCCTGCCTTGCACAGACACACCCCACCTGCCTCCACCTCCTCCTCATGAACTCATAAGTTATTGATTTTACTCCTATATGTAAGTAAGAAACAGTAAAGTGCTATTTTTTTCATTCTAAAACACCTTCCACAAATGTTTGTTGGTATTTTTTGGAGCCTGGACGAGATAATCAGCATTTTCATTCATTTTTAATGGACCCCCAAAGTGCTGGTACCCCAGCATGCCAGTACCCCAAAGTGGCCAGGGCTGTGAAGACCCTCTACAACTGTAGCTCTAGTTATTATTATTAGAGCTCGAACAGCGACTGCTGCGAGGTCCCTATTGTAATAGAAAAAAGGTCCCTATTGTAATAGTGTTAGAATAATTGTACATAAGTGTCAGGTTCACATCAAGTGAGACATTAGTAAACAACGCACACAATGACGAGAGAAGACACTCGTCACAATATTGTCTTTTTTCTTGCAAGGAGAGCGCAGGGAAGTGTAATATTACAGTTCCTAAAACCCTCTGCCTCCTCTCTTTTTATTTTCTTCGGAGTCCCCGATTACAAAGGTGTTCCAGCTCTAAGGGAAAGGGGAGCGAAAGCAGCTGGAACACTCTGAACTTGTTTTGTCTATGTGTGTGTGTGTGTGTCTGTGAGCCATTATCATACATATGTGGAAGCAAAGCACACCAATCAAGTTGGGCCTGGATATGGAAAAAGCCAAAGCTAAACTCACAAGCTAATAAAGCTAACAAGCCTAATAATACAAATCTAACACATGAATCATGATATACATTGTTATTCTTACATTCCCCCCTGTTTTTATATAATATAAAGCTAAACCTACAAAGCCAATAAAGCTAACAAACCTAATCATGAAAAAACTAACACAATAATCATTATATACATTATTATTCTTACATTCCCCTCTGTTTTTCTTACATTTGCACAGTCCATTGTTATTGTTTTATTCTGTCCCAATGACTTAGTGTCTTACCACGGGATGCTCTTCGATAAGAGCATCTTTCCTATTTTGCGGCTGTGTCCTACTCACATTCCACTTTCTTCACAAGCAACTTCGACTTATATGATTAAAACAAGTTTATAATGCTGAAAAAAGCCTTACAATAATTATAAGAGTAAATATGGTATAACCTATGTGTAGCATATGGCCATCTTGGTGGTTGCATCGGTCATCTTCCAGGGAGCGGTCACCTGGGCAGGCGGCGTCTCGGCCCGGGACAAGAAGCGGCTGGACAAACTGGTCAAGAGGGCCGGCTCTGTCCTGGGCTGCTCCCTGGACTCTGTGGACTCGGTGGGGGACAGGAGGATGTTGGCCAAGCTGTCATCAATGCTGGGCAACCCGGACCACCCCCTCCAGGGCACCCTAACAGCACTCCATAGCACCTTCAGTGACAGACTGTTACACCCTCGCTGTGCAAAGGAGAGATTCCGCCGTTCCTTCTTGCCTGCTGCTGTCAGACTCTTTAACAAGAACATTGTGTAGTCTCTACAAACTGGCGGTCATTAGTGCAATTGTGCAGTCCTGCACCTGAGCTCGTATCGTGCAATACCCAATATTCCCCACTACTGTAATACCGTGCAATACTCAACATTCCCCACTACTGTTAGTCTAGTTTTATTTTTATCCAATGCTGTTCCTTACATTTCACTACAGCACTGCAGCACTGTCACTTAGAGTATTTTTTCCTCTGTACTATGTACAGGCCGAAATGAGTGTTCCTCATATTTTTTATGTAGATGTAGGTTGGTGTGTATACACATGTGTATATACACATGTTACTGCGTATATCTACATAGGTTTGATTCTAAATGTTTGCCGTCAATGTAATACATTAATGGCCACATTATGCCGCCGCCCCTGTGTGACCTATATCTTTGCTACTGTAACAACGAAAATTTCCCCACTGTGGGATCAATAAAGGCATTCTTATCTTATCTTATCTTATATGCTGTACTGCTAAACGTTACAGCATTGTCCACGTTACAGCATTGTCGTAAAGTACCAGCAGTAAAGCGAATGGGTACACCTGCTACGGAGTTGAATAAAGACCGACGGCATAACAAGTCGTGTCCTCATATTTTCAGACACAACATTTTGGCGACGAGGATGGGATTTAACTTTGCTCCGCTCCCCCCCTTCCTTGCACTTCCCGGTGAGCCGCCAGTCCCGTGGTCCCGCTGGTATGACTCTTTTACAACATATCTGGCGGCGATTGGACTGAACAAGGCGAGCGACGCACGGCTAACGGCTATGCTAGTGCACAACTTGGGCAGCGAGGGACAACGAATTTTTCGTACCCTCGGACCAGCGCAGACATATGAAGATTGTGTCGCCTTATTGGCCGGACATTTCGCCGCTCCACAGAGTGTGATAGTCCGACGGATTACCTTTCGCCAGCGACGGCAACACACGGGCGAGCCGGTACATCACTAAGTTGCCGACTTGCGGTGCTTGGCGAGCCAATGCAAATTTGGCCGCTTGGAGGACGAGATGATCCGGGATCAGTTAGCAGAGCACACGACTGATTCCAAGCTACAAGAGAAGCTGTTACTTTCGCCGGATGACCTGCCGCTCTCGAAGGCTGTGGAAATGGCGTTCCAACTGGAGAATGCAGCACAGTTGGCAGTGCGGCTTGCGAAGCCCGACCTGCCCACCGCCGCGCGCTCTTTTGCGCTGGCACAGTCTGTTGCTCCAACTTCGCAACTCTCAGACGACTCCGCCTCCGACTGGGCCGATGTGAATGTGGCCGGACGTCAAGGGGCTGTCACACGCAGACCTTGCGCCAACTGTGGCTCTACCTCACACCCCACCCGTGCACCCGCTTGCAAGGCCACCGGACAGAGATGCCAGCGCTGTGGGAAGATGAACCACTTCTCCAGAGTGTGCCGCTCTGCGCCCTCATTCAACTCTTCATCCCATTCGCCTGGCCGGTCGAGCCCAACCACTATTCATTCTGTGGGCCCCTGCGCCAAGCCATTCAAGTGGTGCACGGTGGAACTGGATGGCGTGTGCTTGCCGCTCCTGCTTGACACTGCAGCCTCGAGGTCTTTGCTGAATGTGTCCACAGTGAGACGTCTTTTTCCCCTGCTCTCGATTAAGGCCAACGCCGAAGACCTGTTCGGGTATGGTCATGCTAAGATTGGCATGGTGGGCACCGCCACCTTTGCCGTACGCTACGGCTCCAGGACTCTCCCTGCTTTCACCTTCCAAGTGTCTCGTCATGGCGCCAACCTCTTGGGCTTTGACCTGTTTTGTGCACTAGGTTTCTCCATCACAGACAACATGGGCTCCACCATCCTGACGGTGACTTCATCCTGGCAGCACCGCTGGCCATTGCTCTTTGCAGGTATGAGCTGTCTTACTGCCTTCAACCACCAGCCACCTATTGACCCTGCTGTGCCCTCCGTGATCCAACCTCTTCGCCGACTGCCCCTCGCCCTGCGTGATGAAATCATGGCCGAGCTACAGAAACTCCTTGATGCTGGCATCATTGAGAGGATTGACGCATCCCCTTGGATTTCGAACCATTAAAAACGTGTTCAGCTATCGATGTGTCTAAATATTGGATTTTATAAGGATCCTGTTTTTCAACAGACTTCCAATCCTTACATTGCTTTTTATTATTTAAATCTACTACCTATTTTCCCCATTGTATAGACAATTTGGTCCAGCTTGCTAACACCTAGGGTGTTCTAAAAACTGGATTTTTATCAGTAGGACAGCAATTCAAATTTCCTGTTGTGGTAATTCTCACTTCAACCTTTTCAGGTGTCGAATTCTTGCTTCTGCATCCACACCAGTCTGCTGTTCATAATCCTACTACATTATATGGAATAAAATACCTAGTGGTATTTTAATTCCCAATCACTGTTCACTTACACACTTCACACAGGGTTTCACAAATGATTTGCACAAACATACACACACGCACACACCCACACAAACACAGAATTTAAGTCGTTAGGTATTATTTAATCCTGCAGGTTTATTATTATTATTATTATTATAGTTATTTTATTTTTTTAAGCTAGCCAGCAAAGTCATATCTTGTTATCCAAAGGTTTAAGTGTTCTATTTTGGAAGGACAGTGACGCTCCACAATTTTACAATCTTTGCATGCAAGGTTTTGTTTAGGATCACTTTTATCACTGGTTTTACTGTTAGCTTTCCCCGTTCTTTTGATGTAGAGTCAGTCTTATGACAACTCGGGTGTCCTACACTGACTTTTACCTTAAAACAGGGTGACAATCAACTCAGTGTGTGGCAATCCTCAAGCTTCAACCACAAGTGGCGGAGGATTCTTGCCTATTGCGTCCACACAAAGTTTTCACTTACAATCCTGTTTATATCCACTCACAGTTTACAGTCAGCAGCAGCGTTTTTCACTGAGTTTAAGTCGCGCATAGGACACAGTCGCCCTTACAGTTTTATAGACTTACTGTCTTTTACCTTGACATTGACGAGTATTCTCAAGGCTTACACAGTTTTAAAGACTTAACTCTGTCTCACAGTTTTAAAGACTAACTCTGTCTTCCAGTTTTATAGACTGTGTCTTACAGTTTTATAGACTAACTCTGTCTTACAGTTTTATAGACTCACTCTGTCTTAACCACTTGACAAGGCACTAGTATTGTCAAGGTTTTTTTTTACCAGCGCGCAATTCACTCATCCACGAGTGTCGTGAGTTTCCTACTCACCCAGAGATGTCTTCACTCCTCCGGCTTCCCATCAACCTCCAGTTCCCAGAAGTGGAGAATTGCTCGTGAAAGTCGGCCGAAGTTTGCGGTCGGAATCGCTAACGGACGCTCCGGATTAGAGCCAAAAAGGGCATGGTGAGATCGGTCTAAAAAAAAAAAGAGTTTTCCCGTACAAAAATTGTTATACGGCGTACACAATTTGAAATGATCAAAAAACGTATAAAATACGGGAAAACATACAAGTTGACAGGTATGTAAAAAAACAAAAAGAGAATGAAGACAAAACGAAAAGGAAAAAGAACAATTAATGTTTTATAGAAAAGAGGATGATGGGACGGGACCAGTGTCAAGGGGGACAGAGAGAGTCGTTGAAGAAAGGAAAAGGGAGGGTGTAACTGCCCCCCCCCCACCTTGAATTACCACCGTTTCCACATTATGAGGCAATGTCACACAAAAATGACTAGATCAAGCAGCACTGACTTAAAATTATCAAAAAGACTGAGAGAACTGTTATCCCCCACACCAACTGCTCCACAAATAAGTAATAAATCACCTGAACAAGGAGACCTGTATCCAATGATTCAGGTCGCCAACCCAAACACCCAAGAAGGTGCCAACCCGACTATTTTAGTTTATAGGACCTGGACTATGGACGACTGTATTTAAGACCTGTAGTGGCCTGCAGGAAGACGGAGATGTAAATGCAGTGGCCTGCAGGAAGACGGAGATGTAAATGCAGGTTCAAAAGACGCAATTGGCAGCTGGGTTAACAAACATCACATTGACCTGTCTACAGGCATCTTGGAGGAATATGTAAATCACACCCTCCATGCTGGAAAAGTTAGATAAGGAAATAGCAGAAGCTGTTAAATGGACAGTAGAAGTAAAAAAATAAAAAGTAGATGCCAAACAAAGGCTATTTGAAAGAAATGAAGATAAGACTCAGCAGGGGCGCAGACAACAGGGAGGGGCACTTGAGGCCTCTGCTACTCTCCTGTTTGACCTTGCTAAGGAGGAGATGTCACCAGCATATTCTGGCCTTGCTCCAACTCCTGTAAATAAGGATCTAGCAAGCGTTATACCCTCCTCTTTTGACCACACCTGTACAAAAAGGAAGTGAAACTGCTGGTGCAGGTTACTAGAGTAAAATGTTGGGTGGAGTATTACGTCCAGACTCCACTCCCAAATTACAATATTTAATTGAAGGGGACTTGTATCCCATGATTGAAGTGGCAAATGCTGCATATGAAGGTGAATGAAAGAAGACAGAACAATTCTCCATTACAGATGCTGGTCAAAATAAGGGTGTTTAAAAGCAGAGTAAATATTAACACCCTACAAAAGAGATGTAAAAGAGTGGATTAAGAAACATGATGTAAACCTGGCCACTAAAAGCTTGGATGAGCTCATGAATCAGGCTAGATATGCTGAGGGTGCAATATAGAAAAAAAAAAAAAAAAAAAATTAAAAAGAAAAAAGAATGTAGGGAGGAAAGAATAGAAATTCTGGTGGAATGAAAGATAAAAGGAAGAGTATTATTCTAGAAATACACTGTAAAATATAATACGTTGACTTTACTCCAAAAAATATGCAGTCGTTGCCTATAAAAAAGTAATTCACTTGAACTTAGATAAATTAGATTTCACCAACTTATTCGTTGTGCGTAAGCAGGACTTAAATAAATCAAGTTAAATTAACTAATATATTTTTAGTTTGCAGTGCTCAATTTAACTTTAATTAATTTGTATCACAAACTTATTTATTCTGAGTTCGCTTTACTCAATTACCATTGTATTCATTTATCAATCTATTTTAGTAACTCTAACTTAAAATTTGTGGATTGTGAAAGCTTAATTCTCTTTAGTTACAATAGGTTGATTAAACAAATTAAAGATAAATCTGAGCATTATACCTGTAATGACAAAAATCAATGAATGCAGAACTCTCAGTGTATTAACCATTAACATTTATTTGCAGTGTATTTGTTTCATGTTTGTTAAATAGCGCTCGTAAAATGAACATAGAATACATCAGTGTATTTGTTTCATGTTGTTAAATGAACAGCAGTCATAAAATTAAGATGGAATACATCACTGTCTCACAAACACCAACTGTCAATGAACAAATCACTCATACAAATACTATGCAAGTTACGCTTGAACATTAAACATTTGCTTGGAACATTAACGTTTTTTTTGTTTTGTTTTGTTTTTTCACAAACTCTGCAAAGTCTATATTTAGCAATTCAAACTGGCCTACACCATTAGCTTGTTCTGCAGTGTGATTAATTTGGGAGGGAGGATTTTGTTACCCAATCCAAGCATCACTGCCTGGATGAATTGAAATGTGTTTCGCATGGACTTCGGGTCGTCCAAGTGAAGGGCAAACATGAGCCCAAACAGAAGACAGACTGCCTGGGGAAAGTCTCTGATATTGTCCGTAACAGTACCTCCCACCCAAGTATGATAGCAGTGGAGATTTCATTTGGACCCCGCTGCTGAGCATCTTCAATTACATTCAGAACCCCCAAACGTGACTGAGGAAAGTGCTTTTTCTTTCGCTGTGTCCTGCAAAAAAGCACACAGGACTAGTTATTGAATGTGGTCTTCTTTTGGAGGAGGAACGGAGGGAAATTGCTAAGATTTTAAAGTTGAACTCATTTTAATGATTTTATATACAGTACTCTTGGTTGACAATGTCTTCTTTTTTAGTTCATCCATGGGGATTTTTTTACTGTGTTGGGGAAAATAATTATAATTTAAATGAAATATGAAATACATAAACATGATTTGTCGATAAACTGATATCAATGTTTCTTTTACTTACGAGGCAAGTATAGTAAACTTCAGTGGAGTGAGGAGAACTGGCAGGCCTTTGAGGACAACTGTCTGAAGTGCTGTCACATCAAGTGACTGAAATTACAAAGAGAACAGATAAAAGTCAAGAACTTTTTAGCATTTTGCAAATTTAGGAGAATATGCGTTGTGTCCTGTATTTCTTGACTTACTGTATTAGGTCCCAACACTTGAGTGATATGCAAAGTACCTGAAACAGGCCTATGGTAATGAACCTTCTACAATCGCAACATTAATCAGAATGCCTTGTTTCAACTAGTGGGTCTGCATAGAACATATTCTTGAAAAAAAATGGGAAGACTTCCCCTTTAAGATTGAGATTGATACTACAAAAGTAATGTCAAAGTAAATAAGTATATTTGTTTTAGGTGCATATTTTTAATCAATATGTGCAATCATGAGGTCGCTGATGGTGGAGTGGTACACTTACCTGAGTTGTGTGCCGGCAGCGTGGGATCGGTTCCCACTCAGTGACTGTGTCTGTGTGGGCCCCGCGATTGGCTGGCGACCAGTTTAGGGTGTACTCTGCCTTTCGCCCATTGTCAGCTGAGATAGGCTCCAGCTCCTCCCCGCAACCCAGTGTACAGGATAAGCGGTGTGGAAGATGACACACATGACATGATGTACAATAATTTTTTCAACAGATCCCCCTCCCCCCCCCAAAAAATAACTGCAATGAATGAATTTTAGATCCCAAATTACAATATATAGTGTGGTTGTTTGTCAACCCTTCAAGCGCCATGATTAAAATAAAATAAAAAAATGATATGAATTCAAAAGGCTACAACTTTTGCAACTTTAAAGTGGTGACAGATAAAACTATTCCATAAATCTGGAGATGGATTTTGATTGATCACTTTCTAAGATCTTGTGGGCACATTTGGTTGATTTGTGACAAGGCTCCACAATTCACCCTACTGTGCAAGAAATACAGGAAATCAGCGAGCTCAGACAATGTTAGGTGCCTGTTAATAGCCGACAAGTTAAAACGTCAGATTCAATCTGTCCCATCTCCCACACAAAACCAACCAGAGTAACCGACGCTGCTCTTATAAGGGAAAAGCAAAAATATTTACAACTAAAACAACTTTTAATTCAGCGACGTACTCGTCGCAAAATAGTGTGACTTTTGGCGGTTAAAGGGGTGGACAAGCATTGAGCAGTCTTAGTTCGGAGAAGCCAAGCTATCAAGTTAAATGAATATTCCAACGGTAAATTGGAATTTCGCAATTATTTTCACAACGAGAAAACATTAATGGTAGCTTTTGTGTGCCTGTCTCTAAAGTGTATGCGACGAAATGACTTTTGTGGAGTCCGGCGCCATTATTGCTGAGTACATCATGTATTTATGCCACTTAAGCCCTTGGCGGTGACACGCACAAACGTGAAACCACAACAACAACAAGACCAACAACAACACCTTGGCGGTTCATAAAATAGTTTACTTACCAAGTAACACTGGTTCAGACGAAAGGAAGTAACACTGGTTCAGACGAAAGGATACGCTTCCAGTTTACAGGGTCCATTAAATTCCACCGTGGATTTTCCAATGAGTTGAGAGAGGCGCGCGTACGTCCGTACGAAATGGTGCAGGTCTGCACATGTCTGGAAGAACCCGCAAAGGACCCTGGGACAATAACTTGTTCTATCTATAAATTAACTGGACTCGGTTAGATTAAGTTAAGCATGTTCCCCAACCCAAAAGTTCTACTTACTTATTTAAGATTAGTAGTTCATAAATTGTTGGATTTTTGAGTTGGATTCACTAATGATTTTCTATTATTTTGATTTTTTGTTATTACAGTGTAGAGGAAGCAGAAGATGATTAAGAGGAGGTTGTTGGTGTTGTGGCAAAGAAGGAAAGAAAGAAAGAAAATATAGAAAACACTTGATAAATCTGAAAATAGAAAATAGAAGTGTTGTGTTCCATTCCTTGGAATCGTCAGGCTGTTTTTTTTTTGTTTTTTTAAGCGCCACGTCCCCGCGGAGCGCCAAGTGATATTGATGGATCAGAAATGGTCCCCGGCTTCCTTGTCTTATTGGGAAACATCACTTTGGGCAAATATTTATTGACTGACGGGCTTAAAGTCGTGAAGGCCGTCTCGCCCCTCTCACTCCCTCTCTCCCTCTCAATCGGAGCTCTTTGCTCAGGGTTGGTGCACGAGGTCTGTGAGCGTCCATCTCCGACTCCTCTGTGTGGCATGTTTGTAGCCGGCTCACCTCGGGGCTACAAGCTGCGGCAGTCAGCACATCCATGTTTACCGCGGTGTCACATCAGCGTGTGTGTGTGCGTGTGTGTGTGTTAGAGGAGCCAGCAGATAGTGTGGTCTCCTGCCCTTCGATGGAGTGTGCGTTTTTGCGTTTGTGTGTGTTAACACGTGCGCAACATGCTCTATATATATACACATATATATATATATATATATATATATATATATATATATATATATATATATATATATACACATATATATATATATATATATATATATATATATATATATATATATATATATATATATATATATATATATATATATATATATATACGTATATATATATATACATATGTATATATACATATGTATATATATATATATATATATACATATGTATATATACATATGTGTATATATATATATATATATACATATGCATATATACTTATGTGTATATATATATATATACATATATATGTATATACATAAATATATATATATATGTATATACATAAATATATATATATATATATATATATATATATATATATACCTATATATATATACCTATATACCTATATACATATATATACCTATATACCTATATATACCTATATACCTATATACCTATATATATATATTGGTTGCCAGCCAATCGCAGGTCACACAAACAAACATTAATTTATATATCTGCATAATTAAAAATTCAATAGCGTAGATATATATATATATATATATATATATATATATATATATATAAATATATATATATATATATACACTGCTGTAATTAAAAACTCAATAAGAGCTGTCAATGAAGCTATGTATTTATTTCATATATTTAACTTTTACTTATCCAGGTATGGTATTTGTAATGCTGACCTGGCTACAGACAGCAGATTAAACATGACAAAATAAAAGCAAATACATATACAGTGGTACCCCTACTTACGAAATTAATTGGTTCTGGAAGAAATTTCTTAACTAGAAAATTTTTAGAAGTAGAGACATGTTTTCCATGTAAATGCCCTAATCAGTTCCAAGCCCCCCAAAATTCAGACATAAATGTTTTATCAAGCATAAAAATGCATCAAAACATGTAACAAATACATGTTACAATTAGAGAGTATTGCACAATAAACGAGAGTTGTGCATAAAAAACAAAGAATAAAGAATAAAAATTGTCGTTGACCTTTTAATTGCTGTCCTCATCGCTTTTGCCCTCTTTGGTTCATGTTCTCTCTCAGAAGTGTTTTTGCCTGGTGTTTTGTAAAGAACTGATTTAATAACGTGGCGACTGTTGATACATTACGGTCATATTCTTTGGCGAGATCAACCAACGCATCCCTTTTTCATACTTTTCTATTATCTCTAGCTTTGATTGTATGGACAAAAAACCCCAAACATTTTTCTTCTTTTTTTCTTTTCCTCGTTTCTAATTCACATAAAACTGAATTAGAACACCTCATGGCCCGAGGGGTGAATGACGAGGACGCTGCATAGACATATCTATCACATGTATATCTATCTACCTGTCTATCTACACACATAGACACATACGTTAGAGGTCCCTCTTAGCCAATGGGATGCCAGGAAGATGCTCGGTAATAGTCAATGGCAGAGCAGCTATGTTGCGTTCAGGAGACTCTGCAGCTGCGAGTAGCAGCCCATACTGTATTTTTACCTTTCATATCCTGAAATCTCTTTCGTAACAAGAGGCAATATTTTCCTATTGAGGCGTTTTGTAACTTGAAAATTTCGTATGAAGATACATTCGTAAGTAGAGGTACCACTGTACTCATATGCTACAAATAGGTTCCTATTGTGGCGGCACGGTGGTCGACTGGTTAGCACGTCCGCCTCACAGTTCAGAGGTCGCGGGTTCGATCCCGGCTCCGGCCTCCCTGTGTGGAGTTTGCATGTTCTCCCCGTGCCTGCGTGGGTTTTCTCCGGGCACTCCGGTTTCCTCCCACATTCCAAAAACATGCATGGTAAGTTGATTGGATACTCTAAATTGGCCCTAGGTGTGATTGTGAGTGCGGATGTTTGTCTCTGTGTGCCCTGCGATTGGCTGGCAACCAGTTCAGGGTGTCCCCCGCCTACTGCCCAAAGACAGCTGGGATAGGCTCCAGCACGCCCCGCGACCCTTGTGAGGAGA